>NC_140580.1:687139848-687702387 GCF_964204655.1 Triturus cristatus
TTAGGAGTCCTAAAGTTAGGAGTCCTAACTTTACTACTACTAAATTGAGAAAAATCCTAATTTTAAGACTTTCGGTATTCACAGAACGCATTTAGGAGTCCTAAAGTTAGGAGTCCTAACTTTACTACTACTAAATTGAGAAAAATCCTAATTTTAAGACTTTCGGTATTCACAGAAGGCATTTAGGAGTCCTAAAGTTAGGAGTCCTAACTATACTACTACTAAACTGAGAAAAATCCTAATTTTAAGACTTTCGGTATTCACAGAAGGCATTTAGGAGTCCTAAAGTTAGGACTCCTAACTTCTGTGAATACCGAAATGAGTAAGTGCTTTTTGTGAATACCAAAATGAGTAAGTGCCTTCTGTGAATACCAAAATGGTAGTAAGTTTAGGATTTTGTCTTAAATTAGTTCTGTGAATCGGGCCCAAGGCGTCCTCTGGTTCGTAGTACTTCTGGTGCACTGACAAGCTTCTATGTTCAGTTTTGTTTTGGCACTATTTCGTGGCACTGTGCTTTTGTCTTTAAACAATAAACAAGATATAAGTATTAAATTCTAGATTCAAATTACTTATATATAAACTAGTGAATAATATCAAGATACGTTCAATGCCTTCTATTATATGTACCTCTCTAATAAATATTGTAACTCTTATAAACCATTGCTGTTCATCCAATCATTCATGAAGAAATTCTTTGGTAGTGTTTCTTGATTACAACTTATGCAAGGAAAGAAACAGAGCATATCAACCTTTACACAAGCCTAATTCTTCGCATAACTGTATCTCCTAACAGTCCAAAGAGAGATTGTCAATAACTAACTTTTTATATCAGAGTTCTTATTCAAATATGTCTCCAGCTTTAAAATGCAAAAGAAACAACAATCGTCATATTCCAATAAGTCTGAATTTAAGTCTTTATTGTCCTGGAACTAAATGTTCTCAGATTGCAGTTTGCGAGTAAAAGTATAAATAAAGAGTACCTGTTAAAGCTGGGAACATGGGGAAATACCTTGTTATGAACTTTGTCCTCTTTCTTTTGTTTTTCTTTGATGATTAGCTGCTGAGGGCCTACGCAATCGATGCTGGACTCTGGAAGGTTACCAAGGCAACTGTAGGCAAAGAGTGGATGATGCACAGGAAGTCAGGACGGAGAAGATGAGCCCAGGAACCGGAGCTGGATCAATGCGCTGGAATGCAGGTAAGCGGGAGAAATAAAAAGGCCAAGCGTTTCTGCTAGAGAGATGTTTTCTTTTATAGCTCTGGGACGGGTGGGGTTTACTTGTGTAGGATGTATGAATTATCATCAACTGGCAGAGTGCTGCACATGGAAAATGTGTGTGGCAGCACTTGTGGAGAAAACCTGAAGGCCTTAGTCATGCTTGCAAATAATTATTTGACACATGTTACTCATGCAGGGGGTCTGACTCATCATCAACTTGCAGAGTACTGCACATGGCAAATGTGTATGACAGCACACGTGGAGAAAACCTGAAGGTTTAATCATGCTTACAATTAGTTTCCAATACACCAATGTTATTTATGCATGTAAAATAAAATGGAAAAACAAAACAACATGTCCCTTTTCAAATGTTTTGCCCCACTTCAAGGCATATGTGTCTCACAGTAACCTCACCTCAAAGGTCTTTCTTCCTGCCATTCTGTGGTTGCAGAATTGGTTAAGCTTTGTGCATGATTCCTAATATACAGCCATTCAGACACCCACTCACCCATACAGTCTCAACACAGCCACTCACTAACCCCTAAAGACACTCACACCCTCACACCCACTTACATACCCATTTACACATCCATACAAGCGTTCTCATTTCTGCTCACTCTCCCATGCAGCCATTTCCACAGACACTCACTATCTAATGCAGTCACTCACACACCAACTCACTTAACCAAACACCCACTTAAAGAACCACTGACTCACCCATACAGCCACTTACACTCCTATTCACTCACTCATACAGTCATTCAGACACTCACACATTCACCCATACAGTAACTCATACATCCATTGACCCACTCATGCAGTCACTCACACAGCTATCCACTCACCCATAGAACCACTGCCACACCCACTCACTCACCAATACAGCCACTCACACATCTACACAGCTACTCACACACCCACTTAGTGACTCCTTTAGCCACTCACACACCCAAATAATCACCAAAATGCCCACTCTCACATAGATGCACATAGCCACACAGCCACTCACATAATATATGTTAGAAGTAGCATTACTCATTAGTTGTACACTTGTAGTACCTTGGTATATATTTTTAATAATCATAAAATCTTACAACATACTTACACTCATTGGATGATGTTAGCAGTGATGTCATCAGTAAAGTCGTTTGAGATGTCATCAGTGATGTCACTGACTTTGCCATGAGCTATGTAATATGTGAAGTCATAAGCCGTGCATTACAGGGGTGTAAGTTATAGTTAGCTCAGGCAAGTGTAACTGCTGAATTTCAGTTTTTTTGTATGAGTGAAATTTGAGCCTAATTATTATGCACCTGTAACCTTTGTTTCTTTCAGTGAATTTCTAAGCATTTTTTAATTCTATTTCCTAAATATAATGTCCCTGTAATAATTGCTTTTATCAGTGAATATATATATATATTCACTGAAAAAACCATAGGTTTCAGGGGCGTTATAGTTAGCTGGACTTTTCACTCGTACAAAACCATTGAAATTCCCCTGTTATAGTTAGTTCAGCTAACTACAACTCGCACGCCCGCAATGCACTGCTGATGACATCACATATTACATCACTCATGACATGGTCAGTGACATCACTCATGACATCACTGATGACATCTCAAATGACATCACTGATGAAATCACTGATGACATCATCTAGTGAATGTGTGTTTTTCTGAAAATTACATGTTTTATATATGTATATCTCAAGGTCGATGGAAGAATACATGGGTATATAAGTGTCTAAATGGATGATTTGTTTTTGAAAAATTGATTGTATAACTGACTGATTAAGTGTATCTTAGTGAATACATGGCTTAGTGAGTAATGTTTAAATATGTAAATACCTGTATCAGTCTCTCACTTTGTGTATAAGTGGCTGCATGGGTTGGTGAGTAGCTACATGAGTGTCTATATAGGTCATTAGTTGGTTTTTTGAGTATCAGTATGAGTGTTTGAGTGTCTGTATGGTTCGGTGGGGGGCATTATGTAGTGCATAGGTGCATGAATGAGTGACTCACTGTTTGTATGTGTTGAAGACAGCATGTGTGCAGGACTGTATGGGTGGATGAGTGTGTGCATGGGTGTGTTAGTGAGTGAATGACTGTCTCAATAGTGTCTTTATGAGTAACTACATATGTTCTAAAATAGTATATGTGACTATTGGTGTATATAAGTGAGTATATGTGAGAGTGAGAGATTGAAAGAGTTCCTGTATGAATAAGTATGTGTTTCTATAAGTGATTGTTTAAAAGACTAAGTATGTGTAAGTTTCAGTAGAAGTAAGTCTGGTGATGTGTGTATAACTGTATATGCAAGTAAATGGATGTTTGATACTTTATTAGCATGAGTGACTATGTGTGTGAGTAACTCTATGGGTGAGTGGCGTTGTGTAACAGGATGTATAGGTGTATGAGTACATATGATGAGTGAGTACATGTATGAGTGACTGTATAGGACTGTTGGTGAATGAGTGGATGTGCATGTGGATCTTAGAATTACTGAATAGGTTGTTGTAACTGGTATTGGTGTGTCCATTGTTTTGAAAATTTTAGTTTCTATTTTTGAATGTGTGTATCAAAGGTTATATTAGGGGGAGAGGAGGTCTGCCACTCTATCACAAGGATGATGTCATCAGTGATGTCATCCGTGATGTAATTTGAGATGTCATGAGTGATGTCATGAGTGATGTCACTGACCATGTCATGAGTGATGTAATATGTGACATCATCAGTAGTGCATTGAGGACGCGCAAGTTATAGTTAGCTGAACTAACTATAACGGGGGAATTTCAATGGTTTTGTACGAGTGAAAAGTCCAGCTAACTATAGCGCCCCTGAAACCTATGGTTTTTCCAGTGAATTTCTAAGGTTTTTTAAATGCTAATTCCTAACTATAACGTGCCTGAAACCTATGGTTTTTTCAGTGAAATTCAAAGGTTTTTTAAATGCTAATTTCTAACTATGCCTATAGAGATAGGACATGTGAAGAAAAAAAACGCACACAAAGAAAAAAAAGAAATGCAGAAAGAAGCAACAGAAGTCCTCAAAGACGAAGAAAAATGCAGGAAGAAGGATAATGTGAAGAAAGAACAAACAGAAGAGCAGAAAGAAGCCTTGTTGCAAAATCATCCTGTACCATCAACTTTTTCAGATGGATACTGGTGGTAACTGATTCTGACTAACCAGTCCTAGAGCCAGTGCTATGTTAAAAGACACTCAGAATACAGTGAAAACACCTACATACACTAGGAAACACTATGCGTTGGGGTACCCCTGTGATTAGCAAGACCTCCTCTGTAAGCCCCTAGTATATAATAGGGAAGGGTATTAAAACTACCTCTTAAAACGCGCCACAGGGCGTGTTTGCACACGTCACCTCAGGCCCCGTCCCCTCCCTTCCCCCCTGTGTAAACACGCCCTGTGGCCGTTTTAAGTTGGGAGATTAAGTCCCCTTGAATCCTGAGGGTCCCTAGGGTCCAACTAGACCACTAGTTACCTCCAGTAAGTGCCACAGATCTGCGTTGCAGAGAGATGTAAAAAGGGGCACGGCCTAGACCACCTCTCTGCAACGCAGCGCAGTGGCGCTTACTGGAAGCACCTGGTGGGCTAGTTGGCCCCCAGGGTCCCTCAGGACTGAAGGGGAATTATTTCCCCAACTTAAAACGCGCCACAGGTCTTGTTTGCAGATGTTAACTCAGGCCCCGTCCACTCCTTTCACCACTGTGTAAACACGTCCTGTGGCCATTTTTAGTTGGGAGATTAAGTTCATTTGAATCCTGAGGGGCCCTAGGGTACAACTAGCTCACTAGGTACCTCCAGCAAGCACCACAGAGCTGCGTTGCAGAGAGTTGTAAAAAGTGGCACGGCCTGGAGCACCTCTCTGCAACACAGCTCAGTGGCGCTTACTGGGAAGCACCTGGTGGGCTAGTTGGCCCTCAGGGACCCTCAGTATTGAAGGGAAATTAATTCCCCAACTTACAACTGGACAGGTGGCTCGTTTGCAGAGTTATGCAAGGATGGGGCGTGGCCTCCGGCGCGATGCCGGTCTTTATTTTATTATTTAAGAAGGAGGGCTGTGTGGCCCCCCTTCTTTTTCTAATTTATTGGCCCTGGGGACCCCATCCCACAGGGCCTGCACCCTAAGTTTATTTTGTTGGAAAAAACATATTTGGCCCTCCCGAGGCCTTGATCGGCCCCGGGGACCCCAACCCCCGGGTCATGGCCCTTTTTTTTTTTATTCTTTAGGAGGGGGGCTGCGTTGCTCCCCTCCTCAGACCACTTATGGCCCTGCGGAACCCCTCCCCGGGGCCGGCCTTTGTTTTTTATTATTTTAAAAAAATATATATTTATAGAAACATCTAGGACATGGTGGACAAACCGTATGTACCTATCACCATGACGATTTGCGTGATATTCATTAAAAGATGACTATGCATACAAGGAATCCACGTGGAATGTATTCACACCACTAGTGAAGCTCTGACGTGTCTGATGACCTACCATGCCTAATCCCAGCGCCCCCGCCGGTGGGTACTCTCCAAGTAGACACCCTTGTCATTTATTTATACAAACATGGGTAGCTATTGACGGGCACATTTAATATATACGCACACCAAGCCATTCAAAGGGGATTCGACAAAAATTCAACCAAACTATGCAAGAAACCCCCCTCACGGTTAATAAAACAATGAATCTGTCATTGCGCACAATGTATTGTATATTATATTTCACACCCGGTTCATCTTATATCACACTTTTTGGTGCATAGTTTATACCATATACAATATCTAGTTTTCATTTTCAAACGTGCTCTCAGGACTATGTTCTATATAACGCCTACCCTTTTCACGGGCATTACATTTTGCGATGGGGGGTGGAGGGTCAGGGGGTGTTTCTGCCAAGTGAGCCCGGAGTCACAGTCATAAATGTCCTCTTCTTCCTGAATAAAAGTGAGATTATGCTCCATACTTGTTCATATTTTAAGTAGTTTGAACAGCCACACATTTTAAAAACAATAAAGTTTCTAATACCCACCTTCTCTGAACAGTTAGCTTGCTGCCCCATCCACCTCCTCCCTATCCTCTGTTGTCTGAATCCATGGACTAGCCTCCTCCCTCCTGCCATGCATGGTCTGATGTGCTGCCACTGCCCTCCATTTAGCATGATGTACCTGTCCACTCCTCCTGCCCTCCATTGCCCAATTCTATGGCCCATCATTGACCTCCTGCTTAGCCTCTGTGCTTAGCTTGCTGCCCCTATTCTCCTTCCCCCTGCCCTCCGATGTCTTTGTGCATGCCCCTGCTCCATCCTTTTTGCCCACCATGTTCCATGGACCTGCCACTCCTATCTACTCTGAGTGTTCTGTTGAGCTGCCACTCCCCTCCCACCTGCCTAGCATTGTTAGATGACTGTAACTTGTTCCTGCCACCACCATCCTGCCTGTCCACATGCCATGCCCCTATCCCCTTCCTCCTGTCCTCCATGGTCCATTTTACTGCCACACCCTTCTGCCCTCCCTGTTCTGTTGTACTGCAACTGCTCCTCCTGCCTGCCCTGCGCGGTCTGTTGTGAGGCCCCATCCCCTGAACTCTCTTGTCTGTGCCCAGGTCCTGACCCTCCCTTCTATCCTCCATGGTCATTTGTGCATGCCCCTGCACCCTCCTTCTTGCCCATCATAGCCATTGTGCTGCCACTAACCCTCCCGCTTGCCATGCATGGTCTTCTGTGCTACCATGGCCCCTGCCACCATCCCTGTGTGGTCAGCTAGCTGCCCCTGACCCCCTCCCACCTTCCCTCCATGGTCTGTGTGTATGCCATCATAGTCTCATTGTTGCTCTCCATGGTGTGTCTTGTTTCTACTGCCCATCCTGCTTGACCTCCATGGTCATCTTGCTGCTCCTGCCCTGCCCCATTGCCCCCAGCCCTCTGTTTCCATGTGCAGACCCCTATTCCCACCCTCCTGGCTTGTCTGTTCCATTGTAATGCCCCTGATCCGTCCCTACTGCCCTTTATGGTCCGTTATGCTGCAGCTTTCTCTCCTGTCTGTCCATTATGGTCAGCTAGCTACCATTGCCTCTTTCCCCTCTGTTCTCTGTTGTCCATGTGCATGGTCCTGTCCCCTCCCTATTGCTTTCTATGGATTCTTGTGCTGCACTCCCATCCCGCATGCCCTGTGTGGTGTATTGTGCTGCTGCAAACCCTGATGCCTGCCCTGTAGGGTCAGTTTGGTGCACCTCTCCATGTCCCTCCTGTCCTCTATTATCCGAGTCCATGTCCCTACCCCAATACCTCCTGCCTACCATGATCCAATATACTATACTTGCGAACATTCTGAACTTGGTAAGAGGGAGATTTTGAAAAAAAACTGGGGTATTGATTTTCCCCTTTGAGTTACATTGAAAAAGAGGAGATTGTAGACAGGAGACAGATCAAATAAAGCCCATTTGAGCTTAAAAACATTGGATGTTTCCTGGCTGAAATGAGGACATATTTCCTGAGTTTTCAAATAGCGACAAAGAACTTTTAAATTATTTGTAATCTTTATGTTTTTTTATCTAGTTGACCACTTGATTAAACATTGCACCTAGGGGAGAGGATGTGGTGTTACTTCCAGAGCTGCAGACTTTGCAACTGGGGAACCAGGTTGGAGTTTCTGCTTCAGCTCAACATTCTGTAATTCTGGTCAAATCACTTAATCTCCCCATGTCTACAACCAAAATGAATTTGATCTTGTGTGATGTAACCAATGCTCATGTAAAGCACTCCAATACCTGACAAGTCTGCACTATGTAAAACTGCAAATACACAACAAAAAATAAGTGTTTTGCACACTTCTGTCATTGGGCTACATGTGGGCTACATCAGGGTGATATTTGTGCTGCATTTGGGCTCTTTTGTCTCTGGTGGCCATCTTGGGAGATTTATTTGTTATGAAGTTTCCTAATTTCCTCATTTACTGCAGTCTCCTCAGTAGGAAATGCTTTCAGTTTTTTACTTTGATTCCATCAAGAAGGTATTCAGATATGTCACACATTTGCCATAAATTCTGAATGTTAGCACGCTAGTTGCTCATTAGATCACTGTAGTAAAGCTACTGCTCACCAGGGAAGTCTGCTGCTGGTATTCAAAGTGCATGTTTCAGTCTGCATGTCAGAATTTTTTTATGAAATAGAAGAGGATTTGAGGAGTCACTCAAAATGTGCCCTAATTTTTCTTTCTGCAGCACTAATCATAATTTCTATGGCAAAATGAACCCCCTCATTGTGTACCTTTTTAAATTAAATGTTTTAAGTGTTACCACTTTATTCCACTCAAGATGGCTTCAGGTGTGCAATACGTTTGTCATAAGTAGGACTGTTAGCGCTCTAGTTGATCGTTAGAACACTCTGGGAAGCTGCAGTAGAACACAAAGGAATCAACTGACAGTCTCTGCCCTTGTTGGATGTACATGTTTTACTGAGAATGTCAGACTTCATTCTCACATGACTGAGAAAGATAATGTGAATTTCCAGAAAATATGCTCTCAGTTTAGCTTATAGATCACCTTCCAAACCTCTGTGGAAAAAGCATGAGAAAATAGTTTTCTCTCAAACATGATTCATGATATCACAGCAGAAAGCTTTTTCACATGGTAAAATCACCTTAGAACACACCACAATTCCTAAAATGAGTATGGTACCATCAACAAATGATTTATAATGTAACTAAAGTCTTAAAACCTTTTATTAACTGCAATGCTTTTTAATGAGGAGCTATCATGTATATTGGTCCCAAGATGGCTGCCAACACTTCTTGGATGAAGTACTGACAGCCAATCAGATCTCTCGATGAGATGTGTGGTTAGGCTCCGTCCAGATACATCTATCTATTTAACTCAAATTTTCTCAGGAACTACTGAACGGATTTACACCATTTAAGCAAAAGGCACGAGTCTGAACTGAGGACTACCTCTTTGCCATATTTGGTGTAATTCCGTTCAGCAGTTCGGGCTGTAGCTGCGTCAACAGGTCCTATGGGAAAATGCATGGGGAAAACACGTTTTGGGACACCCCTTTTTTCTCGGCCCCCACTTGACTAATCACTGTGAAATTATTCAGATAGGAGCGGACCGGAGCTGGCCAAAAGTTTGGAAAATTTTGCGAAGATTAGTCAATCGGCGCCAACGTTATTCCAAATAGAATGTTGCGGATTTCCTATGGAAAATAGGTCCTAACTATAACTACCTACTGGCGACTGCCAGTAGGTATTATAAATCCTGGAGCGATCCTTGATGGGATCCAAAAGCAGGTACGGACCACAACGTGGAAATTAAATTCTTTCATTTAGTTTGCAGATTAAAGTGCATAGTGCATGAAAGTATCACGCAAGTGCTCAGCCTGACGCGTTTCGACTGCCCCACGGCAGTCTCGATCACATGACGCGCAGGACAAATCAGTGAATATATATAAGGTGGCTAATCAGAAAACCACTTAGAAATTGCCAAAACAGTTTACGATTGAACATAAACATAGGACTGTGAATTAAAAATACATACCAATACTTTCACAAGCAATTTCGCATTTGTCATACAAAACATAGTGAATACAATATTCAACATTGATAGTCATGAAAATCTGAATGTCAAATAAGAACATAGTGTTCCTATACGCTATTTCATAGCTAAAAAGCATCACAATTTAGCATTTGTCATACATTGCATAGTGAATGTATTATTTTATGTCGATAGTTGTAAAAATCTGAATAATAAATAAGAACATAGTGTTCATTAACGATAATTCACAACTACAGGGCATCACATAAGCAAGAAACACCCTATCAAGTGTCTCCAACTATATATGTTAGCATAGTGCATCTTTGTTAAGATGTAATGACTGCCAGAATTGCTTGTATGCAAATTTAATTTCTGATATTATCTTATACACAAGCCCATTGAAATATTTGGCGTGTTCTGCGGTTGGTCTAAAAAATGTGCAAAATAGTGCAAATAAAGTGCTAATATTAAAGTGCATGATCATAGCAAACTTATATATACAGAAAAATAATAAGTGTAAGATACATTGCAGCTTATAATAGACGTTATAAGAGTTTTCCCATGTTTTCAGTTAATTGGAGGTATGATGTTCATACAGATATACACGTCACCATCTTCAGAACTGTTCTTGTTTATAGCATCTAATGAGACAAGACAATTATATATTTTGTATTAGAGTTAAAAGCAGATCTAAGATGTTTATACTACTTTTCTGTCATACAATAACATATAGGTCTAAATAAAACCATAAGTTAGCAGCCAAAGAATCACAAGATTTCACAAATTTGATAAAATGATGTCTAAAATTAGTAAAATCCAAGAGCCTAAAACCGACAATAAATCCCACAAAAACCAGATAAAATCTAGGGGCCCAGATAAAACCTGGCAAAAGTAGGGATAAAACGCCAGTCTAAAAGCAAACCAGGACTTCACCAAACAATCAACATCACCATAATTATTAAGTTAAAAATAATTCATTATAAAAAGTTGTGCAAATCTTCATTGTTATTAAGCCCATTTTGCATTTTAGTATCTAATAACATGATGAATTCAGACTCCACTTGTCTCAGCCTTTTTTCCCTATTTCCCCCTCTAATATTTTTGGGTATCGCACTGATGACATAGTAACTGAGGTCATTAAGGTTATTATTGTGTACTAACTTAAGATGTCGCGCTACAGGATAGGTGGGATCGGAGTTGACCACTGCTCTAAGATGTTGTAAAATCCTGTTAAAAACGTGCAACTTTGTACTGCCAACATATAGTAGCTGGCAAGTGCATTCCAAAATATAAATTGCATATTCAGTTCTGCAAGTAAAATGTCCTTTTATTTTAACTGGATTGGGACTGAAAGCTGTGACATATTCAAATACATTTTTCCCAAATTTACACGCGTGACAAGAGTTACACTTAAAAAAACCATGTCTGGCTGTTAGCCATGTGTTAGAAGTCATCACCTCAGGACTATTTTTTACTAGAGCATCCCTCATTGAGGGGGCCCTTCTAAATGTCAACAGAGGGAGTTCTGGCAGAATTTGCGACATAGTGATGTCTGTCCGAATTATTGGCCAATTTTTATATAAAATTCTGCGAATCTGTCTCTCTTGTTTACAATAATTAGTTATCAGTCTGATGTTACCTATAGATTCAGAAATAATGGAGTTGGTATCATTGGTACTCTGCCTTGATGATTCTTGGACCTCATGAGTAATGTGCTGTTGAGCAACCAGAGCAGTGCTATTCGCCTTGTCTCGAGCTATGTGCAAATCAGAAGCCTCCTAACCCCTGTTTAAGAATCTTTCAAACGTTTCATTTTGACAAGTTTTGAGATCATCCTCATGGCTGCAGATCTGTTTAGTTCTTAAAAATTCCCCATAGGGGATACTACGAATAAGGTGGCGAGGGTGGGAACTCTTTGCATGTAGTACAGAGTTCCCGGCTGTTATATATATTCACTGAAAAAAACATAGGTTTCAGGGGCGTTATAGTTAGCTGGACATTTCCCTCGTACAAAACCCTAGAAATTCCCCCGTTATAGTTAGTTCAGCTAACTATAACTCGCGCCCCCGCAATGCACTGCTGATGACGTCACATATTACATCACTCATGACATGGTCAGTGATATCACTGATGACATCACTGATGACATCTTAAATGACATCACTGATGACATCACTGATGACGTTATCTAGCGAGTCTGTGTTTTTGTAAAATTTAAATATGTTTAATATATATAGTGAAAGGGCTATGGAAGAATGAGTGGGTGTATAAGTATGTGAATGGATGATTTAGTAGGTGCGTGACTGACTATATAATTGAGTCATTAAACGTATCTTACTGCAGACTAGTGACTAAACTGTGTGAATGTGTGCATCTGTCTATCTGTTGGTGTATAAGTGGCTGCATGGTTTTGTGAATAGCTATATGAGTGTCTATATGGGTTATTGATTGGTTGTCTGAGTATCTGTATGGGTGCCTGAGTGTTTGTGTGGGTAGGATGTGTATGACTCTGTGCATAGATGTGTGAGTGGGTGATTCTATGGTGCATGGTTTTAAGAGTGCATATGTGATGGACTGCATGGGTGGGTGACTGTGTGTATGGTTGTGTTAGTGATTGAATGTATATCTCAGTGGTACATGTGCCAGTAACTACATATGTGAAAGGAAGTGTATATGTATGTAAGAGTATATAACTGGCTATATGTGAGAGTGTATGATTGTGACAGTGGCTGTATGGATGAGTGTGTGTTTGTATCAGTAATTGTATAACAGCGTCAGAATATGGTAGTATTTTTATGAGTAAGTGAACTAGTGTGTGTATAACTGTATAGGTGAGTAAATTGGAGTGCGATTAATTATTTGCATGACTGACTAGGTGTGTGAGTACGTCTATGGATGATTGGCGGTGTCTGAGTGTCTATATAGGTGTATAATTGCATATGATAGTCCTGTACTGAGTGAGTGTAATTATGTGTGACTGTACAGGTGGTTGAGTGGAGGTGTGTGTAGACTTAAGAGTCAATGAGTGGGTATGTAGTTATTGGTATTGGAGTATCTCTAGTTTTGAGAATGGCTATCTGAAATTTTGAGTCGGTATATCAAAGGTTATATTAGGGTGTGAGAAGATGCACTAATTTATCACATGGATGACATCATCAGTGATGTCATTTGAGATGTCATCATTGATGTCACTGAGCATGTCATGAGTGATGTAATATGTGACGTCATCAGCAGTGCATTGCGGGGGCGCGAGTTATAGTGAGCTGAACTAACTATAACGGGGGAATTTCTAGGGTTTTCTACGAGGGAAATGTCCAGCTAACTATAACGCCCCTGAAACCTATGTTTTTTTCAGTGAATTTCTAAGGTTTTTTAAATGCCAATTCCTAACTATAATGTGCATGAAACCTATGGTTTTTTCAGTGAATTTCAAAGGTTTTGAAATGCTAATTCCTATCTATAATTTATCACTAAAGCTATGATGTTTAATGATTTTCATTGGATTTCTGAATTTGTCAAATCCTTTAATTCTGTTTTTTTTAAATTCATTTTTATCACCTTTTTTTACCGTATTTTTTCAATTAATTCTTTTAAAAATTAAAAAATATTATTTGTTTTTATTGGATATTATTTTTAAAATATTGGTAATGTTTTAAAATATATTTTTATATATTTTTAAAATATTTTTAAAACTATATTTTCAAAATTGTATTTTTTTACATTTTTGGAGCGATCCGCGCACCCTGGGCCCGATTCACAGAACTAACTTAAGACAAAATCCTAAACTTACTACCATTTTGGTATTCACAGAAGACACTTACTCATTTCGGTATTCACAGAAGTTAGGAATCCTAACTTTAAGACTTTCGGTATTCACAGAAGGAATTTAGGAGTCCTAAACTTAGGACTCCTAACTTCTGTGAATACCGAAATGAGTAATTGCCTTCTGTGAATACCAAAATGAGTAAGTGCCTTCTGTGAATACCAAAATGGTAGTAAGTTTAGGATTTTGTCTTAAGTTAGTTCTGTGAATCGGGCCCCCTATGCGCACCCTTCATGACCCATACGCATTAGCATCCGCGTACGGTATGCGTTGGGTACGTGATTGGTGCGCAAATACAATGCGACCAGTACGCGACTCCAAGTCTATACGCGACACGTACAATGCACGTTACGCGATGCTTGCGTGCTTCTGCGATGCGTCATGTGCGTGCAGGACGCGGTAGGTGCGCAAATCCCGCTAAATATTTAACATTTAAAAAAACATATATATATGTATTTTATGTGAATATTAATTGAACACAAACTCTAAACTACTCATAAAAGTAATATATTTTTACATTTAATCCTATGTTCTTTTTAAATTCAATTTCGCGGATGCGCGCTGGGTGCGTGCTGCGTAAGCGCACGTGCGTGGATCCCATGTGACCTGAAAAAAAGAGATTTGATTGGTTCATTACACTTCCTATTCTAACTATTGAAAGACCCCACCCATTTCAATCATTCTTCTTTGACCTTCATTGGAGGAGCATCTCTTTGCAGAGAAGAAGCTTTTTTGGACTAAGCTTACACTTAGCTCTAACTTTTTTTTTAACAAAACAATGGCTTCAGGACAGCAGGCATCTCCTGTATCTCCTCATTCATCTGAGGATGAATTTTTGGAAGAGCCACCACGACCACCACGTTTTTCATCTCTGGTGGGGAAATTTTTCACATATCCAGAGGGGCAAACAAAGACCAATGCCACCTTGGTCACTTGCAAGATCTGCCAGAGAGTGCTGTCTCATGGAGATCCAAACAAGAAATATTCATGCGGAACGGCGAGCATGATGAAGCATCTGAGGACCCTTCATCCAGTAAATCTTGCTCGGGAGGAATGCCGAAGGATGAGAGTTGCTCCTGCTCCTACGGATTCATCAGAGCCAAGCACTTCAAGAGTGCAACCTTCTGCACAAAATTTGGACATCCGTCCGTAATTCCAATTTTTGAAAGTGCTCTGCACAAAATGCAATGCAACTTAATGCCACGGGGAGCAGTCTATTGATCTGATCTGCCGCAAGCAAGAAAGTCACCATTGCTAGTTTTTTGTTGGTTTTTTCCCCCCCTGAAGTTCATTGTTTTGTTCCTCCAGTTCTATTTTTTCCTTTTTTGTAAAAAAAAGAAAATCCCCCCAAATTTTTTTTTTTTTCCAAAAAACAAAAAAAAATATAAAACAAAAAAGAAAGAAAAAAAAGTTCTTCTAAGAACTAACTTTCCTGGTTTAAAAAAAGAGCTATATACTTGTTTGTTGGTGTGTGAAAGTTTAGATGAATGTATGTGTAGAACGTAATTGACTGAATGAATGCATTAATAGCGTATGGTGAATGTAATAGTGCAGAACTATGAGGAAGTGCAGCAGCATCACACAGTAACCTCTTTAACTGCAGTGTGCTGCAGTACTTCCGAAGCACAGGGATGCAACATATGTACATAAATATGTTGCACATCTATGCTTCTCTCTGCATGGCTGCATAACCCCTTCCATGTGCGGCAAATTCGGCCGTGGTGCGAGGGGGGGCAGGGCTGGGCGTGGCGCCCAGGTACTCAGGACGGCTCCCGGCCATCATGAATCACGGTGGGCATGTGCTCATGATGGCTGAGAGCTGTCCGAACTCTGCCCACTGATTAATTCACCCGCACAGGCGGGGAATTACCTGCACGTGGGCGGAGCGGCAACAGTCGGACAGCTCCCGGCCATCATGCGCACATGACTACCGTGACTCATGATGGCCGGGAGCCATCCTGAGCACGGAAGTGGTTAAATTGCAGCCATGTGGTGACACTTGCACCCTTGCACCATAGTGGAAAGATATCTGCCTCATGTGCTGTTTGTCTTTGTGCAGAAAGACAAACCTTCATGCACAAAAACAATCAATAAACGCACTTTTCTCTTTCAATGTATGCTGAACATTTTAGCATGCATTGAAGATTTAAAAATGAGGAGAATAAAAACAATTCTCCTTGTTGTGCTTTCATACACCAATTAGAGAATGGTGCAGAATTCACACACATATTGAGATTTATGATTTGAGATAAATCTAGAGATGTGTCTTGTTCTATGAGTATTCAGTGCAATCATGCACAACAACACTTATAGAACAACCTTTCAACGCAAAGTGGTGTGTATGATGAGGTTGTATTTACATGGTGTAGAAAAAGTACACAGAGCACCTTTTCCTCTCTTTGTAAATATGAAAGAGTGTTTTGCGCAATAACTATGTTACAAAAAGTGACATATTTCTGTTTTAAAATTGCTTTCGAATGATAGAAGGTAAGCACTGAGTTTTGTCTGCAAAGATGCTCAAACAAGAATGATTGAAATGATTGCGGTCCTTCGATAGGTACAATGGGAAATATTATGAACCACTCAAATCTGTTCTTTTGCAGGTCACATAATATCCGGTAACAGAGAGATTTCTAAACTACATCGGTATAAACAGAGTGTTTTTAAAAAATTGTTCAATCTTTGTAGGTTCTTACAATTCTGCCCATTCTGCATATTTATATTTACTTAAACTTACCTTCACAGTAATAGAAAATAAAAATGATATACATTTTTTTCATTTTATTTTTCCAATAAAAATTGATGTAAACTGCTTATTTTAGAATTAGGATCTGTAAAGAAAAGAAAAAATAGTTATAACATGTAACAATAAATTTTTTACAACACAGCATAATTCCAACAAAGTAATTTGTTTGCCTTTTTTGCTGTTCTCAGAATATATTGAATTTCACTAGAAAAATTGATTTCAATTGTACTCATCACTTAACAGCGGGCAAAAAAAAACCAATCAAAAAGAATGTTTAAAAAAACCCAACATGCTATTCTCAGTAAAATACCACAAGATACAAATCACACATATATAAAATGCTTATGGCTAACAACATTTTATAAGTTTAACTTATAAACACTGTAAATGTTGTCGCTTAGAAATATTCACCGAGTCAATGAGCACAAATAAGTCCATAATTCAAACATATACCTTTCCTTGAGGCCAAATGGTATTTTTGCACTCCTTTTTATGTAAATTGTCCAATGGTAGTCCTATTAAATGATAATAATAAATTTCTCAGAGAGTGAATTATCTTCCTAAAACTTTGACTTTAGAAATATTAGGTAGGAATTTGGTAATTCCCTAGGCAAACGTTGTTTGAAAACCAACTGGGAATCATTACAAAGTGTCCAGCCTTAGTCACATTTTAGATAGGCAGTGTAATGTCCAGATGTGGTGGAAGGACCATCATGGAAAATTATTGCAATTGCTACAAAAGTCCTTCCTGATATTGATACTTGTGTTGCTACAAACTGCTTTATTAAAGTATCCAATTTTCTTCCATCAGCTGTACAACGTTGCATCATTAAAATTTTGTATTGTCCATATTTTCTTAAAAATAATGTGGATAACATTTCTGATTTACATTGGCTACAATCCATGTTTTGATTTGCAAATTTAACTAATTTATTAAAAGAAACTGATTTACAGTCTGGTAATGTTAAATACAGAAATCTTTCAGTGTCTACATTAGTGGAACATGTATACATGCAATTTTCACAACGATGTTCCCATTTGTAATAAAGGCCAAAAATGTTTTCTATTTCTACACCTTCATTTTCAAAAATGGTAAGCATATACATTAAAAATAGGCCTGGGCGGTAAATTCCGTTCCGTTCGCGGAATTTGCGGAATTTGGGTAATTTCGCGTTCCGCGGAGAACGCGAAATTGCCGAAAAATCTGCGTTCCGCGACTTCGCGATATTTTTTGCTTGTTCGCGTTCTCAATATGCGTGTTCGCGAGATATTTCACCCCGAGCACGCAAACAGTGATCGCGAACAGGAAAAAAGTATCGCGAACAAGCAATTCCGCGTGTTCGCGGAATTTCTGCGTGTTCGCGGAGATTTTTTACCGTTTCGCGGAGGTTTGCGTAACGCGATTACGCAAATTCCGCCCACCCCTAATTAAAAATTCCTGAGCATCTTGTTGGATATTTTGTGTAAATTGTGTAGAACCAGAGCACACATCCAAAAGATTACGAACATCTGAAACAGACTGTATTTTACTTGTTTTTCAAAAACAGAATGCAACAGACAACAAAATCTTTGTTGCCGATTCTGCATAATTTGTTCTTGCAAACCTTCAAGATAAAAAACAACATTGACCACTATATTAGCATAGCAGTTGACACCTGAACTATTTTCAAACTGATAACCAACAACTTGTTCAACAGTGTCCAATTTCTTTTTACTTGCAATCACAACATTATCTTGTTCTATTCCCTTCTCAACACCTTCAGAACAGATATTCTCAATCCTTCTTTTTCGACCAATCACAAGCTTTTCAAATACAGGATATTGACCTAAATTTGAAGCATACACCCTTCTTAACCTATTATACTCTTTTACACAGTTTGCATCTGCAGTAACCTTTGTCTGATCAAAATCAATCAAAAACAAACCAGATAATGTTCTGACTCGCGACAAAGCAACATATGCCATACCCTCTTTAAATACAGTAGATCCAATGTTCACCAATGCACTGTCTACACTTAATCCTTGAGATTTATGAATAGTCACTGCATATGCCAGAGAAAATGGAAATTGTTTCCTACGGACATATAAATCTTTAACAAGCAAAAAACGAACTGAACAACGACCACTTTCTTTAATATCTTCAATCTGATCAAATTTAATTTTTAAAAATTCAATTCCTTGTTTTTTCTGATAATTAACAAAATCTACCACTTTACCCATTGCGCCATTAACTAACCCTTTTTCTAGATCCAAATTACGCCTGAAAATTACCCGACAGTTTACACAAGTGACTTTTCTAAACCAGCTGTTTTAGATATTTTTTTTTCTAAAGAATCCAGTTTTGTTTTCAACTTTCCCGTCAAAATAATAGTGATTCCTTCATGCTCTATTTTATCGATGGCTTCCATTTTTATAATTTCTTCATTTTCCAATTTCAATAGTTTTTCGTTGACTATGGAACACTCGCGCAGTGTTGGCATTAAACAGATCACTGATTTATTTTCAGCAATTTTCATGTACACTTTTGCAGGAACTACATTTTCATTTGGAAAGACATTGCAAAGTAAACGACTTTCCAAAGCTTGTTTGCCACGTTTTGTAAGAATTCCAATTCTTATATCTTGAAGAATACTTCCATATTCAGCATCATTTGTCTGTCGCATATTTGTTGTCAGTTCTTTGTATTCAAAATTAGTCCAAATGTTCACATTACCAACACTACCAAGAGACTTTCTGCAATCTTCATGTGCAAGTGTTTTAAATACCGATTGTCCTTTTACCGGAGTCAGTTGCAATAGATCTCCAAAAACTATGACGTGTTTTCCTCCAAATAACACGTCATACTCTGTTTTAAGAATTTGCTGCATTCTTAAATGCACAAAGGCAAGCATCAAGTTTGAGACCATGCTCACCTCATCAATAATGAGAAGTTTCATTTTCTTCAAGACTCTTGAAACTTCACAACAAGCTTCTACAGATAGCTTGTGGTATTCCATTTTGTTCTCATGCTCTACTGGTAGCATTAGTAAACAATGTAAAGTAATTCCTTTAATGTTATGTGCTGCCAACCCAGTTGGAGCAGTGAAAACACAAGACAAATGTGACTCAGTTGTTTTTTGCAGATAACTTGTAGTTACTTTAATTAAGAAACTTTTTCCTGTTCCAGCTTGACCACTCACATACATTCGGATAGGTTGAAATGATGTACATGAGCACCCTTTCTTTTCATGAAGTAATCCATGGTCAATGTGCTCTTTCACTTGTTGATATATTTGTTTCTGTCCAACATTTAGTTGTTCTTCCAAGTTTCCTAACTGTATTACATCTTCTTGAGCTTGATACATTGCTGTTTCCACCTCATTCATGGCAGTTGCTGCTTAATTTTCAACAATTGGTTGTCCAAGTGGATTTTGACTTAGTGCAGCAGAACTTTGACTGTCTTGAGAACTGTCTCTAGCAATCTCAGCTGCAATTGTAGCTTCTTGATCAAATTCATCATTCAACATTTTCACATCATTTGCAAAAGCACTGCATTGTATGCTATCTTTAGAAGCATTAAATGAATCTTCATATCTGGGAAAATCTCCAAGTAATTCCAATTCTGAACGCCATGGTTTGAACATTTGCAAAAGGGTTAAATAGTAAAATTCCCTTTTATCATCAGTGTCGCAACTCAGTTTCCTGTGATTAATTAAATTTCCTTTCCTTTGTTTCACCAGACATATTTCAGAACCAATCACTGCATATTTTCCATCATTGATGTTCTCTGTAGTATTCTGTTTAAAAGTGTAGTTTTGCAGCACTTCATAAAGACACATGTTCTCAAGATGATTACTTCTGTTTGGGTAATATGTGTCCAACATATTCGTTTACAAAATATCTGTACTTTCTGGTTATTTTTCAGCTAAATGTTCAATTTCTTGCACAGATTTCAGTACCCGATTTCGCATTCCTGCAAGACCTAGATTCACCCAAATGATTCTTCTACTTTTGGAATATAGACTTGCAGATGATAACCGATCTGAACATTCATATGCTCCAATTTCACGATGTGATAACATCTTCAATCTGAAACTGTATAATTTTTTACTTAGAGTCTTCTCGTGAAAAATCTCTTCCCACATTTCTTTCAATTCCGTCTTTTCTGATTTAGTAATGTAGGACGTTACATATCGTGCAACAGCAATGGAATTGACCGCAACATACGGAATATCCATGTTAGCATTCCACATGGATAAAATAACTGGATTGTAGTCATTTATGTATTTCGATTCTTCACTTCTTTTTAAGTTGTAGGTATTTTTCGGAGACTTTCTTGTGATGGTATGTCGCATAGCTGACATAAAACTGTTCACTCTTCCTTTAGATAATACAGGACGTGGAAATTCAAAACGACATTTGGTATAGCACTTATCCTTTGACTTGTACTTTCGTCGACAGTATTTTCCACATTGATGGCTTTGGAATCGTAAGACTTGTTGTTTTAAGTTTTTATGTTCTTTGCTATTGGGTACAGCACATGTGGGATAATCTTCAATGAAAGACAAAACAGTTTAATCTGAATCTGTTCCAAATTTGGGGGCGTCCTTGATCCTTAATAACATATGTATATGAGGAGCACCTCTTGCTTGATACTCCTTTCTCCAAAATAAAACCACAACTTCTCCAAGAGGAGGATTCTTTTTATTGCAGATGAAAGACATCATAGTTTCAAATCTATGATTAAAATATCTGCATACATTAACAGGATCCAATGAGCACAATTCTCCAGGTGTCTTGTATTCAATATTTTTTATATTGGAATTTGCCTCTCGAAGAAATTCAAGTAAATCATCCCAAGCATACTCAGCACACCTTTGTGTAACAAACCATGTAGGAGTTCCCAAGTTCCGTAGCATACATTTCAGTTCTCCATGACGAAGGTACCAATATTCATTAGTCCCACGCTGACATGCCATCAGATTAATCAACTGAGATTCTAAATGATCATCTCTCTGATGCACTTTATCCATAAAATCCTTTGCAGTTACATTTTGCAGATTTGTGATTTGCTGCATATGAAAGTCCAGACAAGTCACTTTCAAACAGAAGATGAAACAGATACGG
Source organism: Triturus cristatus (assembly GCF_964204655.1). Classification (NCBI taxonomy): domain Eukaryota; kingdom Metazoa; phylum Chordata; class Amphibia; order Caudata; family Salamandridae; genus Triturus; species Triturus cristatus. The sequence goes on from NC_140580.1 coordinate 687,161,275, forward strand.
GATACATTGTCGAAATCTTGGATCTTCTGCATATAATCTTGTTGTCCGATATTCAGATGCAGGAATCTGCAGAGGACGTTCATCATATCGTCCACCTTTTCCTGTTGGAAACAACTGCAGGAAACAATGAGCTTTCAAACTCTCTTCCCATACACTCATGGGACTTCCTGTTGATTTTTTCATTTGGAACAACTCAATTGTATTCCCATCACCTCTTTGGAATGAAGTGGATGTACACTGTAATGTTCATAGATTTCTTCACATCTGGACATGTCCACTTATTCTATTTGTCCACTTAATGTTTCAGTATCTTCTGCTAAATCTATTTCTTCTTCTCCTACAAACACATTTCTATAGTACTCATTATTTTTTAACAGATACAATGATGCCTTTTGCACTTTTCTAACATCCACTAACTCTTGCCAGATTTTCTTATTCTTAGTAGGAACACCATTAACTAGAATGACTAGTGGCTCATTTTCTGCATGGTCTACACCAATAGTTTCAATATTTTTCCTTAAATCTAACGGTAAAAACACAACTTTTCCTTTCAATCCTTTTTGCAACTCTGATGGAGGTAATTTACCTGTTTTAGGCTCCATGCGAACGATAGCCTGAAACGGGTGAACACATTGAATGAGAATAGACTCATACGTATTTAAATCTATCAGCTCTGGAGGAATAGCAACCAACTCTAGATTATTATGAACAGCTCTAGCAGGCATTTTATTCTCATCTAATTTGTTATAACAATATTTGCAAATACGCTGCTCAGATCCCAAATCAAAACAATCCTCTACCAACAAATAAGTTGCAAATTCCATTCACTCTATTTCACTTTTTAAATACAGATTGACACCCCTAGTCTGATTTTTATAGTGACTTCACCGACAACAAATACAAGAAACATTTGGCCTTTAACCTGAAATTACCTGTGGAGAGGTGTGGCTCACTGGTTAGAGGCGGCAGACTCGTAAGCAGAGAATCGGCCAGGGACCAGGGTCAAAACGGACTCAATAATTCTCGCCTCGGTACCTACTCTAACCAGGAACACACTCGGCAACTCTGGGTATTCAGCTTGCTTCATCTCTACAACGGCCCCCCACAGACGCCGGGGATGCCTGGTTTCACCTTGGAGATACCCAGAAAGGGACCATCTCACAGGGAAAACCAGGACGGGTTCCCCAGCGGTCTTCAGCGCCAGGATACTCCATGGAGTCACAGTGCGCTTTACAAGTACACCCACATTTACATTACTTTACAAGTACACCCACATTTCATCCTCAAATTTTTCTGTAATTACGGGTTATACATTGTCTTCAACATTTTGTTCTACTAAAGTGTCAGTTTTTTCACTCTCTTGCTGAGGACCAAAGTAACAAAACTCAATATCATCACAGACCTGCTTCACATCTGATACTTACCCACGCAAAAGAGCACTGTTCAACTCACTTAACTTTAGTGCTGGACTTTTTGCATAATACAACCTTCTCACTAACTACCGCATTTGAGTATGATGTACTGCCAGCATTCTGAAATGGAGAAAAACACTTTGACGAACTTTCCTAGAAAGACAAGTCAGAGAATGACCTTGCAAACCAGTATGTTTTCTCACTCTGCAAGGGTCTAGTCCTTGCAACAGCTTAATCTTTTGTTTTACACTTTTTTTAGTATAGGCTCGTAAAAAACTACGTAATTTTTCAATAGATTCCTGTAGTACACTGCAAATACTACTGCAATCCCAAGTGTAAACAGGGTTTTTAGCACGTCTCCCTAAAACTTCATCAGCTATCACTTCTTCTGCATTTCTTTCAACCATTTTCTCTTTCTCCATTGGACAACCGTCTCTAACCTCATAAACTCTACCACTGGTGTCAACTGCATACAATAATTTTTCGCTCTGTGAATAACTCTCTTCGTTAAAAAAAGGCTCGGAACTGGAACTGTGTTTCCATTCTCCCAAAAGAAATCATTTTTTTTTTATTAATAACTCTTTTCCTCCTACTTTTGGCCTTCATTACATGGATTGGTTTATCTAGTGATCGAATTCTGTTTAATACTAAAATAAACAGTTTCCTTTTTATTTCAAAAGCCTTTTCCACAATGTTTTCAATATGCTTCTTCTTTTTATAAAATAAAGCTCTCTTTTTATATTTCTTCACATCTTTCAGCAAATTATGCACAACTCTCTTGTAAAATATTTTTTTCAGTAATTCCTTATACTGATTTTGCCTTCTTTTACCATACTTTATCTCCTTTGACTGACCATTTGCTTTTTTGCTTTTCCTCTTATTTTGAATTTTTTTCTTAGTTGAAGCATTCTCAGTAGTTCCAGCATTATGTACATTCTGTTTGGTCGTACAAACATTTTTAATAAATTGCTTTGTGATCTTACCAGAAGATTATTTCCTTTAAGCCATATTATCTTGTACATTCAATACTTGTGGTTGATGTTTCTTCAAGTAATCCTCCTGTCTTTGTTCTTTTCTTTTTCTTTTTTTTTCTGGCATGATTTCTCTATTTTAACGTTGAAAAACAGTATCTGTAAAAAAGAATCACACATAAATGTATATTAATAACTTTCAAATGTATACTATTCTATTACTGTAGAAACACACTAAGAAAACTATAGCCCTGAAGCACAAGTGTGTCAATGATTAAAACACTACATGCATAGTGCATACGACTTTGAAGCAGTTCATGCCCTAAAGCCTACCTCACTAAAAGACTATATGCTAACTGACTGAATGATTACAGTATTATAAGGAAACACACTGGGTGAGTGACAGGGTGTTTGCTAGAAGTGTATGAATACTGACTGGGGAATTGAAGGTGTGAAAGACAAGTGTGTAGGTGGTTAGAGGACTGCATGCATAGTGGATAGGCGTTTGAAGCAGTCCATGTGCTAAGGCCTGGCTCACTGCATGAGTACTTGGGTACTGACTGAATGATTAGAGTACTGCAAGGAGAGTGCCTGGGTAAATTTATAAGTGGTTGGCTTTTGGCGCAGTGAATGGATTAGTACATGGTACTGAATGGGTCACTAGAGAAGTGCAAGGGGAGTGACAGGGGGTTTGCTGGAGTGTATATATACTGACTGGGGAATTGAAGGTGTGAAAGACAAGTATGTAGGTGGTTAGAGGACTGCATGCATAGTGGATAGGCGTTTGAAGCAGTCTATGTGCTAAGGCCTGACTCAATGCATGAATACTTGTGTACTGACAGAATGATTAGAGTACTGCAAGGAGAGTGCCTGGGTGAATTTATAAGTGGTTGGCTTTTGGTGCAGTAAATACATTAGTACATGGTGCTGAATGGGTGACTGGAGGAGTGCAAGGGGAGTGATAAGGTGTTTGCTGGAGTGTATTTATACTGACTGGGGAATTGAAGGTGTGAAAGAGAAGTGTGTAGATGGTTAGAGAACTGCATGCATAGTGCATAGGCATTTGAAGTAGTCCATGTGCTAAGGCCTGGCTCACTGCATGAGTACTTGAGTACTGACTGAATGATTAGAGTACTGCAAGGAGAGTGCCTGGGTGAATTTATAAGTGTTTAGAATTTGGCACAGTGAATGGATTAGTACATGGTGCTGAATGGGTCACTGAAGAAGTATAAGGAGAGTGACAGAGTGTTTGTGGGAACTGTATGAATGCTGTCTGTAATATTGAAGGTGTGAAAGACAAGTATGTAGGTGGATAGTGACCTACATGCATAGTAGATAGACATTTAAAACAGTCCATAGAGTAACACTTGGATCACTGCAAAATTACCTGAGTACTGACTGAATCATTACAGTACTACAAAAAGAGTGACTGGGTGAATCTTTTTAAGTTTTTTGGTTTTGGTGCAGTGAATAGATTAGTACTTAGTGCCGTATGAGTCAGTGGATGTGTGCAGTTGAAGTGACACAGTGTTTATTGGAGTTTATAGATACTGACTGGGAAATTGAAGGTCTGAAAGACAATTGTGTTGATACTTAGATGCTTCCATGCATAGTGGAAACACGTTTGAATCAATCTATGTGCAAAGGCCTGTCTCACTCCATTAGTACTTGGGTACTGACTGAATGATTATACTATTGCAAGAAGAGTGCCTGGGTGAATTTATAAGTGTTTCAGTTTTGGCGCAGTGAATGCATTACTACATGGTGCTGAATGGGTCACTGGAACAGTACAAGGGGAGTGATAGAATGTTTGCTGGAAGTACATGGATACTGACTGGGGAATTGAAGCTGTTAAAGACAAGTGTATAGTATGTTAGAAGACTGCATGCATACTGCACAGACATTTGAAGCAGTCTATGTGGTAATGCATGGTTCACAACATGAGTACTTGGAAACTGACTAAATCATTAGACTACTGCTAGGACAGTGCCTGGGTAAAACTTTTACATTTTCAGTTCTGGCACAGTGAAGAGAATAGTACATGGTACTGAATCAGTCACTGGATGAGTGCAAGATGACCGACAAGATGTTTATTGAAATATATAGATACTGACTAGTTAATTAAAGAAGTGAAAGACAAATGTGTAGGTGAGTAGAACCCTGTATGCATACTGTATAGGGTTTAAAGCAGTCCTTGTTGAAAGGCCTGGCTCACACCATGAGTACTTAGACACTGACTGAATGATTAAAGTACTGCAAAGAGAGTGCCTGGGAGAATTTATAAGTGTTTGGGTTTTTGCGCAGTGAATGGATTAGTACATGGTGCTGAATGGGTCACTAGAGGAGTACATGGGGAGTGACAGGGTGTTTGCTTCAAGTGTATGGATACTGACTGTGGAAATAAAGGTATGAAAGAGAACTATGTAGATGGTTAGAGAACTGCATGCATAGTAGATAAGAATTTGAATCAATGCATGGGCAAAAGCCTGCCTCACTCCATTACTACTTGAATATTAACTGAATGTTTACAGTATTGCAAGGACAGTTCCTCGGTGAATACATAAGGAATGACTACCTTTTAATTCTACCTAAACTTGAGAGCAGGACATTTTTTAAGCAGTTATGCATATTCAAAGAAATGAAGTACTCAAATGCTTCTCTCACAGTGGTTACACAAATGCACACAGACTCACAGTGTGATTCTAGACAACAACCACTATCCCTAGGAGTTTACCAAAACTCATTCACTACTGTGGAAGTGGTAAGGGAACTGCACACAATCTACATATTTCAGGACTGCACTTTTGTGTCAAAGCCTGACTCATTTAATCAAAGCATAAGCAAAAACTGCCTTCTAATGCTACTAAACTTGACAACAAGACAGGTTTTAAAACAGTTATCTGTCAGAAAATACACAATGTTACCAAATGCTTCTCTCACAGTGGTTCCCAAATGCACACAGACTCACAGTGTGATTGTAGACAAGCACCACTATCCCTTGGAGTTTACCAAAACTCATTCACTACTGTGGAAGGGGTAAGGGGACTGCACACAATCTACATATTAAAGTACAGCACATTACTGTCAAAGCACGACTCATTTTATCAATGCATAAGCAAAGACTGGCTTCTAATGCTACTAAAACTTGACAACGTGACAGGTTTTAAAACAGTTATCTGTCAGCAAATACACGATGTTACCAAATGCTTCTCTCACAGTGGTTCCCAAATGCACACAGACTCACAGTGTGATTCTAGACAAGCACCACTATCCCTAGCAGCTTACCAAAACTCATTCACTACTGTGCAAGGGGTAAGGGGACTGCACACAATCTACATATTTCAGAATTGCACTTTAGTATCAAAGCCTGACTCATTTAATCAAAGCATAAGCAAAAACTGCCTTCTAATGCTACTAAAACTTCACAACAAGACAGATGTTAAAACAGTAATCTGTCAGCAAATACACGATGTTACCAAATGGTTCTCTCACAATCCTGACCCAAATGCACACAGACTCACAGTGTGATTCTAGACAAGCAACACTATCCCTAGCAGCTTACCAAAACTCATTCACTACTGTGCAAGGGTTACGGGACTACACACAATCTACATATTAAAGTACAGCACATTAGTGTCAAAGCATGACTCATTTTATCAATGCATGAGCAAAGACTGGCTTGTAATGCTACTAAAACTTGACAACATGACAGGTTTTAAAACAGTTATCTGTCAGAAAATACATGATGTTGCCAAATGCTTCTCTCACAGTGGTTCCCAAAAACACACACACTCACAGTGTGATTCTAGACAAGCACCACTATCCCTAGGAGTTTACCAAAACTCATTCACTACAGTGGAAGAGGTAAGGGGACTGCACACAAACTACATATTTCAGAACTGCACTTTAGTGTCAAAGCCTGACTCATTTAATCAAAGCATAAGCAAAAACTGCCTTCTAATGCGACTGAAACTTGGCAACAAGACAGGTTTTAAAACAGTTATCTGTCAGCAAATACACAATGTTACCAAATGCTTCTCTCCCAGTGGTTCCCAAATGCACACAGACTCACAGTGTGATTCTAGACAAGCAACACTATCCCTAGCAGCTTACCAAAACTCATTCACTACTATGGAAGGGGTGAGGGGACTGCGCACAATCTACATATTAAAGTACAGCACATTATTGTCAAAACGTGACTCATTTTATCAATGCATAAGCAAAGACTGGTTTCTAATGCTACTAAAACTTCACAACAGGACAGGTTTTAAAACAGTTATCTGTCAGCAAATACATGATGTTACCAAATGCTTCTCTCACAGTGACTCCCAAATGCACACAGACTCACTGTGTGATTCTAGACAAACACTATCCCTTGCACTATACCAAAACACACTTCTTCATCTAGAAGGAGTTCTACATTTTAGTGTAGAAACATAACTCATTTCACAAATTCATAAACAATCACTGATTTCTAATTGTACCAACATATAAAAACAGCACAGTTCCCTCCCTGCAAACACATGAAAAACACAAATGCTTATCACAAAAGACCTCCTCTCAATTAAATAACTCACCTTTCAAGTAGTTTTGTAGAGTAAGAAGTATATCAGTCACACACCAGATTTTTTAATACAGAATCTCTGCACTGTGCACCTGTCAGCAAAACCAAAGAATGGCAACCTTTCCCTCTCATTTTCCCCACATATACATGTAAACATCAAATCACATTCCTTCCCACATAAATTCAAAACCAAACACACATTTCTATTGGTTAAACATTTCAACACTTTCCAAATGACATACATTTGAACCCTTCCCCCAATCTGCCTTCTGCCTGTTACCATAGGAACAGGTCATGGAACACTGTACTGAGCACACGTCACAAGTTCAGCACACAATGTTGCTAATCAAGACAGCAAGTGTGCTTGACTTTTCAACATATCAGCTTATCATATATAATGTTCCTTACAATCAGTTTTTGTTAACCAATAAGAATCATGCATTTAAAAAACAGAAATATGCACCCTACCTTTCAGTGTATAAGGTTGTCAAACAACCAATGATTTCTTGTCTTTTTTCAAAACTGCATCTTAGCCACCATTTTAGAAAAATCTTACTTTCCAAACTGCCATTTCATTTACAGAGACCATCTGAGTGCATCCAGACCTCCTTTCAAGATGCTTAGAGTGTGGATTGTGGGACACAGCTATATTTTCTGGAGGCAAAGGTATGCAGAAAACAAAGGCATTCACAAAGACCTAGGTTTGCCAAATGTAGACATTAAATGGATTGGACAGAGAGGGTTAAAGTGGCACCAATTGATGCCATTGGTGAAATCCTTCATGCATATCCAACACCCTGACCTCATAATAGTGCACTGTGGTGGCAATGATCTAGGCACTTTGACTGGGGTAGGTCTGGAAATGCTTATGAAGGACACCTTTGCAGAACTGATTTCACTTTTCCCCAAAACTGCCTTTGGGTATTCTAACATATGCCAAAGGCAGAAATGGAACTGGTCCGATCATTTTTGTCCACAAATTGAGAAAGCTAGGAAACATGTGAATAAATCTGTTTCTGCTTTTCTCTGAGACTATAGAATGTGGTCCATGTTCAATAACAAACTGCGCTTTCATATGCAAGAGATATATAGGAGAGATGGACTACACTTTACTGATGAAGGAAACAGAGTCTTACTCAACAACTTTAGACTCTGTATAGGTACTTACTTATAAGTACCAAAAACTCTGAATGAACCAAACAGCTCTTTTTAGAGCCACTCAAGAACATAACACTTAAGCTTGATGTTTATCTCCCCAAAATTTCAGGTTTTTTGACCTTAGATCCGCGCACCCAACGCGTTAGGAACCGCTCACCCAACGCGAGAGAATCCGTGCACCCAACGCGATAGGATGCGCGCACCCTGCGCGCATTTCGATGTTTTTTTCTTTTTAAAAAGGGGGCCCCATGGGGTCCTTCTGGGACCCCCTAAGCAGATCTAGAGGGTCAGAGTATTTCCACTCTGCCCCCTTTATATGTTTTACACACTTATTCCCCTTGCTTCTTCAGCCTCGCTTCTACCGAGGCAGAAAATGGCTGCCAACAGTTCCTGGTTTTGAATGTAGACAGACACTCAACAGCCAATTAGCATTCAGCACGTGATCGTCAGAGTGCGTGCTCGGTTCGGGGAGGGTGCGCTTACGGTGCGGGTAGGATCCGCGGATCCTCCCCGGCCATAGATATCATTAACTATTTTACCCTAATTTTCTCAGGAACTACTGAACAGATTCACACCATTTATGCAAAAGGCACGAGTTTGAACTGAGGACTACCTCTTTGCCAAATTTGGTGTAATTCCGTTCAGCAGTTCGGGCTGTAGCTGTGACAACAGATCCTATAGGAAATTGCATGGGGAAAACGCGTTTGGGACCCCCCTTTTTTCTCGGCCCCCGCTTGACAAATCACCACAAAACTTTCAGGGTAGGAGCAGAGCGGAGCTGGCCAAAAGTTTGAAAAATTTCGGGAAGGTTCGTCAATTGGCGCCAGACTTATTGGGAATAGAATGTTGCGGATTTCCCATGGAAAATATATCCTAACTATAACTATCTACTGGCGACCGCAAGAAAACAACAGCCAGCCAGGGCAAAAATCTGGATCCCAAAGGATACAATGAGTCACAACGAAATAAAATATCCAAGAAAGAAGTGACTCAAAAAGATAGATTCACCAAAGAACAAAAATATATTTCCACTACAACGTTTCAGCTTCCTCCTTCCTCAGGTAGTACAAGATGGTTAGCTCTGTGGGTGCACAGATGACACAGCTGAATTTTTAAAAAGCATCATGAGTGAAGATTCCATTTTGAATGTGGAATCAATCTTCACTTGCTTTGTAAAATATGGGAGGGGGGACACGCGGCCCCCCTCCTGAAGCCCTTGATGGCCCTGGGGAACACCACCCCCAGGACCGGCTCCTGCAGTGTCCCGTGGTGCCCGCGGCTCCCACCCTGTTATTGCAAACTGCTTTGCTTCATTGAAGCGAGAGCAGGGAAACCTGCTCTCGCTTCAATGAAGCAAAGCAGATTGCTATTCCACATGGGGAGCAGTATGTTAGCTGCTCCCCATGTGGAAAAGCAATGCGGGCTCTCGCAGGATGTGGGGAGCCAGCTGGGACCGTGGGGGGATTGGGGACCCCCCCACAGTCCCCAACAGAGAGGGCCAGCCCCGGGGCTACAATTGGCCCCCCTCCCCAACAGTTCAAAAATTTTAGAAAAATTAAAAAAGGAAAAGGCCATGCCCTGGGGGTTGGGGCCCCGGGGCCGATGAAGGCCTCGGGAGGGGGGCCATGTGGCCCCCTTCCACATTTTAAAAATAAAAAAAAAAATTAGGGGGCAGGCCCTGGGGGATGGGGTCCCCAGGGCCAAAAAAATAGAAAAAGAAGGGGGACTACAGAGCCCCCTTCTTAAAAAAATAAAATAAAAAAAAGACTGGCATCGCGCCGGAGGCCACGCCCCCTCCTTTCATCACTCTGCAAATGTGCCCCTTGGCACGTTGGCAGAGGGGGAACAAATTCCCCTTGAATACTGGGGGTCCCTGGGGGCCAACTAGCCCACCAGGAACCTCCAGGATGCGCCAGGGGGCTGCGTTGCAGAGAGGTGTTCTGAGGCCATGCCCCTTTTGACACCTCTCTGCAATGCATCTCTGTGGCGCTTACTGGAGGTAGCTGGTGGGCTACTTGGCACCTAGGGGACGTCTGGATTGAAGAGGAATTATTTCCCCAACTTAAAACGCGCCACAGGGTGTGTTTGCACACATATCACCTCAGGCCCCACCCCCTACCTTCACCACTGTGCAAACGCACCCCGTGGCGTGTTTTAAGTTGGGGGATTAAGTCCCCTTGAATCCTGAGATCCCCTGGCAGCCAACTAGCCCACCAGGTACCTCCAGTATGCTCCAGGGAGCTGCGTTGCAGAGAGGTGTTCAGAGGCCACGCCCCTTTTTACAACACTCTGCAACACAGCTCCGTGGCGCTTAGTGGAGGTACCTGGAGTGTTGTAAAAAGGGGTGAGGCTTCTGAACACCTCTCTGCAACGCAGCTCCCTGGCGCATACTGGAGGTACCTGGTGGGCTAGTTGGCCCCCAGGGGACCGCAGGATTGAAGAGGAATTAATTCCCTAACTTAAAACGCGCCACAGGGCGTGTTTGCACACTTCCTTCACCATTGTACAAATATTCCTCTAAAATCAGCCGAACTACGAATTCCGATTTACTCACCTGTTATCAGGAGAGAGCCCAGTGCTGCATCTTTTAGCCCAGCACTGACCCTGAAAAGTACTTCTAAGCGTACTTACCAGTAACTTATATTTCCTTCCGTAGGAATCCATTGTGTGGTTTTCAGCAGAAAAGTTTCTAAGTGCTATTTTCACAAACTAAAATTATTACTAAACAATCGTCTGTATGACTTAAACACATTCTTTCAACTGTTTACAGGAGATTCACAAGTGCTGGGTCCAGGATCCACCACTGAGTAAGAACAACTAACGATAACACTACTTACCTGCTAAGTGAATTTTCTGCCATAGGTTAACATTGGTGATTCTATGTCAACTTTTAACCCCTTCTGTGCCACGCCCTTTCCCCCTCCTGTGCCGGGCATTTAATTAGTGGGTGGGGTTCATGACGAAATAGCCTCGTCATGGGCACAGTGCGACCGTGCTCCATGACGAGACTATCTTGTCATGGGCACAGAAGAGGTTAAAAAACAATAATATTCCTTAAAAATCACTACTGAAACCAAAATGCTTTTACAGGAGATGTCCAAGGACTGAATCTCAGATCCAGTCCTGTGGTTAGAAAAGTAACCCATAAAGTAACTAATTGCATTTACCTAGTAATTCACATTGAGCTCAATGTTGCATTGTGTTTGAAATTGTGTTGCCCATTGCAACAACTGTAACTACTGTAATTAAAAGTCTATTGCCCTGCACGTCTGCTCACCGTTGGGTATGCTCGATATACTACATGCGCTGATGCCAGAACCAGAGCAGCAGTCCCTCCAGATAGTGAACCCTCTACATACTTTCTGGGTTTTCGCAATCCCCTAGCTCTACTCCAGTAGCCGAGGGAAACGAGGGAAACGATCTCCGTGTACTCACCGGACGCGGGGACAGAAGCAGTGCCTACGTGCTCGTTCACTCGATACACAAAACGGCTTGACAGTCTCCATAGCAACCGGCGAAAAAAAGCGGAAAGGGCGGGAGAGAGAGGGGAGAAAAAAAAAACGGCAGAGAATGTAACCGTGACTTCAGATACAATGGAGGGTATGAAGTGGCAAGATTAACTGGACTGTGCTTCTCAGGGATAATCAGAGCCTGGCTACTCTGTTACAGGGGTGTGATACAGGGAGAGCGACGACTGGTCATGACCGGAAGAGATCCTGGAAGGGCAGGCAAGCTCAAACCACAAGTGGGGGCCAGCCAATATTTACAAGAAGAGCAATCAACACACCTTGAGCCCGAATCGCAGCCACAACAGCTACAAGAGCCACGGCTACAACAGCAAACACAACAACCTCAGCCACAGCCACTGCCACTGCCACTGCCACTGCCACTACCACTGCCAATGCCACTGTCACTGCCAGAGCCAGAACCAGAGCTAGAGCCAGAGTCAGAACCAGAACCAGAGCTAGAGTCAGAGCCAGAATCAAGGCGACCGGAAACACGCGCCACAAAGAACAGAAGAAAAAATGATGGCCTGGACAGGAGGAAAGTTGATGGCAAAGAAGATCTAACGATCAAAAGAGCAAAGAGACTGGAGATTATAAAGAGCATGAAAAGTGCAACCCCCCGATCCACTAACGAACAGGGAAAAGACAGACAAACCCTGATAACCAACATGTTTACACCACTATACGGGAGGGAACCATTGGCCCATGAAACTGGATCTGAAACTTGTAGTAAGATAACGGCTCAAGAGAGAGGTACTGGCGAGGATCAACCAGCCATAGCCATAGCCATGAGAAGCGGCATAGACGCCTCAAAGGGGACCGACAAAGTCGTATCAGTATATCCGCTGACCCACAAAGATAGATTCACGCCTGCAACATCAAAGATATCAAAGACACCAAAGATATCAAAGTTATCAAAGTTATCATCAAAGACAACTTCAAAAACAACATCTACACGACCTATAGTACCAGTGAAGCTGCAAGCAATAAGCAAATCACCTGGAGAGGAATCCCTTATCATCACTCCTAAGATACATGAGAGCCATACTGGGACAAGAAAAAACACATTTACTAAGGCTGGAGGGGCCGGAGAGCCCCTTAGCAGGATATCATCCAACCTAGTGATGAAGAGAAAAGACGAGGATGACAATGAAGATGACAATGAAGATGAGGATGAGGATGAGGATGAAGAGGAGGATGGCACGCACCTCTCTGCTAGTCCATCAGCTGATCCGCTAGCCCTCGATTGCGCCCCAGCAATTGCCATATCAACTGATGACTCTGAGAGATATGAGACAGGGATCTCCACGTCAAGCAACAGCCTCAATTATCACAGTAACATCACGGATATAATTGTTAAAAATGATGGTTTAAGGCGGGATCTAAAACCTGAGGAGAGAGGCAGAAAATTAAAGAAAAAGAATAAACGGAGGAAACAGAAGACAAACAAGCATTGTCGGACAGAAGGGACTGCTGGTAAAGAAAGCGAGAGTGAGAGTGATAGTAACAGAGATCATAGCCCCATCTGGAACCATTCATCACCATCACCATCAAAAATTACTACCACCACTCCCTCAGATCGGACCTTGTGCTCACAAAACAACTCAACCATAGAGAGACATCTAAGAGAAGAGAAAGAAGTTCACACCACAAAAAACAATGAACCTTCTATGACAGATATCTTGAACTCTATAAGAAGCCTCCATGGAGATATCAAAGCTGATAGCAGGAAAAATCAGGAAGCAATTCGTAAAGTACAGGATGAACTAAAGAAAGTGGGCAGTACTTGCACAGAAATATCGGATCGTATGGCTTTGGTGGAAGCACACACTGAGTCCATGGAAAAAGATGTTTCATCCCTTCAATTACAAAGTCAAGAACATGATGGCATTATCAAGGACATCATGCTCAAAGTGGAAGATCAGGAAAACAGGGCACGGCGGAACAATCTACGCCTGCTGGGAATTCCTGAAGGAGTAGAAGGAAATGACCCACGGGCATATATTGTGACACTTCTTAAAGAAACATTCCCAGAGTTACAAACATGGGAATGGGATCGGGAGATCCAACGGGCACATCGCTTTCCTCTAAACCTCCCAAAACGCCAACAAACATCAGAACAATATCCGCGAGCCATGCTAATTTACTTTGGTAATTTTTTATTACGCCAATCAGTTTTTGATCTTGCAAGACCAAATTAAAAAAGGGAATACAATGGCTATTCCTTCTTTAGTCGACCTGACTTTGCCCACGCAACAGTGGAACGAAGATGGCGGATGCGCCAGCTCTTTTCACCATTTCAACAAATAGGTGCGACAGTGCACCTACAAAATCCAGCACGACTAAAGATTATTATCAATGGCACCACACGGACATTTATCTCGGAAATCCAGGCTCAAACATATTTAAACGAACTAAAAGATTTCCAGAAGGGTAAATATAAAGGTCCAACCAAAAACTGAAAAGTACTGGACTATAATCCTAGAATGGACCTTGTAGACTGTATGTAGCGACACTATATCAATCACGTAAATTGTGATATGTAAAACTTTGATCGAAATTGGAAGATATAGCTCAAAAAACCTAGAGGGCTGAGGGAAAAAACGTTCTATAATATGTATATTTACAGATCTAGTTGGGTGGAATGGGACTGAGGGGGAGAACGGGACTCAGGCACGCGTCTACACAGACGTCATCACACTGGTTCCTTCTGAACCAGATTGCCACCTTGGGTGGTGGGGCAGGTATGGGCGGGGGGGGGTCACGGGTGGAGGAGAGCTATCTCAGACAAAAATGGGAAGTTAACTTTAAAGAGGGAAGTAATCCAAAGGTTCAAAGATGAACTATACATTTTTTTACATATGCTTCTGAATATACAACTGAAAACTGCATTAGATAAAACTACTAAAAAGGGAAAAGAGAAAACCATGTATATATGGCAAGGCTAAAAATTCTTTCTATGAATGTATGTGGCCTTAATGACCAAAATAAAAGACAAAGGGTGGCGATAGGACTACAAACAACAAGGGCCAATATTATATGTCTTCAAGAGACACATCTCGAAGGCTCACAGCAGCACCTCCTAAATACACTGGGATATAAATTAATCACAGCCTCAATGCAAGGATCAAAAACACGAGGAGTGGCAATCTTATATAAAGGGGGCGAGATACAATTTTCCAAATCGATAGCTGACAATCAAGGATGCTGGGCAATTACAGAATGTACACAGGGGAATGGTAATAAAATAACTCTGTGTACTATCTATGGCAATATTAGTGACGATCCAAGTGTTTTGGAAAATGTCTCTAACGAACCGGTACAACGGCCACTGCCAATAATCATTTGTGGGGATTTTAACCTGAATCTTCCATGCAACTGGTCAACAGACCCCAGATACACCTATAAGGGTAGGAAACCAAAAGTATATAAGGCCTTTAAAGAGATGTGTGAAACACATGGCTTAA
Source organism: Triturus cristatus (assembly GCF_964204655.1). NCBI lineage: Eukaryota > Metazoa > Chordata > Amphibia > Caudata > Salamandridae > Triturus > Triturus cristatus. Next base: position 687,176,353 of record NC_140580.1, read on the forward strand.
TAGACTGTTGGCAAATTAAACATCCTGATGACCCTGGCTTCACTTTTTTTTCTAATCCCCATCTAAAACATTCTAGATTAGATTATATGCTGATATCTGGTTCTTTGATAGCAAATTACTCAATAGACAAATTACCAAGAGTCCTGTCAGACCATAACCCCCTAATTCTTAATTTAGAGAAAGAAGAAATGGGTAGGGAGATACAAAAATTGACATTCGAAAGAGCACTGCTATTGAACAAAGAGTTCTGTCAGCATATGAATAGATGGATACCCGAATTTTTGGAGGACAACCTTGGTAGCACCACGATTGAGGTAGTGTGGGATGCCCTGAAGGCTGGAATTAGAGGGGAAACCATTCGGTTTTCATTTAATAACAATAGGAGGGCAAAAGAACATATGGAGACTCTCCATAATATTCTAACAAACGCTGAGGAACACATAGCAATGGCCGTACAAATAGGAGAAGATATTAAAGATCAAATAAGTCAGGTGGCAATAGCTAAAAATGCTATTATAGATATCTATACTGAGAAAGTAATAATTAAAGCAACACTAAATAGAGAATCAGTATATGAATTAAGTGAACAAGTAGGGCACCAACTTGCGGTACAAGCCAGACAAAAAAACTCTGCCAATATAATAAAAGAAATAAATGATCCAAGAGAGGGACTCACAACGAATATAAATAAGATAAAACATGCATTTCAAATATACTATCAAGAGCTATATAAGGAAGAGGGTAAACAACAAGATAAGATCGACGAATATCTAGATCAACTCTCTATTACTAAGATAGAACAAGAGGATTTAGATAGCTTTAGCCACCTACCATTCTGGGATGAAATACTATTATCTATGAACAACTTGACAAATGGAAAGGCAGCTGGAACCGATGGAATCCCTACAGAATTTTATATCACCTTCAGTGCACCCCTAAAGAGAATTCTAACTGATCTATTTATTCACGTCTTTCAAGGTGAACGGCCCCCCGAGTCATGGTCCAATGCAATAATTGTCGTCTTTTTGAAAAAAAATAAGGAGGCCCAAGAACTTGGATCGTATCGCCCTATCACCTTGATCAATGGCGACTCCAAAATATACTCAAAACTACTAGCTAGTCGCTTAGCTCTGATCATCAATAAGATTATGTCTCTCCAACAGCATGGGTTTATACCCGGAAGATCCACCGTGGATCACATACAAAGAGTAATTACCTTGTTTGACATGACTGAGGTATCGGGAGACCCTATGGTGCTTATACTACTAGACACTGAAAAGGCATTTGATAAGGTCTCCTGGACCTACCTCTGGTCAGTCTTGTCAAGAGCTGGACTAGGGGCATCCTTTATCAAGGCAATGCAAATGATGTATATCAAACCTTATGGGGTAGTCATGGTAAATGGATCTGCCTCTGAAAAATTCAATATAACTAGAGGAACAAGACAGGGGTGCCCATGCTCTCCTTTACTATTCGCACTATTTATTGATCCATTTATCAATAGACTCGAAAATAATACTATAATTAACCCAATCAAGATACGAGATATAGAAACTAAAACACTTGTCTTTGCAGATGACATAGCGGTGGTAACGACAAACCCTACAGCTTCTATTCAGGCTATAGAAAGGGAGGCTGAAATGTTTGGCAAGATCTCGGGATATAAGCTGAACCAAAACAAAACACAGATAGTGCTTAACGATAATCTTAAAATAAATGACACTCGAGTAGTGGATAATGCCATATACCTAGGGGTTAATATTACAGCGAAACTAGACAATCTTATTCAAATTAATCTTGATCCACTAATACAACGAACAGACAAAGATTTAAGAAGATTAAATAATCTTCATCAATCTATTATAGGTAGGTGCAACATGATTAAAATGATTTATTTGCCCAAATTCTTATATCTATTTAGAACCATCTGTCTTGATTTTCAACCACAATGGTTTAAATGCATTGACAATATATTTTCGCAATTTATCTGGGGATACAAGAGATCCCGTAGATCATCCAAATTTCTATCACTATCAAAGGACAGGGGGGGACTCTCCCTGCCAAATATTAAACTTTACTATTGGTCAACTATAATGACATACTGTAGAGAGCTACTATCCATTACCGAAGGAAATAGACCAATCAACGGAATCCCAACACCACAAGAACTAATATTAGGGGAAAAAATGAGAGGGTATCTCTGGTTACACCTATACGACAGTTACTATAAAAAAGTACGATTTAAAACCCTCCTAGGAATACATAAAGCATGGAGTAATATTCGTAAAATATTGGGGATCGGAAGGCTTTCCTACTATACACTATTATTAGATAACAATAACCTACCGGAGCTATTTAGAGACATATATATGAAAAGGTGGATAGAAGCAGGGATTATGCACCTGGGTTGTTTTTTTACATCTACAGGAATAAAATCCTTCGAAGAAATTAGAAAAGAATATATGATGAGCTATAGAGACTTTTTCAAATATCTTCAAATCAGGGACTTTATTTCAAGAAAAGGAGGTGGCAGATCGAAATTTGAAAAGATCCAATGTATAGAATTTGTGAATCAAGGAAAGTGGACTAAAATAGGAGAAATATACAATCACCTCCTGGGCCTATGTCCAGATGATATGGATAAATATTATCTAAAATGGCAAGAAACCTTAGATATGCCGGCCACCACAGTGATTAAATCATTTGAACTTTCTCAAATACTATTAATGTCCACCAGACTACAAGCACAGTACTATAAAACATTCTTTTTGTTATATTACACACCTAGTAGAATATCAAAATGGTGGACCGGAATGGGAACAAGATGCCCTAGATGCAATCTCTACAAAGCAGATATTATAAATATATTTGCCACTTGTAACACCTTACAGGGGTTGATCAAAGATATTTCTGACTTTTTATCAGAAATCTTTTATACTAAAATTGAAATCTCTGTGGGGGAAATCTTGCTGGGCATTGATGATAACAATCGACCAAATGAAACAAAAGGGTTAATATTTATCTCAATGTCAATTCTAAGATTATGTATTGCCTCGGCATGGCTAGATCCAACACCACCAGTGTTTCAACAATGGCGATATCGAATGTTAGCGACACATAGTCTGGAATTAGCTATATATAGAAGAAAGGGCAAAAATAAAAGACTAAAAGGATTAGAGATATGGGATCCTTTAACCCAATGGACAAAACTGTAAATGACATCGAATTTTGTACCGAATCTATATATGTATATATACCACAATGAAATATTTTGTAGGAGAAGGGGTGGGGGGTGGGTTGGGGATGTCTTTGTTTTAAAAACAATAAAGAATTTTGAAAACAAAAAAATAAAAGTCTATTGCCTATTTGCAAAGTATTTAAACTAAAGTAATTCATTCTGAGAAACAATATTTTGTAATGTAATGTATAATGTAATTATAATGTAATTTAAAAAATAAAATATCTAAAAATAAATAGTTTAAAAAAAAGTAGTAAATCAGTATAAAAAAATAAATATAACAATTAAGACATTTAAAAATTGTCATTTACAAAACCTTTGAAATCCACTGAAAAAACCATAGGTTTCAGGCTTGATATAGTTAGGAATTAGCATTTAAAAAACCTTTGAAATTCACTGGAAAAACCATAGGTTTCAGGCCTGATATAGTTAGGAATTCGCATTTAAAAACCTTAGAAATTCACTGAAAAAACCATAGGTTTTAGGGGTGTTACAGTTAGCTGGACATTTCACTCTTACAAAACCATTGAAATTCCTCTGATATAGTTAGTTGTACTAACTACATCTCGCGCGCCCGCAATCCACTGCTGATGATGTCACATATTACATCATTCATGACATGGTCAGTGACGTCACTGATGACATCTCAAATGACATCACTTATGACATCACTGATGACATCATCCACGTGACAATCAGATACACCTCATCATACACTAGTATAACCTTTCATCACTCACTGTAAAATACAGAGTGCCATATTCGAAACCATTGACACACTAATACAAGTTTCTAAACACCCACTCAGTGATTCCTAGATCTATACACACATCTTATCACTTACCTATAGATTCACTCATACATGCTGTCAATGATCAATAGAACACTATCAAATATACTTATACTCCTATATCGACATTACACACCAGCACACATCCTAATCACTTATGAACTCATCCTACTCACTTATGCAAACAATGGATCATGCTTACTTTTACTTAGCTACACACTTATACAAACACCACTTCATCTATTCATATAGATAGTAACTCATAGTGTGTTATAAAATCACAATTACAAGTATACAGTTATCCATACAGTCACTCATACAATCACTGAGTCTTATGTATACTTATTTATATACAACAACTGACACATACACTGGCTTTTATTTTTCTAGTTTGTTGGATATGTACCATTGAGACATATATTTGCTTATTACTACACCCATAAAGATATTCACTCACCCAAACAACTGTTATAACATGTAGTTTTAACTTCATACACCTACTGAATCAACGATTCAGACATCTTTGGGCTGTCACACCCCCCCACCGAACCACACACACATTCACTCTCCTATACAAATACTTAGTTAACTAATCAATAACTAATATAGACTTTCACATAGCTAGTAACCAACTGGTGCAGCAGTTTACACAACAACTGACAAAGTGATACAGATATTCACACAGCTTAGTCACTATCCAATATATTTAGTGAGACACTATAAATTAGTCAAGTAAACAGTCAGTCACACTGCTACTAAATCCTCCATCCAGATATTTATATTTATATATCCACTCATTATTCAATGCAAATTGCTAATATATATATAATACATATTTAAATAACGAACCAAACCACATTCACTGGATGATGTCATCAGTGATGTCATTTGAGATGCCATCAGTGATGTCACTGACCATGTCATGAATGATGTAATATGTGACATCATCAGCAGTGGATTGCGGGCGTGCGAGATGTTATCGTTAGGTGGACATTTCACTCGTAAAAAACCAATGAAATTCCCCCGTTATAGTTAGGTCAGATAACTATAACTCGCGCGCCCGCAATCCAGTGCTCATGACGTCACATATTACATCACTCATGACATGGTCAGTGGCATCACTCATGAAATCACTGATGACATCATCCTTGTGATAGAGTGGCGGTCGCGCGAGTTATAGTTATCTGACCTAACTATAACGGGGGAATTTCATTGGTTTTTTACGAGTGAAATGTCCACCTAACTATAACATGTTTGAAACCTATGGTTTTTTAAGTGAATTTGCAAGGTTTTTTAAATGCTAATTCCTAACTATAACGTGTGTGAAACCTATGGTGTTTTAAGTGAATTTGTACGTTTTTTTAAAATGCTAAGGTATGTATTTTTTTTTTAAGGTTTTTCAACGTGCGCGCACGGTGCGCGCACCCCGCAATTTAAAAAAAAAAAGATAAAATGTTTTTTCACCCTACAGGGTCCTTTAGGGACCCCCTGACAAAGGCTAGTGGGTCAGGAACTCTCTACCCTGCCCCCTTTTCACGTTCGCCACCTCTATTTTTCACTCTCGCACCCACAACAAACAAAATGGCGGACGGCACTTCCTGATTTCGACCGATTTGAACGTTGACTGACATGTAACCACCAATCAGAATTACGCTCGCGCACATTAGGGTGCGCTCACCGTGCGCGCACCGTGCGCGCACGGTGCGCGGCTATAGATATTTATGTGCTTTAACTGCAATTTTCTCAGGAAATACTGAACAGATTTACTCCATACATGCAAAAGGCACATGCCTGACCTGACCTGACCTGCCAAATTTCAAATAATTTCAAGTAATTCTGTTCAGGCGTTCGGGCTGTACCTTCGACTAAAGGTCCTATCGGAAAATGCATGGGGAAAACGCGTTTTGGGACCCCCCTTTTTTCTCGGCCCCCGCTTGACGAATCACCCCGAGACTTTCAGGGTAGGAGCTGAGCAGAGCGCCCCATTAGTTTTGAAAATATATATATATGGTTTGTTTTTTTCACCTAGTGGTGACAGTTAGAGTTAGGTCTGTAGATGGAGTGTTTTTTGGTTGGTTAACAACTTTCACCCTATTTTATCTTTAAGAAGCTTTCCAAAAAATAGTTCATCCACCTCAACTCCTTCCAAGAATGTTTTGGGATGATCCATCCAGCGAAGGGTCAAGAAAAAAGGGGGTCACATAACGCAAAACTCCCATGCATTTTTCATAGACTTCTTTAAGATAGGTTACAGCAAAAACTGCAGAATGGAATAACATCAAATTTGACAGGAAAATAGATTTTGGTCTGCAGTTTGTGTTTTCTGAGATTTGGTGTAATTTAGTTTAATAGCTTTTGAGATTTAAGGGACACATCTAATTGTATATTTATGCAGTTGGTCTGGTGAGATTCTCGCAAGCGCCCTGCAAGAGCACACATTCAAAAATGGAGCCTGTGATTGGTTGAGAAGCTCGTTTTTCCTATTAGCCTTATGCTCTCACTTGAGCAAGATGTTCCTGTGAGTCCTTCAAGAGCGAGTGCTCTGATTAGCTGGCTGTTGGAATTTTAGAAATGAAATTGACACCGTTACAGTTTACTGTGAAAATTTGTAGGTGTTGTGGAAATTAAGTAAAACGCTATATAAGGGGGTAGCAGAAAGGCATGCTGACCCCATAGATTTAGAAAGGAGATTTCTAAGGGATAGCTGCTTTGAAGAAAATGAATGTATATTGTTTTTAACTAGTCTTTATGATCTCGTGGGACTCTTGCAGAATTGTTTTTTAGAAAAAGTGCGTGAGTGATAACTACAATGATGAGTAGAAGGTTAGTTCTTTAAAAAAAGTCACACCCTCCTGAGACTCTTATGCAATTGTCAAAAGTAGGAAGCAGTAGGTGATGTTTGAATACACTCTGGTATGCACCTTTTGTTCTGTAGGATGTATCCTCACTGGAGATGGTGTTTATCAGAGTCTACTATTTAAGCCCATTTGTTTGGGAAGAGTTGTGAGTAAAGTTAAGGCTCTTCCTGCATCCTACTACACACAACCATTATCTAAGCGAGAGGTCTGGAAGGAGAGGCCAGTCCATCTATACACCACACTATGTACATCCATCATCTTAGAAAGAAGTATGCAAGGAGATGCCAGTCCTCCCCACTTACTGCTATGCACACCTGTCATCTAAGAGAGGGGTCTGAAAGCATAGGCCAGTCCATCCACACACTCTACTATGCCTACCTGCCATCTGAGAGACAGGTCTGAAATGAGATCTCACTCGTTCTCAACACACTACTACACACACCCATCATCTAAGAGAGAGGTCTAAAGGGAGAGGCCAGTTCATCCACACATCCTACTATGCACATCCATCATATGAGAAAGACGTATGCAAGGATAGGCCAGTACTCTCCACTCACTGCTATGCACACCCATAATATCAAAGAGACATCTACATGAGATGGCAGTCCCTCTCCACACACTCCTATGCACACCCGTCATTTGAGAGAGAAGTCTGAAAGTAGAGGCCAGTTCATCCACCCCACCGGCTACTCACACTCGTCATCTGAGAGATACATCTGACAGGAGAGGGTAATCCATCCCCACACACTACAATGCACACCTGTCATCTGAGAGAGAGGCATGAATGGAGAGGCAAGTCCATCCACACACCCTACTATGCACACCTGTCATCTGAGAGAGCTGTCTGACAGTAGACGGCAGTCCACACAAACACCTTACTATGCACACCTGTCATGTGATAGAGAGGTATGAAAGGAGAGGTTAGTCTGTACCCACTCACTGCTACGTACACTTGTCAGCTAGGGGACAGGCAGGAAGCTAGGAGAGATGAAATTGAGCTAGAGGGGCTCAAGCTGGCAATGGAAGAGAAAAGAATGATGATAGACCATAAACTTAAAGTAAATGTGCTGGATCAGAGGAGTGGGTCCAGCTCAGATGGTGGTAGAAGTTCCTCAGTGTGCTCAGATAGGATAGTACACAATCCCCAATATTTTAAAAAGAGTACAAGAAGGGAGATGATATACAGAAGTGGTCTCAGGGCTATGAGGCATCTATCCACATGAATGGGGTCCCTGAGAATATTTGGGAAGCAGGATTGTGGCCTCATTTCTCAGAGGAGGGGAGGGACACATTATTGACTTTGGGTAAGGGGTACAAACTCACCTACACTGACATGAAGGAGGCCCTTCTTACCCGGTATGGTCTAACTCCTGAAAAGTACAGGGATCAGTTTAGAACCAAGAAGAAACCTAATACCCAGATATTCTTAGAATGTGTAGATACTTTTAGCAGGTCACTGGATAGCTGGGTGAAGGGGGCAGCATTTCAGGGGCTGTACAATTTGATTGTGTGGGAACACTTGTCTAGTCTATGTTTTGCATGGCTGCATCAGCACCTGACAGATAGTAAGCAGACTGATGACAGGAAGCTTGCTATGGAGGTGGATCGCTGGGTGAGTATCAAGAAGCTATATGGGGGAGATTCCTCCAAAGGTGGGAAGGGTCCCCAGCAGAAGAGTGGGAGAGACAAGGTTGAAGCAAAGGAGTTCTCTAATGGGCCCCAGATTAGTATCCAGGGTAAGGATTCCCACCCCCTGGAAATAAGAAAACATAGGTCTCTTCAGGAAAGCCTACAGAGACAGGACCCCTTACGTGCTTTGCATGTGACCAAGTTGGTCACATCAAAGGGGATCCCAAATGCCCCAAGTGGGCACTGCCACCCACCGGTGGACAGTCCAAGGTGTTGGCTAGTGTAGCCCTCAGGTGGGTCCCAGGTGAGGGTGGGGAACCCCACAGAAATGACACTTGTCTCACTAGTGGAAAGTGAGATGGTCCAGGGAAGCCTAGTGCATGCAAACACTAAGAAGCACAGTGCCTGGGTGACCATTAACGGGAAAAGGGTAGAGTTTCTCACAGATACTGGAGACAGAGTGACCTCAGTCCGGTGTCACCAGATATCTTAGGAGCAGGTAGTACCTGGTGCATTCCACCAAGTACTTGCTGTAGACAACTCAGAGTGCCAATGTAAGGTGGCAGAATTTCCCTTTGAATGGTTGGGGATCTCAGGTCTCTTGAGGGTGGTTGTGAGCCCTACCATGCCTGTAGATTGTTGGTTGGGTAATGACCTGGACCAGTCCTTGTAAAAGGATGTGGAGCTCAGGTCTCACTTGGAAATGCTTGGCTTGCCATAGTGGGCATGCTTTACCACTCGGTCTATGGCAGCCAGAAAGGGTGATCAGAAGGACTTGGAGCCTGAAAACATTGCCCAGCTGCCTGCCAAGAGAATGGGCAAAGGGGACAGGAAACCTGCTCCAGAAGTTCACATGGTCCGAGAGGAGGCTGACCTCATGGGAATGCCCTGGAACCTACAGGGGAACATATGGCTGAACTGGGGGACTTGTCTGACTGACCCATTTGCAGCAAGAAAGGGGTCTCACCAGGGAAGAGGTCTACAGGGAGCAGAGAGAATGCCCTTCTCTGGAGGGTTTGTGGCAGCAGGCTGCAAACCAGGCAGCTAGTGATCACTCTGGATCACACTGGATCTACTGGGAAAATTGTCTCCTATACAGTAAGTCTAAGGTCCCTGAGTCTGGGTCAGCCTGTGTGCTGCTCATACCCCAGCACTTTAGAACCTTCCTACTGGGTCTGGCTCACAACGTGCCTTTGGATGGATAATTGGGGCAGGACAAAACCTTTGACAGGATTGTCACTCACTTCTTTTGGCCCCAAATGTAAAGGCAGTTTGATTCACCTTGTAGGTCTTGCCAAACTTGCCAGACAAGTGGTAAGAGTGGGAGGAAGTGTAAAGCTCCTCTACAACCTTTTCCTGTTGTAGGCACCCCTTTTGAGAGGGTGGGGATGAACATTGTGGGGCCCTTGTATACCAAGGCAACCATATGTCAACAGGCACATCCTGGTCTTGGTGGACCATGCCACCGGGTACCTAGAGGCTATCCCTCTCAGGACTACAACCGCACCCATGGTGGGCCGGGCACTGATAGGGATCTTTTCCCTTTTGGGTTTCCCCAGAGGGTGATAACTGACTGGGGTACCAATTTCATATCAAAGTATATGAGATCCCTGTGGGAGTATGCTACAAGTTCACCACTTTTTACCACCCCCAAGGCAATGAGTTGTTGGAGAGACTTAACCAAACCATGAAGGGCATGATCAAGGGTCGGACCAAACCCATGAGGTGCAAGTGGGATGTCTTCTTACCATGGCTTCTCTTTGTTCACAGGGAGGTACCACATAAGTGATTAGGCTTCAGTCCCTTTGAGTTACTGTATGGGCACCCGGTGAGAGGACCTCTCAGTATGGTGAAAGAAGACTGGGAGACAGATCCCAGAAAATTCACCAGGATGCATATAGCTACATGCTGGCCTTTAGAAACCAGAGTGATGTCACCTATCTGGTGTACTTGAAGACGCCAAGGAACCCTTTGAGGGTTCTACATGTGAAATGCCTCAAACCTCACTTTGAAAGGTCTGAAGTAAGCATGCTCCTGGCGATTGATGATGGGGTGGAAGAGGAAAGTGAACATCTCCCTGACTTACTGTCTGCCAAGGAACACGATGGATCAGTGGAAGGTGCGAGGTGCGAACCTCTACCCTACACTGACCCCAGAACAGTAGACTAACTGTCGCCAGCTGTTGGGGCAGTTTGCTACTTTGTTCTCCCTGATCCCCACTGTCACCCACTAGTGTACCCGTGATGCTGATACTGGGAACAGTCCTCTTGTGAAGCACAAAATGTACAGGCTGACAGACAGGGTCAAAGCCAGCATCAAGGAAGAGGTTTCTAAGATGTTGGCATTAGGGGTGATAGAGCCCTCCAACAGTCCTAGGGCCAACCCAGTGGTCTTGGTCCCAAAGGATGCTTAACCCGATGCCACTCCTGAACTTCGGTTCTGTGTGGACTACCAGAGGCTGAATGCTGTCACCAGGACTGGTGCACACCCCATTACCAGAGCTCATGAGCTTGTAGATTGGTTGGGAGCTGGCAAGTTCCTCAGCATGGCTGATTTAACAGCTGGGTACTGCAGATTGCCTTGACTGATGGGGTCAAAGAGAGGTCTGCATTCTCAATGTGATAGGGGCACTACCAGACCTGGGTGATGCCCTTTGGGTTGCAGAATGCCCCTACCACCTTTCAGAGTTTGGTCAACCAGGTGTTGACTGGACTGGAGGATTTCAGTGCCACCTACCTAGATGACTTTGCAGTGTTCAATTCCAGCTGATAAGTTCAACTCTGGTAAGCGTTGTAGGCTCTGCAGAAGGCAGGCCTCACGATCACGGCTAGTAAGTTCCAAATCAGGCAGGGGTGTTTAGTGTACTTTGGGCACGAGGTCGAAAGCAGCCAGGTGGAGTCCCTGTAGACTAAGATTGACACCATTCTGGTTTGGGAGCCCCCCAAGACCCAGACAGATATGAGAGCCTATTTAGGTCTTACCGGTTACTATAGGAGATTTGTCAAGGGCTGTGGCACCATTGTTGCCTCCTTGACTGAGCTGACTTTGAGGAAGCAGCCAAGGAAAGTGATCTGAACTGATGCCTGTTACACCGCTTTTGATGCTTCAAAGGCCGCAATGCGCATGGCTCAAGGCACCCGACTTCTCAAAAGAATTTGTTGTGCAGACAGATGCTTCAGAGCATGGTGTGGGAGCGGTGCTCTCACAACTGAATGTAAATGGCCTAGACCAGACTGTAGTCATCCTTAGCAGGAGACTACTCCCCAGGGAACAGAGGTGGAGTTCAATTGAGAGAGAAGCTTTTGCTGTGATCTGGGCACTGAGGAAGCTAAGACCCTACTTGTTTGGGACTCACTTCCGAGTTCAGACAGACCACAGGCCAATCAGATGGTTAGTGTAGATGTGAAATAGTGAAATGTAAAACTGTTGAGGTGGTCCACCTCCCTACAGAGAGTGGACTTTACGGTGCAGCACCACCCAGGTACAGTACACGCCAACGCTGATGGTCTGTCCAAGTTCTTCTACCTTAGTGATGAGAACTCCCAGGTGGGTTGGTAGTTCTCCCTACATTCATCTGAAGCGGATATGTGTTAGACCTGGCATCTCTTGGCCTGTTTCCCCAGTCTTTTTGCTTTCTGACCTCCTGTTTTTGATGGTATGCTGGACATTGTTTTGGCTGGTTTAGTGACTCTGCACACTTTTTCGCTGCTATTCAGAAACTAAAGTGCAGGTACTCCTATTGTAAAATGGTGTTATGATTGGTTTTCCATGATTGATATATTTGATTTACTAGTAAGTCCCTAGTACGGTGCACTGCATGTTCCTAGGGCCTGTAAATCAAGTGCTGCTGGTAGGCTGGCAGCACTTTTTGTACCAACCACACAAGTATCCTTTCAACGGCTGCAGTGTCTGCACCAAGTTTTTACTGCCATGATGACCTAGAGAGTGCACCCACTTGCCATGTCCTAACCTTATCTTTGCTTAGATGTAAGTCACCCCTAAAGTAAGACAAGGTAGCCCCATGGGCAGGGTGCGGTGCATGTGAAAGGCAGGACATGAAGTGGTGTGTTTTGACATGACCTGATAGTGAAATACTGTGCAATTCATTTTTAACTATTGAAAGGCTGTCTGTCCCTTAGTTTAACCTGGGAGGTGCCTTGTAAAATCTTACAAGTGTAACTTTTCATTTGGACAAGATAGAGAAATGGAGTTTAGGCTCTCTAAACTCAGAATTTAATAACACATCTTCTAGTAAAGGTGGTTTTTAAATTGTGTTTTTGAAAATACCACTTTTAGATTGTGGGCATTTTCTTATTTAACCATCATGTGTTCCTCAGCCTGTTTGTGTATTCACCGTCTGGTTTTGGAGTGACAGGAGCTGGGATGTGCATTCGGACTAGACAGTCCCTGGGTGACTCAAAGCCACACTGAATAGACCTTTCTGCATTTAGAATGGTGGGAGGAGTTTTCACTAGCACCTGACTAGGCCGTGTCTGCTCTGCACAATGCTGTCTCCACCTCCTGGAGTGAAGCTAGCTGGACCAGTGAGGACAGAACATGTTTTTACTGCGCTCAGAGAATTTCAGCCTAAAACTTCAAAGGAAAATGTAGTAGAAATATTGGGGCCCTGACTCCAGAACTTTAGAACTTGTTTGGACTGAGGAACCTTCCAAGAAGAAGGGCTGGAGAAGCTGTGAAGGACAAAATACCACTTTGCTGTGTGCTTTGCTTGGTGGGCCTGCAGAGGCTGCTTCTGTCCTGGGCAGTGAAAGGACTGGACTTTCTGCAACTTATTTACCTGAGCTTCTCCAGTGGCTTGAGGTCGAGCTTCCCCCCCTGTTCAAGAAGTCACATCAGACTTCAAGTTAATCTGCTACCAGCACTGGAAACTGTGTGTTTTGTGCTTCAACAGAAGAAAAAGCAGTCCAATGCCATCAATGAGGCCGCTGCTGGCTCTATGACCTGTTGACACAGCAGGGAACACCTCCCCGTTATGCACCACAACCCTGGTCTCACCGCCGCCGCTGACCGACACTGCCACCGAGCCACTGTTTGCACCTTGACCGCAGTTCACATGGCATCGCTTCACATTGCTGCCCTGGTAACCCTGATAATGATGCATCACGCCAACATCTAAGCCGGTACCTGCAATGTGGTCTGGGGGCACAACTTGTAAGATGCTCAATCCACCGCCCCGTCCCACACTGCAGCCTTGGCCTACCGATGCCAGCGTCATTGAAACCAGATCGTCTAACCTACCAGAAATGCGCCAAGCACCGCCCCACTTCGCACCGCAGCCCTGGTCTCATCAAAGCCGCTGGACATCTTCACCGAGCCACTGCCTGCACCGCGACCTGAGGGCACCGCACGTCACACCACTCCACTTCGCACCACAGCCCTGACGTCTGCCGATGCTGGTGCTCCTGACTTCAACCTCACAGAGTTCTATCTGCAATGCATGTTACTTAAAAGGCACAACGTCTCCTGCCACGACCTCCGAAGCCCACGCCTGCAATGCTGCATTTTTGGATCTCATCGCAAGCTCCACGACACCCTGCATTTCCACGGTACTGTTTGGTTGGTCTTCTTGACACCATAGCTGGCCCACGATGCCATGGTCTGCCTGATCTGTTGGATTTGTTTTTTCATTATGCTGTGGTAGCCCCAGATGGAGCTATCAACATCACGGAACTGTATTTTGAGTTTATTCTTGCAATATTCCTATTTTGATTACTGTATGTTGGATTTTTATTGTTTTGGTCTTGTTTTACACAGATAAATATGGGCTATTTTTCTAGAACTGGTTTGGTGTCCTTTCGTAGTGTTTTCACTGCATTTCTCTGTGTTATGTAAAAATGTTTTACACATTGTCTCTGAAATAAGTCTGACTGCTTGCGCCAATCTACCAAGGGGTTGAACAGGGGTTATTTTATATGTGTAATCCCCCTTACACTGACTAGAAGAAAGGGTCCCTAATTGGACAGGGTACAAACCTGCCAACCAGAAACCCCCAATTCTAACAAGGAACAACTACTGATTCCAATGTTTCAACAATGATATTTTCCATTTTTTCTCAGGAGATGGTGAATGTGAACTGGAGGAAGTTGTTGAGCAGGGGTGACGGGAGAGGGGGTGAGATGGTAGGGTGGAAGGGGGAAAAGGAGCCCTGCCAGAGCAGAGCAGAGCATGTAGCTCCTCACTCATGCTGAAAAAACCCTTGGGAGACATAGACTTGTCTGCTGTTGCAGCCAAAGCCTCAAGTGATTTTATTGACTTGTCTTTCTGGCTAGTAAAATTGGGTCCAGTGTTCCTGCACCCAGGAAAACCAGATGCAGGGATCCCGGCCCACTTGTGATCCTGTGAGACGGAATTTCAAACAGTAGTTCCACTTTGCCCCACTTGTAATGAGGGCCATAGATAGAGTCCTAGGCAGATGGTTTATCTTTCACCTGCATTTCCTTTTTCTTGTGAATGCCTGGTTAGTCCCTTTAGTCTCCCTGTCACACAGATGATAATGCGTGTGAAGAGATGAGATAATTTGCTAAATATTATTGCCATGATGTAGTTGTATGCATATCAAGGGAATTAAATGGATTAAATTAGACAGTGACTGCTGTGATTATGGCCCTGACGTCTGGGCACATAATGGATATAACTTGGGGATTCTTAGAGCCTGCTGTAGATCAATTGAAACAAATAAAGGAGTAATTCTACACAGAAAGCTGGCAAGATGTGATGTGAACAGCTGACTATTTAGTCTGATGCACGAAGCACAAAAACACCTACCGGATTCCTGTTTGTCTGCTTCACACACTCGTTTTCCAACCTGGCTACTTAGGCACAAATTACGTCACAACTACAGTAATGCTCTCCCAAAAAGAATCAAACCGTCTAAAACCTGATAAGGATGTTTGTTTATTCAGCACTGAACAAGATTTCCTGAGAGCAATAAAACTGGACGGGTGATAGATGGAAATTGAGTTTCAAGGTCTTTATTTGAAAACCAGAAGAACAATACATAACTGCTCTGCAAAATAAGCATATGCAATGCAATAGGTCTCTCATTTACGTGAGTTTAAGCTATTGGCATTGTAAATGACAATGCCTTTTATTTATGTTTTAAAAACAAAAATAGCTCAAACTTGCCTAAATGCGAGACCTATTGCATTGCAAATGCTTGTTAAATCCTTGCACAGCATCAGCCCAAACTTTATCTCTAGTCTTACTCAAATACATATACCCACCCGCAAGCCGCGGTTAGCCCATATGACCTACGGGTCAGACCCCCTTACAGACTGAAGCAAATTGGCGGATGCAGGTTCGCAGTGCTGGTGCCTGGATTTTGGAACACGCTTCCACTTGACATCAGATCCTGCTCTGATTTCGCGAGATTTAGGAGACTTCTCGAGACAGGGCTGTTTACTCAGGCATATGAATAAAGCACCAGGGCTCAGGCCATTCCTAGTAATAGCGCCAAGAAACCAATCGGTGTACGTGCGCTCTATAAGAGTTTTTAACATGACATAACATACATAACATAACATCTTTGGCAGGATGCAGACATCATCCTCCACCTCATCCTCCACCAATCAGAGCAGTGGAATGCTGCCCTAGGCCAACAGGAACATACTTCGCAAAGAGTTTTAAGAGCATTTTTACTCAACAACAGAAAAGTAGGATTTGCATTCTTTTCACCTATAAACCTATTTGTTGAGCTAATTTTTATGCAATGTTATATATTTTCAGACCTTTCCCAGCTCGGTGAAGTTCTCAAGGCTGACAAAGTATTAGGAAAAAACCTCTTGGGGACGGAAAAGACTAATTTGCTCTTCTGCAAACCCTAATAAGTTTGTTCATCCAACTTAAAATACATGTACCTGGAGGTCTTTTTAACTCTCTTCCGCAGAGGGGGCCTCTAGTAAGAGTTTACCAGCATCCTTCATTTTTGACAGACTGTACCTAAGCAGGAAAAGATGGCGGATCTTGGATGGTTGGATTTAGCCCAAGGGTGTCCAAGATAGGTCTAGGAGGGCTGAACCCTTTATCCATTTTCCAATGGCACACTTGAGATGGATTTACATACACTGAATCTAAACTGAACTCTTTCACATAGTCATTGATTATTCTAAAAATCTGCATGATGTCAGGCCCAGCAGGCCCCTTGTTGGACACCCCTATTATGGCCAATGTAAAGGCTGGTCTATACTAGATGAGAACAGCCAGGGTGTCCACTGAATACCCAAGAGGGCTGGGTTCATACAATATTTCTAGTAATACTACTGCCTATGTAAGTAAATTCAATTTTGCTGCCTAGGATGTAAATATGTGTGTGAGTACCCTGAAAATCTTGCGTGACTCTGACCCTCTTTGTCCTACGTTGGACGCTCCCGGTGTGTAGCATCATCAGTGCTCATAAGTCACAAGAAACCTTTCAACATCACTCCATGTTTTTGTGCTAGAATGAACTGGAGCTGGTCCAGCCGATTTTCTGCAGTGGTTTCCATGGCAGAAATTATTATCCCCTTGGGGTACCTTCTCTGAGAAAGTGACCGATAAATCAATGGAAAGTCATGTCTCTATCAGAGCCCAGAGATGCAAATGAAGGGATGTGAGAATAGTGTGTGCTTCCAAAAGTGGAGCGTGCATTGAGTCATGGTGCTTCCAAGGTGCTGACGTCAATGTCTGGCAGTGGGCTCGGATAAAAGATTACTGCCCATTGGGGTGGAGGACATTTTAGGAATGTCAATACCATGGATCGGTAAGATTATCAAATGCTTTTCAAAAGGTTTTCTAAAGCTTGAGTTGTCAGCAAGTACTCACAATGTGGAGCAATGTTACCTGTTTCTTCACTCCTTGGCCCCGCTGTTTGTGGAGAAGCTGTGTGATCTTGGTCTCTGAAGTTACCTGCTCAGAAGTTTGAGATTCTGGTCCACCGAGAAGCAGAGATATCTAATGGTTACATTGATGACTGTGTAAAAAACAGCTTTGTTCAAAATCTAGCTTCCTGTGTGATCTTGGGCAAATCACTTTTCCATCCTGTGGACCGGATTCACAAAACATTTTGCACAAGCAAGTTTCACTTTCTCTTCACTCTAGACCTTTGTACCCTGACCTTTCAATTCTCTTTCCTCCAACCATACCCTCCTTTATTACTATTTTTTAAGGAAAATCCCTTCATTTTTTAACTTTCGTCAGACTAACTTAATTGTATTCAAATACACTTGTTTAAAAATTATTATAACTAATTAGTCGTTTGGTTTAAAATATTTGTGTATTAAGGTATGAAAGATCATGTCACTGTGGTACTGTGGTTGTAACAGAAGTGAAGCTGGACTACAAATCCCAGAATCCACGAGCTAGTTTCCTTTTAAAGTGAAACCCAAATCTGTGACCCACAGCCAAATTCATAAAGTGGTCGCAGTGATTTAAAGTGACTTAGTCACTGTAAAGGTAGTCAACTGTGCGTACCTAATGTCTGTGAGATGTACAAAGCTACATTATGCATGTTGGGATGCTATTTACGTTCACGTACGAATACATGTCTAGAAGTGGGCTTTCCAGTCCGTCCCAAGTGACTTGGCATTCAGTGAAAGTTGGGGTTTGAAGCCATCAGCATACATGTCAATGAGGCAGGTGTGTATCAATCAATCAATCAGTTAAACAGCATTTGTAAAGCGTAGCACTGTCACCCCTAGGGGTATCTGGGTACTGTGTCTCCCTCAAAGAGCCAGGTCTTGAGTCTCTTTCTGAAGTCTACCAGGGAGGGAGCTGCACTGAGCTGGAGGTGAAGGTCGTTCAAGGTCTTGGCAGTGGTGTGAGAGAAGGAACGGACACCGCTGTGGCTGCAACGGATGCGGGGGGGTGTGAGTGAGGGCAAGCGAGGAGGAGCGCAGGTGTCCAGCGGGTTGGTGGAAGTTCAGTTTATGGTTTAGGTAGGCAGTTCCTCGGATGTACTGTTCCTTATTTGTTGTTCTTGACAAATAACACACGTTTTGTCTTCGTTGAGTTGAGCTTCAGGCAGATGTCGGCCATCCAGGTCTGTTTTGAGGTGCAGTCAGTCCGAGGCGTTGGATGCCTGGAGCGAAGGAGACTTTCAAGTATATCTGAATATCAAATCAGGCAGTCATACTGAATTCCACAGTTATTCCCCATTACCTGCTCTTGAAGTCCAGAGGGAATACTGTACCCCGCGGTATCGGTAATTCATTCCACGGGGCTAGAATTTCAACTACCAGCAACCTAGTAATGAGCTCCTATGTCCCTCAGAATGAGTGGTGTGCAGTTTGTGCACTGTGCACATCGAGGAATATCAAACTGGAGTAAATGACCTACCTTGGTCGATGTCAGGCAGTTGCATATGTGGGATACAGATGTGTAAATTATGCATAAATCTGAAGAACATGTCTGTGACTATAAAAACAGCTGTAAGTAGCACACAGGTGTAAACTACAGGTGTAAACTGCCCACGATGTAACTGACACCAGCTTCTGTGAGTCATTGTAGTAGTAACCCGGTAATAGTAAGCCTTCTGGAGAGCAGACAAGAACTAAAAATCTCAAAAACAGAACAAGCGCGCTCGCGCTAAAAGTAAAAGAAAAGTGTCTGCAAAAGTGAAAGCGTTTCACTTACGGGAGCGAGCAGCGCCAGGAGCGATAATTGCTACCATATGGCGCCTCTCGCTCCCGCAAGTGAATTGCCAGACGTGCACGTGTTGCCATTGAAGGCAATGGAACGCGTGCACGTTTTTGGCTGAAAAGCCGGAGCGATTGCTAAAGGTCTTTTGCCTAAGCAGCCCATGCTCGCTGCGTAGGCGAGACCTAAAAAGGAATACAAAATCTTCCTGAATTAATGGGTGATATGGCAGGAAAAATAGGTCAACAAGATTGCACATGTCAATTGAACAAATTGAAAGCACCCTTGGCAGAAAATCAACAGCCCATAACGTTAGAAAAAGTATTGAATATCATTGCATAATCACCCAAGCCGCCTTATCTGTCTATAGTCAAAAGATTAAAGCACACATTTCGTTCATATTGAATAAAGGAAAAATAGGGCAAAGTGGAACTACTATTTGGAATTTCGTCTCACAGGATCGCAAATTGGCCTGTATCACAGCATCTGATTTTCCTGGGTGAAGGAACACTGGACCTTATTTTACTAGTCAGAAAGACTAGCTAATAAAATCCATTTTGAAATGACCTCCCCTCCATAGGTAGAGTCTTCCAATGTGTTTTTCCATATCTAACAACATGACCCAGTGAGTTAGGCACTGGCTGCAGACATCTGCAGAGATCGATCCGCTAAATTTTCACATTTTGGCAACACCAGCTCAGCCTTCCATCCTTCTAAGGTAAGTACATTGAGTACTATTGCATTTTGTAATAGTAACACATTTTATTTGCTGTACTTAGAACAAATGACTAAAGTGTGAATGGAACATTCTATGAAAAACTCCAGCTAAAAATAAGTTATTATTTAATTATTTTCACAAAACGAGGTCATTTACAGATAGAAAAAGAAGTTTGTTAAAAGGACTAGTCAGTTATTCAGCTTACAGCAACAATATGTACATTTAAAAAAAAAACTGTTAAAGTTGTGGTCATGAATTAAAATTAAAAAAAACATAACTCCAGGAACCTCCCTATATATGTACCAATACATTGAAGAAAAAAAACTAAAAGCACAACATAGCTAAATACCATCATGCACTCAGGCAATTTTTAATGCTAATGGGATAAGTTATCTCAAATGTGACATTGTTTATGCCATTTGTAATTGTCTCAGTAACATCAAGGGTAAGACCATGAGCATTGTATTTGGTGTCCAAATTAGGGTTTATGCTGCACCCCATGACAGGTGGATTTGAGCGATTTTTCAGTTTTTATTTGAAAAAATAACTGTACTAAGGCTGTGCTTGTTAAGTGAATATCTGTATTTATATCTATATTTCTCTTACTCTGTATTCATATGGATAAAGATATTTGTGATAGAAAAAGAAACATGAACATGCTGTATAAATGCAAGGAGATAGACTCTGACAATTATTAAACACCATTTTCTACTTTGCACTGCTTTGGCGAAAGGAAAATAGCAATAAATGATATTCAATAAATGTGCCAAAAGATGAATAATAGCAGATTCCTTGAAAGTAAAACATAATTGTAACCTGATAAGAATCTGACTAAGGTGATGACATGCAAACCACATTGGTGAATGTATTGAGCTGAATAATCCTATTTGGGGTGCAGATGGTGAAAACTATAAATGGGAATGACCTTCTGTATAATCCATTTCAAGAAAGAGAAGCCTCTACTATGAGATATGCCAAGATTGTATGAATGCATTCATAATGGCAGCAGCATATGGTTGGATGGAATAGAATACATCTCATAAGGCGATGAACTTGATAAGGATGCATTGATCACCTTACTACAGAAAAATTAACAGATGTGTGAACTGTTGAGGATGCACAGGTCACAGAAATAATTGATGCATGATATATGCGGCTTAAAATATCCTGCTACTTGTGAGTGTACTCATAAATTCACATATCAACAATGATGAATAAAGCATCTAACAACATGAGATAGTGAAACGAAAGAGGTATTTTTGTAGATAGGAATTGTAAAAGTTGGACATGGCATGATTATGATGTCGGATGGACTGCCACCATTCACCTATCGGCGGCGGTCCATCCAACAACTGGTGCCTTGACCGATACATTATGATGTGCGGCGGTCAGAGGCAGCGGGCAGAGGGACCAACCGATGCTTCCGACAGACTCATGGAGCCCACCTGGCCATCGGTCTTACAATGGACATTGCTACTATAATGGGGCAGTGCTTGCTCAGGCACTACTGTAAGGATTACGATGGCCCATTCCGACTGCCTTTTTAGGGCTGTCCTAATGCCATGAAAAGGCAGCCAGAATGGTAGTTTGGAGGCCTGTAGCAGGGCCCCCGTCCCCCTTGAGACTAAGCTATGGGCCCAGAAGGGCACCTGTGGTCACCCTCAAAGATCCGTTCCCCCATGTGCCAGGCACGACATGGCACCTGGCACACGGGGGATGGATGATTGCAAACCTCTTTTCTTCCATTGTGGTTTGTGCCGCCATTAAAAAAATGATAGTTCCTGCTACTTACACAGCGGTCACATCAGAGTTAGGTGGGTGGGTTCCGACTACTTGTCAGTCAGTCCCAATTCCGCTACGGCGTCCGACTGCCATCGTAATGAGCTCCTAGATGTTCTAAATAGTGATTAAAAGTTCACCCAGACATGTTTAAGATGCTCGGGTCATGTTAATAGAGTAAATATGCCATGTGATACAGAGAAAGTGCATTTTAAATAGTCAATAATGAATTATGAAAATATGACATGGCAAAAATAACAGTTTGAGTTAGCAATATCACTATCGGATATGGAGCAAACAAAGTGGCTTATATAATATTGAAATTGTTACGGGTTCTTAAGTCACTTGAAAAATTAATTCATGCCAGTTCGTTGTTGCAGTTTAACAGACTGGCACATTTATGATAGAATATTGAGGAAGGTGGTTTACATGAACAGGTCACCTTATTATTCGATTGGTGCTTTCTGGCATTATAAAGTGTTCGGGCTGTTAATAAAACAGAATTTGCACAATAGACATACTCAGAAGAATTATTGAATATGCCATTGTAATCACAGTGTATGTACTTAAATCACTATATGATGGTATTGCAGTGGTATTGTTCTAGTAAGTGGCTGTTGAATAAAAACCTAATCTTTTGATTGCAAAGTAATTTTAAAGGCTCAGTCAGGGCCGGACTGGGAACCAAAACCTGCCCTGGCAAAGTGCTCGGCCAGGGGGCTGGGGGTGCGACTGAGCTGTTTGGCAAGGCCGCTTTTGACAGATTTCTTTACAGTGGCCGATATTGCAGCTATGCTGCAAAAACGGCCCTGTAATAAATCGGCCCCAGGGGCCCAAAAACGGCCATCAACCCTGGTGGCCCACCGGGGAAATGCCCCGTGCCCTCTACGGCCAGTCCGGCCTTGGGCTCAGTTATGCATATGGTATCTTAATGTTGCAGACTATGCATTTAAAAGTAATGTATAAGGCGAAACCATCATAATTAATATGTAAATATTGTTATTTAATGTGTACTGAATTCACCTCAATGGTTTTGTGTTTGGAACACCCGAAGTTCTGCAATTTTTTTTAAGTTTATAGATTCATTTTCACTTTATAGATTATGCACCAGAAACTTTGTAAATGATGTAAAGCTTGGTCTTTCACAGTGGACTCTAAATGGAAATTAGGACAAAGGTTTATGGAAGATAATGGGGAAAATGGTAATAGTCTAAATGTTTCTGTGAAGTTGTTTGAAAATGGTGGTCTAGTTGTTACAATGAAAATGGCTAAGATAGTTAACTTTTTTTATGGTAATTGGTATTTCACTTATGACATGGTCAACTATAAGGTGATTCAGTCAAATCGCCTAAGACATATTTTGTGCACCTTCACTGTTTTTGAAAAAAAAAAACTTGTAATCAAAATTCCATGGTGCCCCTCATTTCTTGCAGAAGGAGATATTTGTGAATATATAAATAAAATAATATATATAAATATATAATATATATATGCCCACTTATGGTTGCCAGTGGGTAGTTATATTTAGAACTATATCTACATAAAAATATTTGTATATCTGGACGGTTGGGTTCCTGAGAGATCTTGTGAGAGTCCCACGGTCGAGCCAAATCAAAAATAGAGCCATCTGATTGGTCAGCAGGTGTCCTTTTCCCTTCAGCTACCTCACTCTTGTGGAAGTGAGGGCTCCTTCAGGTCCCAGAGGAGCTTGCGCTCTGATTGGCTGAAAGTTAGATAAACCAAAATTAAATGGGTGCCATTAATGCATGTGGTGAAAAATGCTGGTGAGTGAAAATGATCAGAAAAGCTATATAAAGAGAGCAGGGTAAAGACATCCTGAACCCCTAGTAATTGAGGTATTAGTAGTGTGAGGAAGCAAACTGTAAATTATTTTTGAAAAAAGTTTGCTATCTCACAGGAGTTTGCATTATCTCTTACGAGACTCCTAAAGGATCATAAAAAAAGGAGAGGCTAGTCCATCCCCTCACCCTACTATGCACACCCATTACCTAAGCAGATTTGTCAGTGGAGAGGTCAGTCCCAAAGGCAGTGTGCAAGGAGGGATTGGCTGCCCTTGAAAGTGTGAAAAGGCCCTACAGCCAACCCCACACTGCACATAGCCAAAAGCCATGCAGAATGTGGGGTTGGCATCCTGTAGGGTATTGGACATAGGGCCTGGCTGCAAGCCAGGCCCTGCGGCCCAACCCATGCTCTGAAAGGTCATAAGGCTGTGCACAGCGTGGGGCTAGCGTTATGTATGGTAATCAAATATTACTTGATAATAGAAGAAACTAGAAGTTCACTGAAAATAATCAATAGGTAAATTTCAGTGGTTTTGTTAGTTGGAAATTGTATGTTTTAATTGACATTTACTCCTAACTATAAAGTCATTTTAACTTTAGTTTTTTTCTGTGAATATCCAAGGTTCTTTTTCATGCAAAAAAAGTAAATTATGATATTATTACCTTGCTAATTGTAATGTTATTTTAACCTTTGATGTCTTTTTGTGGATATATATATATTTACATATTGCTCACATTAAAACGTATAGTTATGAGCAAAAATCAACTGAAATTTGTGTGTTGTGGTTGGATCTGTAATCCTTAACTCACAAACCAGACATGCAAACTATAACTGTCAATGCTAAATGCAATGATTATCGCCTCACAATATTTACCCTAATAAGTATAAAAAAATTAAAGAACAGTATCAATAAACAGGAGCCCATTCTCGAATCAATATATGATATCATGTTAACACTTGTCTTATTTAAAGCGTTAATGTTAATGTGACATATAATCTCAGATACAAGATAGTTTATGTCATGTCTAATAGCATATCTCTCATCAATGTTGATGTGTTGGGTGTTGCACTGGTAGTGAGAATTTTTGTCTGCATAGTTTTGGTGGGAATTATGGATTGTGGAGTTAACCAAACTGGAAAATTTCTGTGACCTTCTTGTTTTAATTCTAAGTGAACATGTATAGAAATGATTAAAGAATCAATATTCTACTAACCCTTCATGGGATGGCAACAAAGGTCATAGATCAACAGAGCCTGCAATGTCCCTGTCCGGTGTACCCCCAAACACAACCTCTCTCTTTCTCTTCCACACATTTAATCTTTGACTAAGTACATTTTCTTCAAAAGCATCATTCTATGCTCCTGAACTAGTCTTCTGGATGGAACATTGCACATCCAGAATCTCTTATTCTGGAGCTACACCTGTTGTGAGTATGAAACCACCGCTTCTCATTCAATTTCATAGATTTTGTGGTTTGGTGGCTTTGCTAAACTTGACCTTTTGGGTGTAACACACTACTTTTCCTAAGAGTACTATATAGGTTTAACTAATTTGGTGGCTTTTGGGAAGCTGCTCCTTTCTGTGGGTTGAACTCCCACCACTTTTGAACGGGCTTCTACACTCAATATGTACATATAAATTGCTGTTTATATAAATTGCATCTTCTTGTGGGTAGCAATCATGCCACTTCTGAGTGTACTCAAAACGTATATATTTTGGTGGATTTTTTTTAATACAATGCTTTCTTGTGGTCTATAAGCCAACCACTTCTGGGTGGTCTCTATAGATTCATAACCTTTGGTGGGTTATGTATTTTTCAGCTTGCCAAGACATGTAAACAGTTTTTTATGAGTGTACAATATTTAGAATCCTAGATGGTTTTTGGAAGCTTGGGGCCCGATTCACAGAACTAACTTAAGACAAAATCCTAAACTTACTACCATTTTGGTATTCACAGAAGGCACTTACTCATTTTGGTATTCACAGAAGGCACTTACTCATTTCGGTATTCACAGAAGTTAGGAGTCCTAACTTTAGGACTCCTAAATGCCTTCTGTGAATACCGAAAGTCTTAAAATTAGGATTTTTCGCAGTTCAGTAGTAGTATTGTTAGGACTCCTAACTTTAGGACTCCTAAATGCCTTCTGTGAATACCGAAAGTCTTAAAATTAGGATTTTTCTCAATTTAGTAGTCCTAAGTTTAGACTTAGGACTACTAAATTGAGAAAAATCCTAATTTTAAGACTTTCGGTATTCACAGAAGGCATTTAGGAGTCCTAAAGTTAGGAGTCCTCACTATACTACTACTAAACTGAGAAAATCCTAATTTTAAGGCTTTCGGTAGTCACAGAAGGCATTTAGGAGTCCTAAAGTTAGGAGTCCTAAATTTAGGACTACTAAATTGAGAAAAATCCTAATTTTAAGAATTTCGGTATTCACAGAAGGCATTTAGGAGTCCTAAAGTTAGGAGTCCTAACTATACTACTACTAAACTGAGAAAAATCCTAATTTTAAGACTTTCGGTATTCACAGAAGGCATTTAGGAGTCCTAAAGTTAGGACTCCTAATTTCTGTGAATACCGAAATGAGTAAGTGCCTTCTGTGAATACCAAAATGAGTAAGTGCCTTCTGTGAATACCAAAATGGTAGTAAGTTTAGGATTTTGTCTTAAGTTAGTTCTGTGAATCGGGCCCTTGGTGTTCCGGTGTGTTGCACTCCACAATTTTTTTTGTGTACACTTCTTACATTCACATATGTTTGTGCTTTTTGTAGCTGCACAATTTGGGGGATTGCACAGTGCTGATTCTGAAGATTCTGAGTGGAAATCATACATCCACTTACTTGGGTGATCTTTAGAAGGTATACCTTTCTGTGTGTTCTCCCACACAGCCTATGGGTAAAGTCCATGGATTCACACACTGTTCAATGTTTTTGGAAGCCATGCCTTTTTAGGGGTTGCACAATGCTGACTCTAAGTAGACTCCATAGATACCCCTGCTTTGGTAGTGTTTAGAAACTGTGCTTTAATGTGAGATGCACCACGCTGCTTCTGCGTAAATGCCACAGAGTCCCATAATATGATGGTTTTTGGAGGATCTGCCTTTCTGCACATTGAATACTCGTAGTTTTTTTGTGGTGTACTACATAGATTGATATCTTTGGTGGTTTTTTGCAGCCCATCCTTCAAGTAATATGCCAACTTCTGGGTACCACATAATTTTGTGTGTTTTTTTAACAGGTGTTTTTCTGGAGGTTACCTGCTTTTGACTCTGAGTGGACCCCCTTGATACCAGTGCTTTGGTGGTGTGTTGGAATCATTGCCTTTATTTCATGTGACTGCACCTTGTGCCTTTATTTCATGTGACTGCACCTTGGGAAGTCCGTAGTGAGTCTAGAGATTCAGATTCTTTGATAATTTTTATAAGCTTTGTTTTTTGGGGGGATGAGCATCTTCTCTTTCTGGGTGGATCCCATAAGTTGACATTCTCTTGAGGGTTTCAGAACCTGTTGCTTTCTCAGATTGCACACAACCCACACTGAGTGGACTCCGTTGATTCATATTCTTTGTGGGCAAGTGAGAAATTCACATAATTTGCTTTCACATAATTATGGAAAATGTTGGAAAATTACATAAAATTATGTATAATTATGTGAGATGCAAGTCTGCCATTTAGTGGTATACATTAGTGTGAAAAACATCCTCACATCAATTTTTAACACAAGGACACATCTCATGCTATGAAAATGTTCACGTCCTGCTTGTTCAAGTGGTTCCTGTGCTATAATTTAACTTTGAATGGCGATGTAATTACGTGACATGGCATAATAGTGTAATGTCAGGAATTTAATGGAACAAGCTTACAGTGCAATTTCTGAGATTCCACAAATTACGTTGGTGTATACAAAATTTGCTCTGTCTAGTTCTTTGGTTGTTTTTGGAAACTTCACATGCCTGAGGATTGAATTTCCGTCACTTCTTGGTGGGTCACATTGACTAAGTTAATGCCTATAATTTGATGTTTTATTGAAACTTAATCTTCCTGTAGATTGCAGTCCCAATACTACGGCTGAGCCAGATAGATTCATGTGCTCCTATGTTGAGTCAGACTCTACAGAAGCATTCAATTAGTTAGTGTTTGGAAGCTCGCTTTCCAGTGAGTTTCACCTCACCACTTCTGGAAAGACCTCTTAGAATCCAAGATATGCTTAATATGTGGTTTAGATAAGCTGGGCATTCCTGTTTGTGCACTCAGCATTCTCTGGGTAGACTCGATATATTCGCATAGTTTTGTGGTTTTGATGATGTGCCTTTTCTGGCTAGCATCCTCAATTACTGATTTACACTTTTTGGGGGTTTCTTGAATATGCACCTTCATGTGGGTTGCACTCCTTGCTTCTGACAAACTCCAAATAGCCATATGTAGTTGCTTGTTGATAGTACACTTTAAACAGCACTCACTACTTAAATTACATAAAAGACAAAAAAACTAATATTACCTACAAGCTGAGCTGCCCTTGGGTGCTAAGAACGCTCTGGATACGTCATGAGCACCGGTGCTCGGGTGCTGAAAAGGTGTCCAGCATGTCGTAGCATCCACCTGCAGGGGAAGCACTGGTGCTCTTCCCCTTGTGGGCCTCCCTGCCACATGCCCCCACCAGAGAGGGCAACAGAACCACTTCCACAGTCACCTCCAACTACTCCCCCAGAGATCTATTGACATCAGGGTGGGCATGGCATGCTGAAATTGTCAACAGGCACCGGGGGCACACTCATCCCTTTACTTCCAGTTCATCTGTTGACGAGGATGCTCTCGGCGGACTCCATAAATTATTATCATATTCTGTTGGTATTTATTCTTAACCTTCTTGTAGATTGCATCCTCACTGCCTCTGCTTCCGTAAAATAGTTAGACACTCAGGGGCAGATTTACAAGAAGGTGCACAGCGTGGCACCGCAAGCCCTTTGGCTGTGCCATGCTGCAGCACTTTCAGAGCACAGGCATGCAACATATTTACAATGATATGTCGTATTCCTGTGCTCTCCCCTGCGCTGGCGCACAAACAGCTGCTATGCACCGGTGCAGGCACCCTTGTACCATGGTGCAAGGATGCCTGCGTCATGGGGAGATTGTTTTTGTGCAGGAAGGGGCAACTTTCTGCACAAAAACAATCACTACAGGTATTTCCCTCTTTCAATGCGTGCTGTAGAACACAACACATATTGAAAGAGGAAAGAAACGAGGAGAAATGAAAACATTTCTCATTGTTGCACCTTGCTACGCCACCCCTAGTGTGGCGTAGCATACTTACGCATTTCCAGGTTTACGAATCCTCGTAAATCTGGAAATGTGTCTGGTTCCATGGGTGTTGCGTGGGAACACCCATAGCATCACCCATGGAACGCCCCTTCCGTGCAAAGTCCTGCGTGTAAAGGTGCCATATTTGCAAGTGATGCAGCGGAGTTTACCAGCTCTACACATTCATACACAAGACACATTTGGGCCCATATACATTCACACACACATTGAGCTGGCAAATGTCCACTGGTAATCAATTTTATTTTACCCTCGGAAACCTTTACACCAGTATTCTTACCATTCCTGTCTCCTGAGTAACTGTACATTCAATAAGATATAGTAGTAGATTAGAATAGGGAGGAAAGACAATAATGCATTTAACTTTGATTTAAAGAACCACAGACTCCGGGGAAGTTTTAAAAGTTCATCTGAATTAATAATTTTGTGAGTCAAATCAATATACACATGACTAAACCAGAAATCTCCATTAGGAAAAATAGTACAGTAAGCTTATAATCAGTTTGCATTTACAACTCTTTGCAATGACAGCACCTGAGGAGAGAAAGGACTGAAAAGCAAGTACGGGGCATTTACCCTACAATTATATTTACCTAGAATGGTGTGAGAACCCCAACATCAGAGTGTCAGAGCTTCGGGATAGGAAAGTGACCTCTTCTAGTGTAACACCAGCGTTACACCCCTATCTGAGGCTACTCTGTCCAGTTCAGGTGCGTCCGGATATTCCCTGGATGTGCCTCCTCGGTTGTTCTGCGAATTTCCCTAGTGTAGGATACTTCAGTCAGGTTGCAGCAAAATCGGGCAGCATCTCAGCACAGCATCAGAGCATCTCCGCATCAAGTGTGTCTAACTAACTACACCTACCTCTTGTTATACCAAAATTCAAGTGTATGATCCACCCCCAAATGTTTCAATTCCATGTTCACCCGTAATTTGATTGGGCCAAACAGTGGGAAGAGGACATCACACCATACTAAGTGCAATATTTTTCTTAAGTCTATTGTATAATTCCCAACCCTTTAATTTTAATACCCACAAGCTTTATTCCCACAAGCATTTCGTATTATGATCTATAATTTTAAGGTACAATGTTGCAGGGTCTTCCTCTCGTAGGGTCAGGAGTTTTACTTTCTCATGTCCTTGCTGGGTTTGGGTTTTGGCAGTCCGTCAAATGACTTCATTGACATGAGAGCAGAACTGTAGGGGGCATGCGTGGTTGCCACAAAGGATGAGGACATCAGTCACCCTCCAAGGCCCAAATGCGAACTATTAATAAAGTCAGAGAGAAACATGGTAAAATACAAATTTAAATGAGTTCACTGTATACCACTTACTTCTACTCTAACCCCATTTACTGACTAAATCTTTTGCATTAATAGCTTAGTAGAACTTGCATGGTTTAGTTTCAGCTCGGCATGCGCATTAGTATGTTGCTTTGAAGTGGCCATATTAGGAGCTATTGCGCAGCTGCAAAGATTTCCCCCCAAGCGACAGAAGAACGTCACACCACCTGATGTGGTAGATGCATGCGCAAAAGATTTCCCGCGTTTCAGCGGCAATTTTTAGGACACTCGAGTTGCTTTTTAAGACAGCACATAGACAAGCTTCCCCTAGATATGGTTATATAAAATGTGGTGCAAAATTAGTACTCACGGACAGAGTGGTTATGGTATTACAGGTTATTCGAGAGGATTACATTCAAGTAAGTTTCTTTAGATGTGACAATTTGCTCCATCAATCCCCTCTCTATTGGCATTTTATGCCATCACTAAATTCTATTTAAATCAGATGCCAACTTTAGCATTCTACCATTTCAATGTCTTCAAATCTTTTATTCTTTCCCTTATCTTTCTTAAATTGTGATAATTTCATTCTTTTGTAGATATTTCCCTTCAATTCTTCAAGTCGTATTTCTTCTAACTTTCTTTTCCTACCTTTCGCATTCACTTTGTACTTCTTTCTTTTCCACTGCATTTGCGACAACACATTATCATCAGAACTAGCAAAATTATGCCCATGATTGGCAATAATATTTGACCTAAAATACCTTTACCTATATTAGCAAACCAACTACTTTTGGTGGAAAAACTACTTGTTATTTTCTTCCATACACTGTCAACCTCCAGTGGTTTCAGTTATTCTTCCAAATGTGTAAAATTTTGAATATATCTTCCAATTTCTATAGTTTTATCAGGTATATACGTGCAACAATGTTGCGCTTTCAACATTTTACAGACTCCACCCTCTTTTGCTAATAAGGTATCAAGGGCAAGTCGATTTTGCAAAACCATAGATCGGACAGCAACTAATTCTGTATTGATCAGCAGAAATCCCCCAGCAGTGTCAGTAGATAACCGATCAACTACTGTTGACAATTGACACATTTTCCGAGAATTTAGCAGAACCCCCACTGAAGGTATCAATGCAACGAATATATCACCTACTATTTCTGGAAATCTAGCTCTTTTATATCTTGTTAGTCCACTATTGTCGTTATTGCTTCCAGTGATTCTTTTAACATGATAGACTTTAGGGAATACTATTCCAAAATAGCAACTCCCATACCAGTGATCAGGCAACCTAAAATAGGCTTTGTTTCCACAAATATAATAAATTCCAGGAAATACTGGATCAGTTCCTCCTTTTAGTCCCCAACCCCCAATTACTAAGAAGTTGAATTCACATTCACTGGAACCAATAAATACGTTATTATACTCTGTTTTAAGTCTATGGAGACAGATTTTCCCTTTCTTTTCAGAGTCCAGGGACATAGCAGCATGAGTCTTGCCAGTTACTAAAAGGTCTTCCATTTCAGCCCATTTCGGTATCTGAGGTTTCGGTTCAGAAGCTCTTCTTTGGAAATCCTGTCTCCTATTTTCAACTAAATTCAAAAATATCTTTTCTTCTTCATGTAATTTACAGGTTAAGTTGCATTTATGTGCATCAGCTATATCTATTGTTTTCATTGTTAGGAAATATTCACCCATAAATTGTGAGTCTCTAGTACTAAGGAGAGGGTTCATGCTCTTTCGCATGGGAACTTCTGAAAATATTACTTCTACATTTGAATAATAATACTGCAGCTTTCCAGTTCTATAGAATAAACTAGCCAGTACACTGCATAAAATACCATATGTCAAGGGTAAATGATGATAAGTTACTCCTTCAGCTACTGAACTTGGCAATTTCATGCAAACGTAGCAATCACTAACTTCCATAGTTTCTACATAATGTACTAAAAGATTTGCAAATACATTTAAATCAGTTTTGTTCTTATCTACAGTGTGGTATAAATCTAACACATCAGGTATTTCTAGGTCTACTCCATCCTCCTTTAAGGTTTGTAACTTCTGTGTGTGTATTAGTACTATTTTGTTTATCGGTAACCATCAGATAGGGTACAGCTATTGCTAATACCACCCATATAACGAAGACTAATATTAAACAACATATACAGATCTTACAACACTTCTTTATACAGCTTTGTTTTGGTTTTCCAGCAACATTATTATCAGACATCTTGGGCAAGAAGATTGTATCTTCTTCACTTCAGTAACTTTGTATGAGATAACACCTTAGGTGCCTTTCTCTTTCAGGTCGGTCTCACTCCTTCTTTAACTTGTTCCACATTCAGTTCTTCATCATTTTCTTCATTTATATTGAGGTTGTCAAACTATTCAAGAATAACATATGTCCATTCAGGACCCTTGAACTTGTTATTCAATGTCTTTAATCTTGTACTCCTTTGCTTTGGTATTACTTTGGAAAGTCTAGATTGACTAGTTACTTCATTTACTTGGTCAGGTTCTTCATTGATTGTCTTAAGTCAATATCTCAGTCTTTTGATAATTCTTGGACAATTATCGCCCTTTCGACTTTTCTTAAATTTCACTGCACTGCCAGGTTCTTCAAGACTCCTTTTATTTTCTTCAGATCTTGGCACAACTTGATCAGCTTCGTCTTCGGATTTCCTTGCTATCTGACCTTTTCCTGGGCTTAATATTTCAGCCTGTTCTGCCTGGATGGGTTCATCTACCTCAATATGACCCTGTTCAGGATTAGTGATGTCTGGTTTTTCTTCTGTAGCCTTAACTTGCATTTCTTTGCCTATCTGGTCCTGTTCAGGTCTTTTTACCTCTTTATCTTCTTCTGCCTGATCGATTTCTCTAATTCCTGACTGTCCCTCCTAAGACTCTGGAACAGTGCTTTGGGTTTCTTCTGTCTGAGTATATTGTTCTCTCCTTGTCTGTTCCTGCTCAGGTTCCCTAACAATCGAATCCCTACTTTCCTGAGTGACTTCTTCTATACTTGTATGGTCCTCACTCTTTTCCTGTCTGTCTAGCTGTGTTTGACTTCTAGCTCTTATAAGTACTTCGGGTATGTCCACCACTGGGATCCAGTCGTCCTGATAAGTGCTCAGTTGATCTGGGGCAGCTACTTCAGGATCTTCTATTGGAAGTTCTTCAGCTACACAACCTTCAGCACCACCGATTTCTTCTTTCAATTGTATCTCTTCTTCAGGAGCTGGCACCCTTTTAGTATGGCTTGCATGAATCCAATTAGGCAACCCTGCACACTTTACAGCTGTTGAGGTAGTCAGAATAACTTGATGAGGTTTATCCCAATTTAGTGCTAGGCATGATTCTCAAGTGTGATTCTTCACAACTACCAAATCACTGGGATTCAAATCATTTGAGTGGCTCAGCTGTCTGTTGAAAGCATCTTCCCCAACCTGAAGAGAAATAGAACGCACTCTGTCAGCCAACTCTTTGCAATATTCTAAAACCAAGTCATCAGTTATATTCACAGCTTGTGTCCTGGTACACATGCTTGTCTCATTGCTCTTCCCTTGAGTATTTCATGGGGACTAAATCCAGTAATTCTGTCTGGAATACTTCTGAGTCTCATCAGACCAAGGGGCAAAGCATCAGTCCATTCCAGTAGAGTGGATGCACACACCTTTCTGAGTCTTGACTTGATTCTGCCATTCAACCGTTATACCACTCCAGAAGCCTCTGGACGGTAAGCGCAGTGCAATTTCTGTTCAACTTTGAATGCTTCACAGGTTAGTAGAAATATTTCATTATTAAAATGAGACCCTCTATCTGATGTAATCATTACTGGAAAACCAAATCTAGGAATGAGTTCTCTCAATAAAAGTTTGGCCACTGTCAAGCTGTCATTTCTTCGGGCCGGGTATGCTTCCACCCACTTTGAAAATAAACAAACTATGACAAGTATATATTTCAACCCTCGACAAGCAGGCAGTTGAATGAAATCTAACTGTAGTCTCACAAAAGGACCTTCTGCCTTTCCAATCTTTCCCATGCAGACCACAGTTTTCCTGCCAGGGTTCATTTGTTGACATATGAAATATCTCTGGCAAAAGCTCTCTGCTGCATTCCTGAACTTTGCGTTAAGCCAATCTTGTTTAAAGAGTCGAATCATTGCATCCCTGCCCACATGTGTGTCTCCACGATTCATTCTAGCCATTGGCACAAGCATACTGTCTGGCATGAATGGTCTGCCATCATAACAAACCCATACACCATCTTCTGCCCTTCTCTGACATCCTATTTTCACCGACTCTTCCTTTTCTCTCATGTCTACTGCATCCTGCAGACCTTTCACCTCCTCCCAGGTTCCCACTCCTGCAAGTAGCATAAGTTGGCAGCTGATTCCACAAGTTTTCATTTCCTAGTTTAGGGCAATGTTATGCCTTGCACATGTTGAAACTTGCTCGAATGCAATCCTCTCGAAAAACCTGTAATACCATAACCAATCTGTCCGTGAGTACTAATTTTGCACCACATTTTATATAACCATATCTAGGTGCAGCTTGTCTATGTGCTGTCTTAAAAAGTAACTCGAGTGTCCTATAAATGGCCGCTAAAACGCGGGAAATCTTTTGCGCATGAGTCTACCACATCACGTGGTGTGACTTTCTTCTGTTGCTTGGGGGGAAATCTTTGCAGCTGCGCAATAGCTTCTAATATGGCCGCTTCAAAGCAACATACTAATGCGCATGCTGAGCTGAAACTAACCCATTCAAGTTTTACTAAGCTATTAATGCAATAGATTTATTAAGTAAGTGGGGTTAGAGTAGAAGTAAGTGGTATACAGTGAATTCATTTAAATTTGTTTTCTAACAGGTTTCTCTCTGACTGATGTCCTCATCCTTTGTGGCAACCAAGCATGTGCCCTACAGTCCTGCTCTCAAGTCAATGAAGTCATTTGACGGACTGCCAAAACCCAAACCCAGCAAGGACATGAGAAAGTAAACTCCTGACCCTACGAGAGGAAGACCCAGCAACATTGTACCTTAAAATTATCGATCATAATACGAAATGCTTGTGGGAATGAAGCTTATGGGTATTAAAATTAAAGGGCGGTGAATTAGACAATAGACTTAAGAAAAATATTGCACTTA
Source organism: Triturus cristatus (assembly GCF_964204655.1). NCBI lineage: Eukaryota > Metazoa > Chordata > Amphibia > Caudata > Salamandridae > Triturus > Triturus cristatus. The sequence continues at coordinate 687,211,546 of NC_140580.1, forward strand.
GTATGGTGTAATGTCCTCTCCCCACTGCTTTTCCCAATTAAATTACGGGTGAACATGGAATTGAAACATTTGGGGGTGGATAATACACTTGAATTTTGGTATAGCAAGAGGCAGGTATAGTTAGTTAGACACACTTGATGAGGAGATGCTGATGCTGTGCTGAGATGCTGCCTGATTTTGCTGCAACTTGACTGAAGAATCCTACACTAGGGAAATTCGTGGAACAACCGAGGAGGCACATCCAGGGAAGGGTCCGGACGCACTTGAACCGGACAGAGTAGCACCAGAGAGGGGTGTAACACTGGCGTTACACTAGAAGAGGTCACTTTCCTATCCCGAAGCTCTGACACTCTGATTTCAGGGTCCTCACACCATTCTAGGTAAATATAATTGTAGGGTAAATGCCCCATACTTGCTTTTCTGTCCTTTGTCTCCTCAGGTGCTGTCATTGCAAAGAGTTGTAAATGCAAACTGATTATAAGCTATCTGTACTATTTTTCCTGATGGAGATTTCTGGTTTAGTTATGTGTATATTGATTTGACTCACACAATTAATAATTCAGATAAACTTTTAAAACTTCCCCGGAATCTGTGGTTCTTTAAATCAAAGTTAAATGCATTATTGTCTTTCCGCCCCATTCTAATCTACTACTAGATCTTATTGAATGTACATTTACTCAGGAGACAGGAATGGTAAGAATACTGGTGTAAAGGTTTCCGAGGGTAAAATCAAATTGATGACCAGTGGACATTTGCCAGCTCAATGTGTGTGTGAATGTATATGGGCCCAAATGTGTCTTGTGTATGAATGTGTTGAGCTGGTAAACTCCACTGCATCAGTTTTACTTGGTAGCAGAGGCATGGTTAGCATAGTTAGTTAGGTGAGGATTGTGTTTGAAATTTTGAAATTATTGATTTATGTTTTAACCAAAACCCGTTATGTAATGTTTTTCGTTGTCTGGAAATTCCCGGGAATATTGAATAGCGGCTGGTGAATGGAAGCCACACTGCAGTGAGGTTATTGGTCTGTATCGAGAAAGTGCTGAAAGTTGCACAAGACTGGAAGCACTAATTTAGGGAAAATTCTGTTGTGCTAGTGAGAATATTTGATAGCGAGGAGTTCGCTGGTGAAAGTGTGGTATTATATTACCTAGTAAGGGTAATACTGAAGGAGTAGCTGGTTCTCTGATGCTTGAAGAGTAAGTGGAAAGGTTTTACTCGTAGTGTGTGAAGAGTAAGCGGAAGGGTTTTAGACGCAGTGAAAGAAATCTTACTATTCTTTGAATTAGTGGGTCAGACACAATAGCAAATGTTTACACGTTAATGAACGAAAATTTGTGTGAAAAGTTTTTGAGAAAATACGTTTTCGCATTACCTTGTGAAGGAGGGGTCAGTTGCGGGTGCTGCACTGATGTCACTGGGAGCCGCGCAGGGATTGGTTGAAACAGCGGGCGTATTGTTGATGCGAAAATTGTAAAGGAGGAGTCAGTTGTAAGGAGTGATACTGACGTCACAGAAAAGCCACGCAAGCATTGGCTGAGCGAGCGAGCAGGGTAAAGGTTGATTGGTCAGCAGACTAGAAAACGTGCTGTTATTGGAGAATATTTAGAATTAAAGAAAGCGTTTGATTGGTCATCAAAATAGAAATCCAGAGAAAAATAATAGATAGTGGATTTTGCATGTACGATCCAACCTTAACAGGGACTTGACCAGATAGAAGATTTGTAGGGTTTACTTACGAGCAATACCTTAACCAGCAAAAGCACGCAATGTACGGAGAAAAGAGAAAAATGACTGTTATGCAAAAAGTTAAGAATTATTTCAAAAAGGACAAACCCATTAAGAGTAGAAAGGGGATTCTCATTCCTCGTCCAAATACGCCTGCATCATACATGATGGTGGAGAGAGGCTATCATACTTGTGTGTGGTTGGAGAATTGGGCAGAATACACAAAAGATGATGGCATAACAGCATTTCCTGAGTACGGAACTTTTAATGGAAGGATACTGTACAATTTAAGAACACGAATTAATGAATTGGAACCCACACCTAGATTGACTCAATATGAGGCTTTAGAAGAATGGGAAATGGAAGCTTTCGAACGTGACAGGCCCCGAAGTAACAGACATTTAAGCAAATATTATCCAAAATTTCCCCGAGAAACTAGAGATAGTCAAATGAAACAATGGAGACAGGCCATGGTGGCAGAAGGTTTATATCCTGTGTTAACATCAGAAGAGCAGATGGGAAGTAAATGTACAGAGGAGACTAAGCATTTAACCATGATAAATAGCGGAGAAACAGAAGAAGGGTATTTAGAGGACGTATTGATGAAAAGTCCTCCACCTTATAATGAAGGATTTAATAGAATGACCCCTAGTGCCCCGATGATAGGAACACCTTTGATTACACGGATAATACATGACACTGCAGACAGGGTGCTTCAAGAAAAGGAAAGGGAAGCCATAAATAAGAATAAAGATGAACTGATACAGAAGATATCTCAGATGAATATACATCCTAATGCTTTGACCATACCAGTGACCATAGGTCCGGTAGTTCCATTATATGGAGAAACATCAAATTGTCCTAAAGTTCCTGTAATGCCTACTCCAAGCATAGAACCTAGAAAAAAAAGGTAATAATAGATGATCAAGCCAGTGAATGTAAAACAGTAATATCATTGATGGATTTGCCTATAAGAGAGCCAATAATGGAAACCCCGAAAAGAAATCTGCCCAGTTGTTCAATGGAAGTTAGATTAGAAACATCATCAGGAACCAGAAGTGCCACCATGGTAACCCCATAAGATATAGAGAGATGGTCTCAAGAAATAGAGAAGCCAAAGTCACAGCCAAAAATATTAGACATTTTTAAATTGAGAGTAGAATTGGACGAAATGGTTGCTGGAAATGTGTGTCTGAACAGGCTAAACACATACAGTGAAGAAGAATTACTGTTTATTTGTAGAAGCACTACACAAAATACAAATACATTCCATGAAAAACTGACTAAATTGGCATTGGAAATGGGAATTGACATAGGGAAATCAAAGGTATTGCAGAAACCATATAGAGCAGAATTTTCCAATAAGGATTTGGAAAATATGAATGTGGTGGGAAGAAAGTTGCAGATCAGAGGTGTTATTTTTCAGAAAAAGCTGATAGGTTGTATCCGATGAGAGACGTACCCGGAGGGGGGTAGGTACATGTGCCATGAACTAGACAGGATATTTTGTCTTTTACATCTGGTAATCACCTTTCTGAAAAGAAAAATTCCCCCGAAAGAAACTGATTGGATAAAGATAGACAGAAAAACTCAAGAAAAAGATGAGTCTGTACATGCCTACTATGAACGTCTTTTACAGGTGTTCAAACAGTATAGCGGGTTTGAAAGTTTTGAAAATAAAGACATGACTCATTTTGTGTACCGATTTGTGTCTGGGCTGAGATTGGATATATCTCAAATGATTAAGCAGCACATGCTGTGCTGGCAGTCAAAGCCCATTGATGACATTTTAAAATATGCAAAAAATTGTGGGGACGAAATTGATAGCAAACAAAAAGCATTAGAAGAAAAAGTAATGTGGGCTCAAGTGAAATTAGCCGAACAGCAAGAGCTCCAATTAAGTAAACAATCAGAAAGTCAGGGACGAGCACAAGGTCAAAATGATAATAATGGGGGAAAGCCAGGGGGAAGATTAAATCGGGACGAGGCAAAGAAAATATTCCCTTGTCACCGGTGCTTGAAGTTGGGACATTGGAAGAACAAGTGTAAAGCCATACAAGCTAATAATGCCCCGAATCAAAATTTAAATCCCCAGACGCAGAATGAGGTGTGAATGAGTCATTAGCAACAGGGTATATATCTTCACTGTCAATTGCCACCTACCCTTAAATCAAATTTTGTGAGTCAAGCCAAGTACAGTGTGGATGCTGGATTTCCAGAAAGAAGTGGTAAGAAAATGTTTGTAACATCTCAGTTTCTTTTGCAGAACCCACTGATTGATTATGATCAAGAATGACAGTGCCCGAGGGGGAGGATGGGGAGTGCGTACTTGGCGCATCCCTACCGGTAGATCAGTCAGGGCCTTACATAGAGGGTAAAGTAAAGGGAAATGATATTACCTTCTTGTTATATATTGGCGCTGCCAGGTCTGCTGTGAGAACAGCAGACATTCCTAACCTGCCCCTCTCGGGAGAAGAAATACAAGTAGTAGGTGTTTCATATAAATGGATCAGCACTCCAATCACAGAACCCATGGAGGTGCGAATTGGCACATTTAAAGAAATGCATAAGTTCGTGGTCTGCGATTCAAGCCCTGTAAACTTGCTTGGAAGGGACCTGTTGTGCAAAATGAATTGCACTATATTTTGCACACCGGATGGTGTTGCAATACAGACACCAGATGAAGATGGAGTTTACAAGTTCATCCTAGCTAAACAGGGAACAGAAGTAAATGAATTATATTAATGATGACACCAAATGAATTACCTGCAGAAGTCAAATTGACAGTAAATGCAGAAATATGGGATTATACTGGAAAAGAGATAGGATTAATGGCAAATGTAGATCCTGTAAAAGTGACTGTAAAAGAAGGTGCTGTTTACCCAAACACCCGACAATATAAAATGAGTCCAGAAGTAAAGGCAGATGTAGCAGCAGAAATAGAGCGATTGGTTGAACAAGGCATACTGAAAGAAGTAATGAGTAGCCCATGTAATTCACCCATAATTGATATTACGAAACCTAATGGAAAATATAGGGTGGTTCAAGAGCTCAGGGAAATTAACAAGATTGTTGTACCATGTTGTCCAGTGGTGCCTAACTCAGCTGTGATTCTTTATCAAATACCATGGAAAGCAGGATGGTTCCCAGTGATCGATTTATGTCATGCATTATTTTCCATTCCACTGCATCCAGATAGCCAGTTTTTATTTTCATATAAATTTGAAGAGCATGTTTATATCTGGAATCGTGTGCCTCAAGAGTACACAGAAAGCCCATCAATATTTAATCAGATTCTCAAAAGAAGCCTTGAAACCCTTGTATTGCCCAGAGAGTCAGTCCTGGTGCAGTATATTGACGACCTATTGGTGGCGTCAAACACACGAGAGGTACTGATTCAATTGCATTGTTAAATCATTTGAGAATAATAAGTCAAATGCAGTTGCCACAAACTCAAAAAGAAATAAGAATGTTCCTTGGAGTTGTAGGGTATTGTAGGCAGTGGATTGTGGGGTTTGCGCTACTAGCTAAACCTTTGATACAGCTGACCAGAAAAAAATGAAAGATCCCATAGAGTGATAATGAAAGCATGGGAGCTTTTAGAAAATTGCGGGAATGTTTGTGTGAAGCTCCTGCTTTAGGAATGCCTGACTATTCAAAGGAATTTGCATTTTCTACTATGAGCAGGGTAATTGTGCACTTTCAGTCCTAACACAGAAACACGGATTAATGAGAAGGCCAGTGGCCTATTTTTCTGCTACCTTGGATCCTGTGGCCTGTGCATTACCAGGTTGCCTGAAAACTGTGGCTGCAACTTGCGTAATCATAGAGCAGAGTGAGTCAATTGTGATGGGACACCCTGTGAAAGTGTATGTTCCTCATGCAGAGGTGATTCTACTGACCAGGACCCGAACACAGTACCTAACTCCTAGTAGGTTGACAAAATATGAAAGAATACTACTGTGGGATGAAAATGTGACAATAGTAAGGTGTACTGTTCTTAACCCAGCTACCTTACTGCCTGATCCACATGAAGAGGAAGTGAGAGATGAGGTTAAACATGAATGTCTTGATGTGACTGAACTTAGCACCAAACCACGTCCTGACATACAAGAAGAACCTTTGAAAAATGCAGAACATGAGCTGTTTGTAGATGGCTCCTGCATGAGACACGAGGATTAAGTGCTGCTTACGCTGTATGTTCATTAACTGGAATAGTCGAAGCATCCTATTTACCAGAAGTCAAATCTGCACAAATTGCTGAATTGATCGCCTTGATTAAGGCATACAAAATTGGGAAAAATTGGAGAGTAACCATATTTAAGAACAGTCAATAAGGTTATGGAGTTGTGCATGATTTTGGCCAACTGTGGATGCAGAGGGATTTCCTGAATTCTTCAGGGACTCCTATTAAAAATGGAATTTTTGTGAAAGAATTACTAGAAGCAATTCAATTGCCAAAAGAGGTAGCCATGGTTAAGTGTGCTGCTCACCAATCAGGAAATGACTATGTGACAGCCGGTAACATATATGCTGACCAGGTTGCCCAACACTGTGCAAGGCATAAAATTGCCTTAAACAAGGAAATCGAAACTTGTGGAATCAGCTGCCAATTATGCTACTTGCAGGAGTGGGAACGGAAAGGCAGAAGGTCCTTTTGTGAGACTACAGTTAGATTTCATTCAACTGCCTTCTTGTTGAGGGTTGAAATATATACTTTCATAGTTTGTTTATTTTCAAAGTGGGTGGAAGCATACCCGACCGAAAGAAATGACAGCTTGACAGTGACCAAACTTTTATTGAGAGAACTCATTCCTAGATTTGGTTTTCCAGTAACGATAGAATCAGATAGAGGGTCTCATTTTAATAATGAAATAATTCGACTAATCTATGAAGCATTCAAAGTCGAACAGAAATTGCACTGTGCTTACCGTCCAGAGGCTTCTGGAGTGGTAGAACAGTTGAATGGCACAATCAAGTCAAGACAAGGAAAGGTGTGTGCATCCACTCCACTGAAATGGCCTGATGCTGTGCCCCTTGTTCTGATGGGACTCAGAAGTATTCCAGACAGAAATACTGGATTGAGTCCCCATGAAATACTCATGGGAAGAGCAATGAGACAAGCATGTCTACCAGGACACAAGCTATTGAATATAACTGATTACTTGGTTTTGGAATATTGCAAAGAGTTGGCTGACACAGTGCGTTCTATTTCTCATCAGGTTGGGGAAGACCCTTTCAACAGACAGCTGAGCCACTCACATGATTTGAATCCCGGTGATTGGGTAGATGTGAAGAATCACACTTGAGAATCGTGCCTAGCACCAAGGAGGGATAGACCTCATCAAGTTATTCTGACTACCTCAACAGCTGTAAAGTGTGCAGGGTTGCCTAATTGGATTCATGCAAGCCATACCAAAAGGGTGCCAGCTCCTGAAGAAGAGATACAATTGAAAGAAGAAATCGGTGGTGCTGAAGGTTGTGCAGCTGAAAAACTTCCAATAGAAGATCCTGAAGTAGCTGCCCCAGATTAACCGAGCACTTATCAGGACGACTGGATCCCAGTGGTGGACATACCCGAAGTACTTATAAGAACTAGAAGTCAAACACAGCAAGATAGACAGGAAATTAGTGAGGACCAGACATGTATAGAAGAAGTCACTCAGGAAAGTAGGGATTCGATTGTTAGGGAATCTGAGCAGGAATAGACAAGGAGAAAACAATATACTCATACAGAAGAAACCCAAAGCACTGTTCCAGAGTCTGATGAGGGAGAGTCAGGAATTAGAGAATCGTTCAGGCAGAAGAAAGTAAAGAGGTAAAAAGACCTGAACAGGACCAGATAGGCATAGAAACGCAAGTTTAGGATACAGAAGAAAAACCAGACATCACTAATCCTGAACAGGGTCATATTGAGGTAGATGAACCCATCTAGGCAGAACAGGCTGAAAGAATAAGCCCAGGACAAGGTCAGATAGCAAGAAAATCCAAAGATGAAGCTGATCAAGTTGTGCCAAGATCTAAAGAAAATAAAAGGAGTCTTGAAGAACCTGGCAGTGAAAGGGTGATAATTGGCCAAGAATTATCAAAAGACTAAGATATCAACTTAAGACAATCATTGAAGAACCTGACCAAGTAAAAGAAGTAACTAGTCAATCTGGACCTTCCAAAGTAATACCAAAGCGAAGGACTCAAAGATTAAAGACATTGAATAACAAGTTCAAGGGTCCTGAATGGACATTTGTTATTCTTGAAGACTTTGAAAACCTCGATCTAAATGAAGAAAGTGATGAAGAACTGAATGTGGAACAAGTTAAAGAAGAAGTGAGACCGACCTGAAAGAGAAAGGCACCTAAGGTGTTATCTCATACAAAGGTTCTGAAGTGAAGAAGATAAAATCTTCTTGCCCAAGATGTCTGATAATAATGTTGCTGGAAAACCAACATAAAGCTGTATAAAGAGGTGTTGTAGGATCTGTATATGTAGTTTAATATTAGTCCTCATAATATGGGTGGTATTAGCAATAGCTGTTCCCTATCTGATGGTTACTGATAAACAAAATAGTACTAATACACACACAGAAGTTGCAAACCTTAAAGGAGATGGAGTAGACCTAGAAACACCAGATGAGTTAGATGTACACCACACTGTAGATAAGAACGAAACTGATTTAAATATATTTGCAAATCTTTTAGTACATTATGTAGAAACTATGGAAGTTAGTGATTGCTACGTTTGCATGAAATTGCCAAGTTCAGTAGATGAAGGAGTAACTTATCATCATTTACCCTTGACATATGGTATTTCATATAGTGTACTGGCTAGTTTATTCTATAGAACTGGAAAGATGCAGTATTATTATTCAAATGTAGATGTAATATTTTCAGAAGTTCCCATGTGAAAGAGCATGAACCCTGTGCTTAGTACTAGAGACTCACAATTTATGGGTTAATATTTCCTAACAATGAAAACAATAGATATAGCTGATGCACATAAACGCAACTTAACCTGTAAATTACATGAAGAAGAAAAGATATTTTTGAATTTAATAGAAAATAGGAGACAGGATTTCCAAAGAAGAGCCACTGAACTGAAACCTCAGATACCTAAATGGGCTGAAAGGGAAGACCTTTTAGTAACTGGCAAGACTCATGATGCTATGTCCCTGGACTTTGAAAAGAAAGGGAAAATCTGTCTCCATAGATTTAGAACAGAGTTTAATAACGTATTTATTGGTTTCCGTGAATGTGAACACAACTTCTTAGTAATTAGGGGTTGGGGAGTAAAAGGAGGAACTGATCCAGTATTTCCTGGAATTTATTATATTTGTGGAAACAAACCCTATTTAGGTTGCCTGATCACTGGTATGGGATTTGCTATTTTGGAATAGTAATCCCTAAAGTCTATCATGTTAAAAGAATCACTGGAAGCAATAACGACAATAGTGGACTAACAAGATATAAAAGAGCTAGTTTTTCAGAAATAGTAGGTGATATATCCGGTGCATTGATACCTTCAGTGGGGGTTCTGCTAAATTCTCTGAAAATGTGTCAATTGTCAACAGTAGTTGATCGGTTATCTACTGACACTGCTGGAGGATTTCTGCTGATCAATACAGAATTAGTTGCTGTCCGATCTATGGTTTTGCAAAATCGACTTGCCCTTGATATCTTATTATCAAAAGAGGGTGGTTTCTGTAAAATGTTGAAAGCGCAACATTGTTGCACGTATATATATGAAAAAAGTGTAGAAATTGGAAGATATATTTAAAATATTACACATTTGGAAGAAGAACTGAACCCACTGGAGGTTGACAGTGTATGGAAGAAAATACCAAGTAGTTTTTCCACCATAAGTAGTTGATTTGCTAATATAGGTAAAGGTATTTTAGGTCAAATATTATTGCCAATCATGGGCATAATTTTGCTAGTTCTGATGATAATGTGTTGTCGCAAATGCAGTGGGATAGGAAAGAAGTACGAAGTGAATGAGAAAGGTAGGAAAAGAAAGTTAGAAGAAATACGACTTGAATAATTGAAGGGAAATATCTACAATAGAAGGAAAGGATAACAATTTAAGAAAGATAAAGGAAAGGATAAAAGATTTGAAGACATCAAAATGGTAGCATGCTAAAGTTGGCATCTGATTTAAATAGAATTTAGTGATGGCATAAAATGCCATCAGAGGGTATTGATAAAGCAAGGTTTCACATCTAAAGAAACTTGCTCGAATGCAATCCTCTCGAATAACCTGTAATACCATAACCAATCTGTCCGTGAGTACTAATTTTGCACCACATTTTATATAACCATATCTAGGGGAAGCTTGTCTATGTGCTGTCCTAAAAAGTAACTCGAGTGTCCTAAAAATGGCCACTGAAACACGGGAAATCTTTTGCGCATGCGTCTATCACATCACGTGGTGTGACGTTCTTTTGTCGCTGGGGGGAAATCTTTGCAGCTGCGCAATAGCTTCTAATATGTCCACTTCAAAGCAACATACCAATGCGCATGCCGAGCTCAAACTAACCCATGCAAGTTCTACTAAGCTATTAATGCAAAAGATTTTGTAAGTAAATGGGGTTAGAGTAGAAGTAAGTGGTATACAGTGAATTCATTTAAATTTGTTTTCTAACAGGTTTCTCTCTGACTTTATTAATAGTTCACATTTGGGCCTTGGAGGGTGACTGATGTCCTCATCATTTGTGGCAACCACGCATGCGCCCTACAGTTCTACTCTCAAGTCAATGAAGTCATTTGAGGGACTGCCAAAACCCAAACCCAGCAAGGACATGAGAAAGTAAACTCCTGACCCTACGAGAGGAAGACCCAGCAACGTTGTACCTTAAAATTATCGATCATAATACGAAATGCTTCTGGGAATAAAGCTTGTGGGTATTAAAATTAAAGGGCGGGGAATTAGATATTAGACTTAAGAAAAAAAATGCCCTTAGTATGGTGTGATGTACTCTCCCCACTGTTTGGCCCACTCAAATTACGGAACAACCGAGTAGGCACATCCAGGGAAGGGTCCGGATGCACCTGAACCGGACAGAGTAGCACCAGAGAGGGGTATAATGCTGGTGTTACATTAGAAGAGGTCACTTTCCTATCCCGAAGCTCTGACACTCTGATGTCGGAGTCCTCACACCATTCTAGGTAAATATAATTGTAGGGTAAATGCCCCGTACTTGCTTTTCTGTCCTTTCTCTCCTCAGGTGCTGTCATTGCAAAGAGTTGTAAATGCAAACTGATTATAAGCTAACTGTACTATTTTTCCTGATGGAGTTTTCTGGTTTAGTCATGTGTATATTGATTTGACTCACACAATTAATAATTCAGATAAACTTTTAAAACTTCCCCGCAGTATGTGGTTCTTTAAATCAATGTTAAATGCATTATTGTCTGTCCTCCCCATTCTAATCTACTACTAGATCTTATCGAATGTACATTTACTCAGGAGAAAGGAATGGTAAAAATACTGGTGTAAAGGTTTCCGAGGGTAAAATAAAATTGATGACCAGTGGAAATTTGCCAGCTCAATGTGTTTGTGAATGTATATGGGCCCAAATGTGTGTTGTGTATGAATGTGTAGAGCTGGTAAACTCCGCTGCATCAACTGCATGGTTGATTCAACAACATACTTTTCCTAGCGTGTTCAGTGAAAGATTTTATGAGAGACTGCTAGGCAAATATTACATGTGTATTTCATTAATAGATGTATCTTTAAGCAGCAATGCGTCACAAAGGTCAGTGATGTCACACAGTAAAACTAAATACGATTTTAGAGACAGTTTGTTATTGTCAAACAGACAGGTGGGTGAAACATAATTCCATGAAGAATATTTGCAATGAAAGTTAAGGCCACAAGAACGTTTCCAAAGAAAAAGAAATTCAACAACGAAGAACCAACTACTCCAATGAGAGATAATCCATGAGAGGAAGCCAAACTGAGGACAGAGTCAAAGGGAGACAAAGAAGACTTCGCTGCAAGCGTAGCTGGTGTTCAATGAAGGCAAATCAGCCACGTTAAAGCAACAATCCAACAAGCTAGGAAAGAGTAGAGAACAATTGAACTACAAAATCAATGGCATGGAGGAACAATATACAGTTAAAGTCATAGGGCCTCATTTATGAATAGTGACGCATCGCTGCTAGAAAACAGCGATGCGTCACTTTTAATTGCGCCCTCTTTGCGACACCAATGATGAGTCATATTTACAGTATGACGCATCATGTCGCAAGGAGTTACAGATACATCAGTAATTCTGACGTATCTGTAGGTGCAAAAATGACGCATTGCTGGAGTGTGTCACAAAAGTGATGCAACTCTAGCAATTGGTCATTACACATGGGCAAGTCCCATGTGAAATGTGCCTGCGTCAATCTTGCTCCTGCCATGAGACAGGCATAACATATTGATGCATTTGCGTCCTAGAAGTGGTGCAGTAAAATCTTATAGATTTCACTGCGTCACTTCTATGACCCTTTCTTGCATCAGAACACCCCCACCTGCATACATTATACCTGGCGCAGGTATAATGTGGCGCAGGGGTTTACAAATTGACGCATCTACCTAGATGCGTCACTTTGTAAATATGTTGCAACAAGATGCATTTTTTACACCACTGGTGTATCACAAAAAATGACGCACCGCCGGCGCAAAAGTGACACAAGGGCTCATAAATAAGCCCCATAGTAAGTACTGGATCTAGGCATGTCATCAACACTGAGAGCATGGGACAAAAATATAACAACAACAGGTCATCAAGGACAACAATCAGAAAGATACGACCTATCAAGTGAATCTTCCAGCCGACAAGAAAACAGAAATACCACCTGTTATGAAATCTCCAAGCATTTTGAAACAAAGGTGGAGGGGTGAGATATACTGTTCACTTCAGAGTCTTTAACAAAATCTTGATTTTTACTGAGCAGCTTAGGAAACACTCCTTTTTCTATTAAGAACATGAGGTGAAAACCCTCAAAGTACTTGGTTAATGAGTGCAGCTTCACTCATTCAAAGTTCTTCTGCTGAGTGGTTAACTCACCTCTTGGCCTACATCGCTTAGAGGTGGAGTGCTGCACAGCGTAGGAGTGGAGCAGCTGGACTGGGTGTATGTGTTCAAACGTGGGAATAGTACAATAAAGGGAAAATGCAATACTGTGCAGTGTGTCATTGCTGAATACGTGCACTGGGGGGTATGTCTGCCTGTGAGTGGTACAGTACATGGAGGAGGTAGTGCTGTGCAGTGCATTCATGTTAAATGCTTATGCTGGGTGTATGTATTCATGTGAGTGGTACAGTACATGACAGATACAGTGCTGTGCAGTGTGTGTATATTTAATGCATGTGCTGATTGTGTGTGTGCCACTGAATGGTACAATACAGGGCAGACTATGGATTCCATTTTGGTAGACCCAGGGCTGTATGGAAACATGGGGAAAGGAGGAAGAGGAATCCCCCAGATAGATTTGTGCATTGCTACATTCCTATAGGCAGAGTGGGACACACTAGAAAATGAAGAGCTAGGCTCCCCTGTACATTTCAAAGGGTATTCTTTGATTCAGAGAGAGGTCACAAAGAAAAGAATTGGGACATCTCAGGAAGGAGATGAGGGGCGATAAGAGAATTATTAAAAGTAGGGCTGGGGCCCTGGGCTAACCTTTTGATATGCATATTACTGTGGCTGGTGTCAGGTGATGGACTCCTGTGTCTCCCATGGCCTGTGTTGGGGAGATATCAGCTTTCGAATCCCTTCTGCTGTTAAAGACTTCTTTCAAGAGGAAGAGTGGGCATTTCCAAAGGAATTAGACCCCCAACATACATCTCAAAGACTTAGACTCTAAATCACATTCGGTGTCTTGAAATGGACTTTAAGAAGGGGAGGGACCCCAGAAATCATCAACTGTCAAGCAGACAGTCGGGCAATGCATGGAGAGAAGCTCGGCAAGACTTCTACCTCTGACCAGGACTGGGGCCAAGGCTTGCTAACCTCCCTGCTGGGTGAGTGACCATCAACTAGGGATACCAAGACCACCTGCCCTCTAGCCAGGACCACCAGCCCTGGCTTGTGTGCCTTTTGATGAAGAAGATAACTTTGGAGAGAACTTTCTTGCTTGATAGTGCTGCGGTTCTGGAGAACCCTTGACTTTGATACAGAGTAGGAGTGAAGTACTACTAGTGGGGTTTACCCTCAATGTTTCCTATTGTAAATGGGGACTAAGCAGGATCACTGGGACAAGGAGAAAGTGGGACACAGGGAACTGTTAATGCCAAAGGTCCACCATTGCCCACCTGTGTATTACATCCTGCAGGAGTCTTGAGCCTTAGATCTAGGTTTGGTAGATGTGTGCGAGCTGTCCAGAAATGGATCAAAGATGCACTTACAATCCACAAACTCATTTTATCAGTTATATGTCTGTAAATTCAGTATCTTTAGAACTTTTATTTTTAAATTCCTCACTGTCAAGGGTAAAGAATGACTGGAGTATATGAAAACATTCACTTGCAGGGGCACTAGTGGCCTCCTGATCTAGGCCTCCTTTATCCTTCAAAGATTTAGGGTTCAGAAGAGATGGGACAGGTAGCATCAGCTTCAGGTGTCATTTCACAATTATAAAGAGGAAACTGGGCAGGTGTACCCCGCCAGTTCATTCTTCAATTCTAATGCATTTGAGAGTGAAAGAGGACTGAGGTAGATGATACAAGCATTAGTGCCCTGTTCACAATTGCAAACAGTTATTAGCTAAGCTAATAGGTTTGTCCTTTGGCAAAGCTGAAGTCCCATAAGGTGCAAATTGATTTCACTCTCGAGTCAGATGTATCTGTATGAAACATCTTTTACAAAGCTGCAATACCATAAAGTATTACTAGAAATTCCAATCAAATGAGGTACATTTGCATGAAAAGACTTACACAAAGCTGCAGAAACACAAGGGGCTACTAAATGTTCCTCTGGAGTCAGATGAAACCCCTTTAAAAGTGTTCCTTAATGATACAGTCCCACAAACTGTTGCTAGATGTTCTTCATGGGTCAGATGCTGCTGCTTGAAAAGTTTTTAACAACGCTGTAGTACCGCAAGACATTACTAGATGTCTCTCTTGCATCAGAGCAAGGGCTTGAATAGTCTTTACAAAACAAGGCATAACTGCTTCAAAAGTCCTTTATAAAGTTGCAGTACAGTGAGCTATTACTAGACTCCCCCCCTTAAGTCAAATGCAATGCTTGGAAAGTCTTTCACATAGCTGCAGTACTTCAAGTTGTTACTAGATGTTTATCTCAAGTCAAATAAAGGTGCTTGAAATGTTTTTCACAAAGCTGCATTACCTCATGTCATTATTAGATGTCTCCCATGAGTCAGACTTAACTGCTTGAAAATTCTTTCACAAAGCTGCAGCACGGCAAGGACTAGACATTCCTCTTGAGTCAGATGCAACTGTTTGGATAGTTGTTTAAATGCTGAGGTGGGTTAGATGTCAACATATATATTTGCATATCCACTTTGGCTACTGTAATTATGTGTGCTTGTTATTTATGGACTAACATTTTTTGCCCATATCGCAGCTTTTAATAAATGTCTTGAGGGCTTGATTGTTATGGAAGACTGCAATGACATACTACTATAAAAGGTCGTACCAGACTCTGGTAAATATAATTGTCTTCTAGGTTCTAAATGTGTTGGACCACTTGTTCTGTATATGTACACATGTACTCAGGGCCGGCTCTAGGGCGGGCACCATGTTCATCTTTTAAAAGCACCTGATGCCGCGTACATTGACCCAGCAAATTTCAGACATCAATTAAAATGACAACTCTGGTGATTAATGTTCTTTCTGGAGAGAGTCCGGAGGTTTGTCTAGTGAAAGTTTTGAATCATTATAGTGCAGAGGGTTAATATGCCTGCTGCAAAGAACGTGTCCCATTCACATCACAAAGTGCATATAATATAAATAGGTAAATGGGGTACCGCTTTTGTCAGAGATCCTTTTGTGACTTGCAGGTTATAAGTTAAAGTCCTAATATAGAGCAGTAAGCTATTAAATGCCTTCAAAGAGCTGCATGTAAATTGCAAGGAAAATATTATAGCTATATATTTTTTGGGCCAGGCTTTCGTTGTCCTAATATTGCAAACGGGATTCATTTGGGGGGAAATCAGTGTTACATTTTTAATTTCGAATTTGTGCTTATCCAGTCCAAGGACTCTTAAACTATACTGCCCACCAGTAAGGATGACATGTGACTCCTACTCCTTGTAGGCCTCTATCTTATGTAACCTTTCCTATATACTGATTTGCACAGCAATGATTGTCTCTCTGCAATGCGTGTGTGTGGTGTAAAGTGTTCTGACATCTTAAAATGGTATGAGTGGCGCTATAAAACTATATGAATCTAAGAGACAGCGGTTATGGAAACTTGGGGGCATTGTCAAACGGTGGAAGTGAGGGAAATTGTGGCGGAGGTGGTCATTGGGGGGCGCCAACAAACATTGTCGCACAGGGCGCCACCAGTGCTAAAGCCGGCCCTGCATGTACTTGCTTACTTAGTTATGCCTACTACCCCTCCTAGGGTATAGGCCATCAACCAGGACTCTCCAGCCATCTCCGGCCTGGACTTTTCTTTCAATCTGACTCCAGGTGTAACCCAACTCCTTGCAGTCAGCCAAATGTTTCTTGACCTGCCTCTTTTCTTTTTCCCTTGAGGGTTTCAAGTGAGGACTTGTCTGGTGGTGTTTGATGCAAGCTTGCGGAGGGTGTAGCCTATCCAGCCTCAGCATCTTTTCATGGCTTTTTCATGAGCGAGGAGTTGGAAAGTCTGCTGCCATAGGTCATGGCTAATGATAGTGTTTGGCTAGTGGATTTGGAGGATTTCCCTCTGATAACTGTTGAAGAAGGTCTGGACTTGGTTGGTGGTCATCACTGTTGTCCAATATGATTCTACTACATACAGAAGGACCTATTTTTTGCTGGTGTTAAAAAAGTCTGATCTTGGTTTGCAGCATTGAGTACTTGGAGCTCCAGTACTACTTTAGCTGAATGGAGACAGCCACCACTATGCAAATCTTTGCCTTGACGTTGGTGTTTGTGCCACTCTGCTTGTCTATGACTCTGCACAGGTAGGTGTAGGCCTCAACCTCTTCCAGTGAATTGCCTGCAAGACTGACTGCAGTTGTGCTGGCCATGTTAGCCTTCAGGATCTTGGTTTCTCCAATGTGAATGTCGAGGCCAAGTTGTGTTGATATGGCTGCCACTTTGTAGGTCTTCTCCTGCATCTGCAGATGGTTATGGGAAAGTAGGGCCAGATCATCTGCAAAGTCCAAGTCATCGAGCTGTGTCTAATGTGCCCCCTGGATCCCTTTGCTTTTTGTTGCTGTGGATGTCTTTGGGATCCAGTCTATGGCCAGCAGCAGGAGAAAAGGCGAGAGTAAACAACCCTGGCAGACTCTGCTCCTCTCTTGGAAGGTTTCCGTGAGTTGTCCTCCATGTACGATCTTGCAGCTCGTTCCTTGGGAAGAGATCCTGATGATTCATACAAGTTTTCTGACACACCATAATGGTGGAGGAGCTTTTAATAGATCTCTGTGTCTATGCTGTTGAATGCCTTCTCATAGTTGATGAATTTTACATAGAGGGGGAAAGTTCAATTCCCTTGACTGCCCAATGATAATGTGCAGTGTTGCAATCTGGCCTGCGCAGAATCTATCTTTGCCGAAGCCAGCTAGTTGGTCTTTTAACTGAGCATTGACTTGTTCCTTCATTCTGTTCAGGATCACTCTGTTTGCCAGGGGTTGATAGAAGAATCATCCCTCTGTAGGGTGCACAGTTACTCAGGTCAGCTTTCTTGGGGACCCTTTCCTCTTTCCATATCCTTGCAAAATGGGGTAAAGCATGTCTACTGATATTTCAATGTCGTCTTCAGTGCCTTTGCAGGAATGTTGTCACATTCTGTTGCCTTCCCGTTTCTCTGGTATTTGATGGCTTGCCAAATTTCTTTCTAGGCTGGGATGCTGCAGGTGATTGATAAGTCTATTTCAGCTGGCTGTATGTCTGGTGAAGACTGTGGCATGGACTGGTTCAGTAGTTCTTCAAAGTGCTCCTACCATCTTCATTGCTGGCCTTCATTTCCCATGATTGTCTTCCCAGCTTTGTCTTTAGCAGGTCTTTTTGGCTTGCTATATCCACCGGAGAGATTCCTTGTTATGCCGTAGAGTTCTTTAAAATTTCAATGGCTTGCTCTTTCCTGGGCTTCTGTAGCAAGACCATCCATGTATTTTTGCTTGGCTGCTCTTAAACTTACCTTTAGTTCCTTGATGGTTTTGGTGTATTTGCCTTGGGTTTTAGCTTTTTCTGCTCTTGTTCGGCCGGGGTTGACTGCAGCTTTCTTTTCCTTTCTCGCTTGGATTTGGCAGAGAGTCTGGGTGGAGATCCATTCTTTATGCTGCTGTTTCTTGGAACGCAGTACCTCCTGGCAGGTTGATGTCACTGTTTCTTTGATCTTCTCCCATTGCCTATCTAGTGGGTCTCTTTCATCCTCTAGTGCTTGCAGAACTTGAAACTTGATATTGAGGGTGGCCGAGTATTCAATCCATTTCTGTCCATCTTTGAGTTGAACGTGGTATATCCCTGTGTTGGTTTGTCACTTCCATCTACGCTTTCTTCAGCTTTAGCTTTAGCCTGGCCATGACAAGGTGATTGGCTGATGTCACATCCACTCCTCTCATCGCTCTCACATCCTTCAGGGTCTTTCAGAACTTATTGACAATGCAGAAATGGTTGATCTGATTCTATGTTGAATGGTCTGGTGACATGCATGTTGCCTTGTGTATTCTTTTTTGTGGGAATATACTACCGCCTATAACCAGACTTTTCAGGACACAAAGATCTGTGAGCCTTTCACCATTCTTGTTAATTTTGCCAAGGCCGTGGTTGCCCATGACTTCTTTGTATACAGTGTTGTTGCTTCCAATCTTGGCTTTAAGGGCCCCCATCAGTATAAAGATGTCTCTCTCAAAGCATTTCTCCAGGATGGACTGCAGTCTTTTGTAAAACTGTTCTTTTTCCTCTTCTTTGTTGTAATTTTTAGGTGTATAGCACTGGATAACAGTCATGTTGATGCTCTTTTTCTTCGTTCAGAAGATCGCTGTGATGATTCTTGGACTATGGGCTTCTCTTCAAATCAGAGCTCTGTAGCCTGCTAGCATTTAGCATCAGTGCTGCTCCCCGAGTATGTGGGGCATTCTCCTCCTCAAATCCAGAATACAGCAGCATTCCTTTTGGAGCCAATCTTTTCTGTCTGGACTGCAACCATCTGGTCTCGCTCATCAAAGGTTGTATTTTTATATCTGGGCTGTCTTGCCTGTCTTGTACATGGCCCTAATGTTCCATGTCCGAATGGTGATGGTCTTGGCTGAAAGCAGGTGTTTCGGTTTTGTGGCATCCAGGGATCACGGGCTTTCACTTGTGAGGTATTAAAAAGAAGGGAGAGGGTGTGAAACCTAGACCTCTGGACCAGGCCAGCACTCTCGCCAGCAGCTCTTCTCTCAGCGCCGCATCAGCTCAACACAAGAGCCCTCCCATTGGAGTGTTCATGCCAGCAGCTCAATGCAACCCAGAGGCGTTCGAGTCTCAGCATGCCTGGTGCCCCCATTGCCGCCTGCTCACATACTTTACCTGAGTATTATTTAATTCTCTTTCACTGCACTGACTGCCATTCTTTATTTTTTGGGTATCTTTTTTATTGAATTTCAGCCTTCCCGCCACAGCTGCCCCTGCAACCACGCTCCCAGACACAGCCCCGCTCTCACCTCCCTATCTCCAGTCCCACCCCCCCTCCCCTACCTTATGGCAGCCAATGTGCGGTCATGCAGCAAATGTGCCTAAGGCAAGCCCGTCTGCGCCCGTCCGCGACCCGACCGCAACCAGCACCAGGAACTCTGGACCTTCCACCGCTACGACAAGCACGTCCTCCTCGCACTCAACCCCGGAAGACTGAGAGACTGCCTCCAGGCCTCGCCGGCCTCGACCCACAGACAGTTCTCCCGCCACCACTGCCGTCAGACTTTTTCCCCCACCCCGACACCCAGAACCACAGACACCGCTACAACGACACCCTAAGATGCATTCTCTTCAACGTGCACTCCTTACACAAACACGCCATTGAAATCTGGAGCCTACTTGATTCTCTCTGGCCCGACATAGCCTTATTCACTGAGACCTGGACCAAAGCCGCCTCCGCCCCGACATCACTACCGCCATTCCGGATGGATACAAGAGCCAGAGGAAAGACCGCCCCAACCACCCAGGAGGAGGCCTCGCCACTGCCCACAAGAGCACCCTCCACCTCACCACCTCCAGCGAAACCTTCCCTGCCGCTGAACACCTGCACTTCCAGATATGGACACCACTCTCTGAGGAACATTCGTCTACAGACCCTCCGAACCCCGGACACCCTTTGCCACCACCATCACCGACTTCCCGGCACACCACGCCATCACATCAATGAACTACATACTCATCGGAGACCTCGACTTCCAACTCTACAACCCCAGCGACCCCAATTCCACCGCCCTCTGGGACAACCGCGCCATCCTCAGACTCAGCCAACTCGTCACCACGCCCACACACACAGAACAGGACACACTTGACTCCATCTTCGCCGCAGGCAACAGCGTCCGCTTCAATCGCACAACGCAACCACCTTGGACCGACCACCACTGCATTCATTTCACCATTGACACACCCAAGGCACCAAAACCACCCCCCTGCCCACCCCGAAGGAACTGGAG
The DNA here is from genome assembly GCF_964204655.1 of Triturus cristatus. Lineage (NCBI taxonomy): Eukaryota > Metazoa > Chordata > Amphibia > Caudata > Salamandridae > Triturus > Triturus cristatus. The sequence goes on from NC_140580.1 coordinate 687,232,059, forward strand.
CAACCATCCTCACCTGAGAAAACCCTCCCTGGGCAGCCGACACAAACACTGCAGAAAGAGGACTCCACACCTGGATCTCCAACTATGCAGACGAACTTGCCCCGCTACACAACCCCGGCAAACAACGCCCCAGGAAAGCCGCCTGGTTCACCACAGATCTCCAAGAAGCAACAAATACCTGCAGACGCCTGGAGAAGATGTGGAGGCACACCAAAACTACAGACAACTACTCCACCTACAAGGACGCCTTGACAAACTACCACAACCAAATCAGAACAGCACAAAAGGAACTTCATCCACAACAAAATCCTCACCAACACCACCAACTCCAAGGAACTCTTCACTGTCATTCAGGAATTCACCAACCCAAGCAGCGAAGCCACCAACATCACCCCATCCCAAGACTTCTGCGACAAGCTTGGGACCTACTTCCACCTCAAGATCAGAACACTATGACAACTTCATCGACCATCCGCAAGACGCCACAGCCAGCCTCCTGCCCCTCGGAGACACCAGCAAACCCACCATCACCTACTGGACTCCAATCACGACTGAGGATACTGCCGTGACCATGAAAGGCATCCACTCGGGAGCCCCTACCAACTCCTGCCCCTCGCAAACCTACCACAGAGCTGCCGACACCATTGCGCCAGAACTACAATGGACCATCAACACCACATTCACAACAGGCACTTTCCCGGACAGCTGGAAGTGCGCAGAAGTCAGACTCCTGCTCAAGAAGCCCACGGCTGACCCCACCGACCTCATGAACTACTGGCCCATCTCGCTCCTCCCCTTCGCAGCCAAGGTAGCAGAGAAAGCTGTCAACAGAGAACTGACACGGTTCATCAAAGAAAACGCTGTCCTTGACCCATCACAATCCGGATTCCGTACCAACCACAGCACCGAGACTGCCCACTCGCCACAACAGACGACATCCGCACCCTCCTGGACCAAGGCCACTCTGCAGCCCTCATCCTCCTCAGCCTGTCTGCAGCTTTCGATACTGTCTCTCACTACACTCTAGTCACCGGACTACACGAAGCTGGCGTACAAGGGACCGCCCTGGACTGGATCCGATCGTTCCTCATCGGAAGAAGCTAAAGAATCAGACTGCCATCCTTCCTCTATGCCCCCACAGACATCACCAGCGGAATCCCTCAGGGGTCATCACTGAGCCCGACACTCTTCAATGTCTAGATGTCCCCCCTCACAGTCATCGTCCGACAACACGACCTCAATATCGTAACCTACGCCGACGACACCCAACTCATCCTTTCCCTCACCAGAGACCCCGCCACCACAAAACTAAGCCTCCAGAAAGGAATGCAAGACGTCACAGTATGGATGACCAACAGCTGCCAAAAGCTCAAGGCCAAGAAGACAGAAATCCTCATCCTCGGAACCACCCCTTCAGCATGGGACAACACCTGGTGGACCACTGCCCTTGGAAGACCACCTACCCCCACAGACCACGCCAAAAAGCTTGGCATCGTACTCGACTCATCACTCACCAGGAACTGACAGGTCATCGCCGTCACCTCCAGCTGCTTCAACACCCTCTGCATCCTTCGAAAGACCTTCAAATGGATCCACCCGAAGTCAAGGAAGACAGTCACCCATGCACACATCACCAGCAGACTGGACTATGGAAACACTCTCTACACCAGCATCAACAAGTCCCTTCTCCGCAAACTTCAGACAATACAGAACACAGCAGCCAGACTCGTCCTCGACATCCCCCAGAACGAACACATCAGCCAACACCTGCGGAGACTGCATTGGCTTCCCGTGGAGAAGAGAATCACCTTCAAAATCCTCATCCATGCCTACAAATGCCTACACAACAACGGACCTAAATACCTCAACCACAGAATAAACTTCCACTTACCCAAAAGAAATCTCCTATCTGCCAACCTTGCACTGGCCAAAACCCCTCGTGTCAACAGAGCCAATGCAGGCGGAAGATCGTTCTCCTACATTGCAGGCAGAACCTGGAACGGGTTACCAGCGCACATCAGACTCGCCCCCTACCTGAACACCTTCAGGGAGACCCCCAAGACCTGGCTCTTCGGCTGATCGGATCTGTGCACCTCCCCCCAGCACCTTGAGACCCTCACAGGTGAGTAGTGCACTTACAATTCCCTAATTTATTGATTGATTGATTGAGTCCTTCACACATCCTCCCTAAATCTAAACCTATATCATAAAATGCATCCTGAAAATTGTTATTCCTGATACTATCGGAAAAAGAAACAGATCCACTTTATTTAGCTTTCTACCTTCAATGTAGGTGTGGGAACTATTTAGAATGTCACATTTCATTTTTCAACAGATTGTGAGACCTGGCATCCTTGGCGTGGGTTTCCCCTGTATTCTTGCCTTTACCTCCTGTGTTTTTACTGTGTGTTGGACTACATTTTTGCTGGTCTAGATGCTTTGGGCACTTTGCCACTGCTGTTCAGTGCCAAAGTGCAAGTGCTCCCTCTGTTAATTGTTGTCATGGATTAGTGTTTCCATAATTTGCTTGTTTGGTGTACTGTTAAGTCCCTAGTACAGTGTACTGTGTGTGCCTAGGCCTGTAAACCAAATGCTGCTAATGGGCTTGCAGCACTGATTGTGCCACCCACACAAGCAGCCTTGCAATGGGATCTCAGGCCTGCCACTTGCCAGTCCGTTACCTATCCTTTTCATGTGAGTCACCCCAAAGGAAGGCCCAAGTTACCCCTGTGGACAGGGTGCAGTGTATGTGAAAGATAGGACATGCTTTGATGTGTGTAGCATGTCTTGATAGTGAATTACAGGTAATTTCGTATTTCACAATTGAAAGGCTACCTGTCCCGTAGGATAGAATGTGAGTTTATTTATAACAGCTTATAAATATAACTTTCCATTGGAACAAGATAAGAAAATAAAGTTTAGTATAACTTGACTCAGAATCTTAGGATGCATCTTTTAGTAAGGATGATTTTTACATTCTGTGTTTGAAAATACCACTTTTAGAAAATAAGTACTTTCTTGCTTAGCCATCTTGTGTGCTTCTGCTGGTTTGTGTATTGAATGTCTGGCTTTGGAGTGACAGGGGCTGGGATGTGCATTCACTGTAGACAGCCATAGGGTGGGTTAAGGTGTGTTCTGCTGCCTTTCCTGGATATGCCCGGGCTGGGGTGGATAGACCTCTGCTACATCTGTGTGCTGTCTGGGGTTGGCCTGCATTAGCTGTTTCTGCTAAGGAGAGGAATTGTGTATGTATCCTGTTTGACAAAGTATCTCCAAGGGCTTGAGGTAGTGCTTTCCCCCGTTCAAGAAGTCTCAGGAACAGCGAAGCCTTCACCATCCTTCTGTCACCATCTCTGGAACCACTGGCTTCCAGTCGCTGCAGAAGAAAAGAGCAGCCGACTCGGTCACTGAGTCCGTCTCTGGTTCTGTGTCCTGAAGGCACTGCAGAATGCACCCCGGTACTTCGCACCGCATCCTTGGTCTCACCGACGCCGCTGGGTGACCGTCACTGAGCTGTTACTGGCACCGTGTCATGTGGGACCAAGCAACAACAGAGTAAACTCTACCCTTATAGTTAAGAGATGTACAGTGTATCATACATAAAATAAACAGAGAATGACACCCAAATCGGATTGAGGTAATATGGCATACAAACACTTGAAAACACCAAACTAAATAATACAACTCTTTTTTAATTTCATTTGTTAATATCACTTTTTATAATACATAAATAGAATTTATTGAATTTTTATACAAAAATAATCACAATAAATGAAACATAAAGTGCATTATAACAAAAATAAATAAATAAAGGTGTTAAACACACACAATAAATATCTGGAATTTATACAAAAAGGAATATACCACAGAGTGGAGGACACAAACAGGTTCCCAAACAGGGGAGAAAGGTGAAGGAATGTTTTTTGATCAAAACTACGTACACTCAGATTCAAACAGCTCACATTCATACAACATTACATAATTCATCCAACAAAAGACCAAAAACTCTCGTGGGCCCAACTCAAAGCAGTAACATCGGTAATCCCACAATATTCTGATGGTTATTCAGGATAAATGTTGAAACACTTATCTAGAGTACATAATCAATGGGAATGGAGAGGGCCTAACTAACAACGCCGACGCGCGTTTCGGTGAGACAACTCCAAATCAGGAGTACCACCTTCTTCAGGGCGTAAGAAACAAACCCCCACAAAATGGAACCTGCGTTGGAATTAAAAAAGAAGAACAAAGATGTTCCGTGCAAAAATGTTCTAAGCCAAATTTCACCAGATTCCACAGGAGCTAAAGGTTCTAGGAGTAGCTCAATCAGGCAGATATTGGCAGGAAATGGATTAAACGCTGTCCCCACTTATCCCATTTCTCTGTCCTATTTTCGGTTTGGTAAAAGGTGAACAAATCCAAAAAGAAGCCCTTCTGGGATCTGAGCTCAGATAACTGTTCCACGAGCCCGTTTAGAAAGGCAAACAATCGCAGGATAGCAGGCTCATAAAGGTCCACGAGCCCGTTTCGAAAGGCAAACAGTCGCAGGATACAAGCGGCGTTTTCAAGATACCAGGGCCATAAATGTCATTTAACTTGATAATAAAGTTCAGTGTCGGAGCTCAATCGGCCGTAATCCAAATAGCGCGAATCCCACAAGAATGGTGTCATGTGGGCACTGCACTCCGTACAACCTTGCTTCACTCTGCCAGGACGTCACTGACACTGTCGCTGCCTGACCCGAACTTCGGCCGGCTCCATCACCTACACTGTGACCTGCCAGCAAGCACCACATCGAGCACCACCTCACTCCCCATTGTAAGCATTGGCCTCACCAACGCCATTGAACGACCGCCACCAATCTGTTGCCTGCACCGCACCATGAGGGCACCGCACACGGTACTGCTTCCACTTCACATCACAGCTGCGACTGTTGCCTTGACCGGCACTGTTAGAAATGGGGGTCTATAGTTGGCAGAGGTAGCTATCTTTGCCCAAATAGGGACCATTGCGCCTAGTCAGGGTAAGGGGGATACACACTTTAGATAACCCTTGCTCACCCCCTGGATAGCTTGGCACGAGCAGACAGACTTATCCCAAAGGCAATGTGGAATTGTACTCATAACACACTGTAATACAGTGATAACATCACAAATGGACACCACAACAGTTCAGGAAAAATAAAGTATCTTTATCTAAACTCAACAAGACCAAAATTACAAAAATCCAACATACATGTAATAAGAATATGACTTTAGAAATGTTTCCAACAACTTGGTCCACAGAAAACTATGGAAGCATGATTTCTACCAAAGTACCTGTGGATTCGTCAAACTTCACAAGTCCAAACAGCAGCAGATATGGTAAGGTTTGAGAAACAAAGAGATGTGTCAGTTCCTGAGACCCTGGGGAGGCGATGCTAGAGTTCTGCTGCACGCAGGAGAAGGGATGAATTGTGTCCAGTCTGTAGGGGGAAGTGATTCGTTTACTCCAAGACGATTCTGGTCTGCTCTTGATGCGTCGGGAAAACTTGCCCCACAGGTGCGATGCTTGGAAATCCGGGATGCATCGGAGATCGATGCGGCGACATCATGCGGCGCTGTGTCAGTTTCTTCAGCCGTGATCCCTCAATACATCGGTTCTTGCGTGGGGAGAGACGCCGCATCGGTTTCAGCAGCAACGTGGCAAAGCGTAAAGATTCTTCTCGCACAGAGGTACTGCATCGGAAAAACAGCCGCAAGAAGAACGATGCATCAATTTTATTAGTTCTTCAGGTTTCTTTGAGCTCACGGCAGCAAGCACAATCTCCAGAGGCCCAGAATTGGAACAGGCACCTCCTGGCAGGTCAGAACACTCAGTAGCAGATTTCAGGGGAGCTGGGGGTGAAGTCTTTGTGTCCCTGAGACTTCAGAACAGGAGGCCAGCACACACAGGCCCTTGCAGATCTTCTTCAAGCAGGTTCAAAGCAAAGTTCCAGTCTTTGTCCTCTCCTTGGCAGAAGCAGCAACTGCAGGCCAACCCCACAGCAAAGGGGCAGTACTCCTTCTCACAGTTCTTCAGCACTTTTCCTTTGCATAGGTTCCTCTTGAGTCCTAAAGTAACCTAAAATTCTGGGGTTTAGGTCTAATACATATATCCCAAATGTATTTGTTCTCTTTGTGCAAGGGTCTCTGACCCCAGTCCAAACCAGTTCTGTCCTCACTGGTGCACTATGACCACATAGGGTGTAGACAGCATTGTACAAGTGAGACAGGCCCTATTCAGGTGCAAGGAAATCTCCTCCTACTGCTCTCAATTCAGCCAAGGTTTATTCAGCTCAGCTCTGAGTCATCCAGGAAGGGCCAGGCACCCCTCAAACCCCCTCCCCAGTGGCCGTCTACAGTGAATGCACATCCCCAGCTCCTGTCACTTTAAAACCAGACAGCCAATACACAAAGAGACATAGGCACACAGAATGGTTGAACAAGAAAATGGCTACTTTCTAAAAGTATTATAAAAAAGGAGTAAGGCCCGTAAGTAGCAACCTAGACTAGACCCCTTTAATTATATAAACAAATGCAGTGTCTAGGCGCCATATTCTGTATACACATTCGAACACAAAGGGCCAAACATTTCTTTTAGATGGCTCTTGTGATTTATTTCAATTTTCTTCTCAGTGGCTCACAAGCAGAAACCTGAGAACGAGATGAAGAGCAATAGACTAGAACATAATCAAATTGCGCTGACGCTGGAGGCATGCCGGTACAGGAGACATAACAAACATGCGTGTTGAAAGAAAGGTGAAGCCTTTTGAGTTTCATTAATTGAAAAAGAAAAATGTTGATACGCAACTGAAATTTTGGAGTTCTGAATAAGAAATTCCCACCGACTCCTGACAGCATGAGGAGAATTAAAGATCTGACCAGGTCCCGGTCCTGAGGAGAATCCAAATAATAACAGAGGGTTTGAAACGCATTGATCCAGCCTCTGGGGGAAGAAAATGTGCATCCAACCGGCATTAGCCAGGAGATATGGCAGGGTGCCTATTCCTTTAGTAAAAAAAAGTCCAGGGTTAGTGACCCCCAGTAGCATTGTGTTACCAACTTAACAACATTTTCTGCCAGGTGTTATTCTGTTTAAATGTAGGACTGGTCTACTTTACATGTTGTTTCCAAATTGTAGAAAACTTTATGGTTCTATTTTGTCATTATATGTGGTCATATTGATTTTGATGTCAAAATGTGTTTTGAATTGTACAGTTGAAATTTAAAAAAAGTTTGCCCTTCAAAAGACGTGAGAAATGGTCTATAAAGTTTGAGATTATCATAGAAGAAAAGTGAAATAAATCACAAGGGCCATATAAAAGTAAATGTTTAGTCCTTTATGTTCGAATCAGTATACAGAAATTGGCGCCTAGACACTGCATTTGTTTATATATATTCAAAAAATGGCATTTTCAAACACAAAATTTAAAAACCATCCTTACTAAAATATGTGTCATTAAATCATGAGTTCAGAGAGCCTAAACTTTATTTCTCTATCTTGTCTGAATGGGAAGTTATACTTGTAAGGTGTTACAAAGCATTTCCAATTCAATCCTATAGGCAAGATAACCTTTCAATAGTGAAAAACAATATTGGCAGTATTTCACTATGAGGACATGTCACACACACCAGTACATGTCCTACCTTTAACATAAATTGCACTCTGCTCAGGGGGATACCTTGGGCCTACCATTGGGGTACCTTACATGTAAGAAAGGGTAAGGTTAGGGCCTGACATGTGGGTGCACTTGTCAAGTCAACATGACAGCTAACAAACTGCGCACAGACACAGCAGTGGCAGGTCCGAGATACATTTTCATGGCTACTCATGTGGGTGGCACAATCAGTGCCGCAGGTCCACTAGTAGCATTTCATTTACAGGCCCTGGCACACTTCAGTGCACTTTACTAGGGACTTACCCGTAAATCAAATATGCCAATCAGGGAGAACAAATTGCAACAACACTTGCACTTTGATACTGATCAGCAGTGGCAACGAGTCCAAAGCATTTAAGCCAGCAAAAACTAAATCCAGCACAGCATCAAACATACAGGAGGTAGAGGAAAATTGTCAGGGGATATCATGCCAAAGATGCCAAGTCTTACAGGCCCGCACCAAAGTGCCACCTACAACGAGAAAGGTACTGTCTATGAGTCTGTCGACGGATCTTGATAAACGATGAGGTGTAATTGTGACATCCTCTTACCTCTTATGCTTGTTTTCTGCTTACAGGGAGGTACCGCAAAAGTCCTTAGGGTTCAGTCCCTTTAAGCTCATGTATGGGCATCCTATAAGAGGACCTCTGAGTCTGGTCTAAGAAGGCTAGGAGAAAGCTCCCAGTAAACCTCCCCAGGATGTATATACCTACATGCTGCCCTTCAGGAACCAAACTAAGCGATTTAGACAACTTACTCAGGCGAATCTGGAAGCCAACCAGGAAGAGATGAATCAGTGGTATGTTCAGAATGCCACTCTGATCAAGTTTCAGCCTGGCCAAAAAGTGTGGGTCATGGCCCCCGTGAAGCCTTTTGCGATCCAGGATAAGTGGACTGGGCCCTTTGAGGTGGTGGAGCGCAAGAGTAAAGTCACCTATCTGGGGGACTTGCAGTCTCCCAGGAAACCTTTGCGGGTCCTACATGTGAACCGCCTCAAGCCCCACTTGGAGAGGTCCAAAGTGAGCACTCCTAGTGACAGATGATGGAATGGAAGAGGAGACTGAGCCTCTCTCTGACCTCCTGTCTGCTAGAGAGCATGATGGGCCCGTAGACGGTGTAAACCTCTCCCCTGCCCTGACTCCTAAACAGCAGAGTGACTGCCACCAATTGTTGAGACAGTTTGCTGCTCTGTTCTCCCACAAATGGACACCATATCAGTTGTAGAAACATATCCAATATTTGCATATACTCAAACAAGGCCAAAAACGATAAAAATCCACAATACAGTACTTAGAAATCTTCAGTAATCAAAACTAGACTTGAAATAAAGTTCCTTGATGTCGATAGCTCTGTCTGGGGCTATCATAGCGTCTTGAACAGCAAATCCAAACAGTTCTGTCTGACCACGGCGTCGCGGGCCTGCTATGGTGTTGAAAGGACTCGGCATCGTCTCTGGAACCGCTGGGTTCCAGTTGCCACAGAAGAAAAGAGCAGTCGACTCTGTCACCAAGTCTGGTGCTGGTTCTGTGTCCTGAAGGCACCACAGAAGGTACCGCCACACTTCACACCACATTCTTGGTCTTACCGACACCGCTGGGTGACCGTCACTGAGCTGTTGCTGGCACCGCATCCTGTGGACACTACACTCTGCACCCCCTCGCTTCACTCTTCCCGGATGTCACCTACAGCGTCGCTGCCTGACCCGAACATCGAAAGGCTCCATCGCCTGCACCATGACCTGCCAACACCGCATCGTGCACCACCTCACTCTGCATCATAAGCCTTGGCCTCAACAACGACATTGGATGACCATCACCGAGCCGCTGCCTGCACCACTCCATGAGGGCACCACACGCTGTACCACTTCCACTTCACATCGCAACCTCAATGGTTGCCCCATCCGGCCCGCATCAAGATGTCGGCCGCAACGAGAAAGGTACTGTCTACGAGTCTGTCAATGCTTTAGCTGGACCGTACTGACGCGGTCGGCTAGAACTGTTAGACTCTGTCATTTTCAGCATCGCATTAGCCCCGCCCAGAGATACAGACTCGGAAGAACTGTATTTTTCAGATATTCTTGCAATTTGAAGGTTATCTTGCAAAGTAACTATTTTTACAGTATTGTATGCTGGAATTTTGTTGTATTTGTTCTTGCTGGTTTAGATAAAGATTTGCATTTTTTTCTAAACTGGTGTGTTGTCCATTTGTAGTGTTTTCACTGTGTTGCTGTATGCATTTACAAATGCTTTACACACTGCCTCTAAGATAAGTCTGTCTGCTTGTGGGAAGCTATCAAGGGGGTAAGCAGGGGTTATTTTAGAAGTGTACCCTCCCCGTCTACACTGACTAAGAAGAAGGGTCCCTATTGGACAAATGTGCAAACCATTTGCAACTAGAGAACCCCCATTTCTAACACATATGTACAAACATAGCATTAAAAACTGGGTTGCTGGTTGACTGGGGTGTGAGGCCTGGTCAAGCAGCAACCACAATCCTAGCCAGGGTAGGGCACAAGCAACCCCAAATTAAACTGTGCTCACCCCTGGTAGCTTGGCACAGAGCAGTCAGGCTTAACTTAGAGACAATGTGTAAGGTATTTGTGGAACACTTCAAACAGTAACAAGTGAAAACACCACACATGAAGTAACCCACACTAAGATACAACAATAGAGCTTTATTTAATACTTAAAACAAGACAAAAATGACAAATATCCAATTAGCTAAACTGAAGTTATGAATTCATAAAGATTAAACGTAAAATAGCTCCTAGAAACAGAAACCAGCAAACGCAGTTTTCTGGTCGCGCTACACCTGGTCAAAGTAAAAATTTCAGGCCAACTGTGAAGGAGCGCGGATCCCAGCTACAGTCCCAGATTAGACTCACTGAAAGTTTGCCTTCTAAAGTTTTGTGCCAAGAGTCCTGTTTGAGTTGGAGAGGGCAGTAGGGAGCAAGGAGAGAAATGCTGGTTGGCGTGGCACAAGGAGCAGGCTGGGCGTCGCAGACGGGCAGAATGGAGCCTTGTGGTCTACATGGGTGATGGATGGCTTTCTGTGTGAAGAGATGGACTTGCAGCTCATCACACTGATTTTCAGTGTGAGCAAAACGGTTCTGATGCGAATAGGCCTGTTCACAAAGAGCCCAAAAGCTTTAATTTATGAGCTTGAAAGTCACACCAAGGGCCCAGGACCTGAGAGGCACCTCATGGGGGTCAGGAAGTCCCTAAAGACGGGTCTAGGGTCTGTGGGGGAGCCTGTTATGTTCCTGAGACTTGGATCAGGAGGCCAGCAGGCTAGCCTTTTGAGTCACTCTGGGTTCCTGGGTTCAAGATGGAGTTGCAGGTTCTTCTTCCCAAGGCAAGAGGGCAGCAGGCAACATGTTAGCACAGCAGGGCAACAGTTCCTGACAGAGCAGCAGTCTAGCACAGTGGACGTCCTTGTAACAGCACCGCAGGCCTTCTACTTGGCAGAGTCTCCACCAGTCCAGACATTCACTGAAGTAGTGGTGTTTGAGGTCCTTGTTTTATTCACTGATGCCCTGGTTCTGGAAGATTGGAAGAAGCTTCTGGTGTCATGTCCTTTATGCTAATCCTTTTATGTATGACCTCTTTTACATACATTGCCCCATCCATGCGACAATACTGGTTCTGAACAGGTGACCTTTTACCAAGTAGCTTGCCCCTGTCTCTTCATCACCAGGCTCTTAGTATTTTATCATAATCCGTGCACCAGACGTACATAAACATGTCCTCAGGCACTGCATAATTATTCTGTAAAAGGGTCACCAATTCTTTTCGTCCTTGGCCAACAGTCCCACTGTGCATGATTGCATTGTTTTAGAAAAACATTTATGATTGTTTTCAAAACATTTATTATTTTTTTCTAAACATTTCGATTCTAGAAGAAACACTGGAGTGACCACTCTAGTATGTAAGACCCTTATTCCCCCCTGCAAAAGAAAGGAGAATTCCTTCCACACTGGCACGGGTTCTGCATGCTGAATCTTTGACACGCAGTGGTTTGACATCCCTTGCGGGGTGTCATCCTCGGAGCAGAGACAGGGTCCTTTATTCACTAACATCAGGTGAGGGGGTTGGTTCTTCCCTAGGGGATTCTTGGCTATACACATATATATCTATCCACTTATAAATGCTGCACCTAAATATCTAGGCTAGGTACATTTAGGCAAACTATGTAGGGCGCACATTAAAGTGCTACTGTCTTATCTAAATTGTATATGTTCATCTTCTTAGCACTATGGTAGAAAAGTATCTACTGTTTACTATATCAGTACTTGCGATTTGTATCGTATGCTTCTGTCTCCTGATTTTCGCACTTCATATGTTTTACACAAGACTGACGCTGGACCAATAAATACTTATTGAAATGTCTTAACACCATCCTGTGTATTTTCTGAGAATAAGTAAGCACGAGTGACTGAGCGTAAAGTACTGTACTGTTTTCCACGATCCCTGAGGAATCAGGGTTGTCATGTTTAGTGGTTGCCAACAACTACCTACACCACTGTAAGATACAGAGGTGTGGTAGGGTACTGTAGAGCTAGCTGGTCTAACAGCTGACATATAAAGTGGGGGTGTTGGGAATCGGTTTGTACACCAAGCCCTCAGTTTAGGTCATCCACAATGCGCAGGTCCTGGGGATTCCTAGGAACTACACAACACTAGACAGTGGCTTTGAAGTGCATTGAATTTCCCACCGCCCCTAACTCCAAGCTGGCTGAAGTAATAATGCAAGGATTCCTATGGGTATGACACGCAACTGCTGTTCTCTTTTAATAAATTTACTCCCTCAGTTCAAGACACCTTTGCTTCAGCGATGAATGCAATCTCTGTCTGGATGAAGGACAACTTCCTCCAGTTCAATGCTGGAAAGACGGAGCCTGTGCTCTTTGGTGATGCCCCGCTGTGGTGGACACCCAAGTGGTGGCCAGAAGATCTCAGTGTCCCCCCCTCCCCCCACCTAAGACTTGTGTAAAAAATGTAGGCATCCGTCTTGATCAGTCTCTGACCTTAAAGGAGCATGTGACTGCTACAGTCGGCTCTTGCTTTCATATATTGGGATTACTAAGGAGAGTCTTTCCACTGCTCCCTGACTCGTCACGTAGAACTCTTATGCAGGCGATGGTTCTGAGTCGCCTCGACTATTGTAATGCGCTATTGATCTTGGCGAATGAGTCGTCTCTGCAGCGCTTGAAGGTGGTTCAAAATACCGCTGCACACCTTGTTTTGAACGCTCCCCCTAGGACTCCATCCCTTCCACTTCTCCGCCGACTCCACTGGCTTCCAGTTCACCAGCGGGTGCGGTTTAAGATCTGTTGCACAGTGTATAAGACTCTTTATAATAAAGGCCCCTTTTATCTTGCTGAAAACTCACCCGATATCCCCTATTAGAACCCTCCGCACTGGCACCAAATCCCTTCTCAGGGTACCCTGGATAAAAGAGAACAAGGTTAGGAGGGAAGGCATTTTTTTCCCCTTGCCCCGTCTTATTGGAATAAGCTTCCCATACAACTTCGACAATGCCCCGATTACCTTTGCTTTAGAAAGCGTCTTAAAACATTTATTTTCTAGCCATTGGTCTTTCAGCTTAGCCTGCCGTGTCCTTTGCACTGAGATACCCCTCCGGGGGTGATTCAAGCGATAAATAAATAAATCCCTTTGTGTTGAGGCAGGACACATCCTATTCAGGTGTAAATGAGTCTGGGCCCAGCTCATCCCAGTGGTAGCTCACTGAGTCATACCTAAGCTCCCATTGTGTGTGGATGTTTTGGCGGAATACACAAAGCCCAGCTGCCAACTACACCCAGTCAGGTGACCAGAGACAGGCTTCCGGCACCAAATGTCTAAGGCAAACAAATGGCGCCTTTGAAAAAGTGGCATTCTCAGAGTTGGAATTTGCAATATGACTTCACCATAATTTAGGATTTTAAATTAGGATTCCAGAAAAACGAGACATGAATCAGTCATCTCTTCCCATTTTGAAATTACAATGTAATAATGCAACTCCAATGTTATCCTATGGGAGGGATAGGTCTTGTAGTAGTGAAAAGCAAATGTAAGAGTTTTTCACTACCAGGATATGTAAAGCTTAAGAGTACATGTCCTACTTTTTAATGCTTTGCACTCTGCCGTCTAGGCTGTCCAGTGCCTACACTAGGGGTGACTCATATGTATTAAAAAGGAAGGTTTTGTCCTGGCAAAAGATTTAGGTTAAAATGGCAGTTTAAAACTGCACACTCAGACATGCAGTGGCAGGCCTGAGACATGTTTAAATGCGCCTGGGGCAGAGTTTGTGGAGTTTCACGAAGTAATGAAAAATATTTGCTGCACCCTGGATATTTGTTCTGTGCTGGAAAATCAACACAAACAGCACCATATGAGGAAACAACTCTGCTCTTCTATGCGGAGCAGACTTTTTCGTAACTCCGCATGCTACATGGAGCAAGGAGTGGGAACACTTTGCAAACTTTGCGAGCGGAACAGAATTTCACACCCAGGTTCAGTTTAAAGGGCTACTTAAGTGGGTGGCACAATCAGTGCTTTGGAGATTGACTGGTTGAGCCTGACTTCACAGAGAGCAGAGTAGAATCGGCAAGTGCGGCAGGAGCAGAGAGCGTTGTTCAGTGCCATGCTCCCGGCATGTCGGCGTATCAGGCATCTCAGCCCTACAATCTAAACCCCCCCATAGCATCATAGCCCCAAAGCCCCCCTTCTCCTCAAGCCACACCAAGGCCGCCCAGAGGCCCGAGGAAGCGGCCGAAGTTGGGATCAAGGCACCGGGGTAAGGAGGTGTGTGGGGCAGAATGGTGCTGTGTGGTGTGTGCTGTGTGCTGTGTGGCGTGTGGGACGGGGATACATTGCACACAGCCGGCTCCAAAATCAGCAAAGGGCCAGTGCAGGGTACCAAGTCAGCTACAAAAGGATGGGAGCACCCTGAGGTGTGTGTGGGGGGTGCACCTTGACCCGCAAAATGTGAGCCCAGCTCCTGCCAGAACTAGGTGCCCACTGACAGTGTGCTGATACGAGGAGAACCAAAGGGAGACCCCACAGGGAAGGGTTAACCCACAGGGCTGTTTATGCTCCCAATTCCGCATAGAGCCCACAAAGAGCCTGCCACAGCCTCCAGAAAGGACAACTGCCCCATATTTGGTGGCGAAGGGGCAGACCACAAGCTGTCTACGTGGAGCTGTCCCAAGACTCCAAGTGACCCCAAGCGAACCATAGTGGCTGCATTTTTCAACTTGTCGATGGTCAAGGGAGCGGTGGCAGTCAACAGCCTTATAAGTCCTACAAGACCCACAGCCCCAAAGCCCCTCAGCAGGAGCACTCAGGGGAAGGGGAAAGAGCAATAACAACATAGCCAGTGTCAGAGTTCGAATTGACCTCTATACTCAATCCAGACCAGGTTAAGAAAGTTGAGACAGCAACAAAGGAATTAGCGGCTATGAGATCCGGCAGGACAAGATTGGAAGTCAGGCCAGGGATAAAAACGTTATCAAACTTGATCAAGCATGAGGAAGAACAACAAGAGAGCCACAGTCCTAACCAAGGAAGAGGCAAAGTTGGAATCAAACTCCGAAATATCAACATCATCGTCTCCAGCGCCAATAAAAAAGCCACCTACTAGGAAGACAAAAATCACAGATTTTTTAACCTCCCCACGCCACCTAACCCCGGATTTCATTGTAAGCACTTCATCTAATATGCAGATTGTGCAGCCCATCAATGTCCAAGAGGATAGCCCCAACATTCAGTAAGAGACCAGCAACCAAGTAATTGTGGAAGCACAAATAAATACAAGTGAAGCACAAAATCAACAGCAGCAAATTGGAAGTCAAACGTCACCGTCTCTGCTCATTCCATGAGCTCCTTCAGGCGAAAGTCAGTCCCCCATTGTGATTGCGATAGCCAGGACATATATGTCATAGGATAAGATGATGTAACGGGGAATTTGCCAAAGGACGTACTGGACATGCAGGAATTCCTACTTAGCCCGTTTGACTTATCACAGGAAGCAAACAAGGAAGTAATTGTGTCACCCAAAGTCAAAGCAAACTATGAACCCTCCTGCGATTATAACACTCTACTCTCCTCAATTAAGGCACAGATGGGGCACGGCAGCATCATCAATTCGAGCAGCTTCCCAGTATTAACAAAAATGGTAATTACTGCTGCTAAGAAAAAAGTCTGGCTACTGGATAAAGCAATGCTTGCAAAGAAGAAACAGAGATGGATGGTTTTATCCTCGTATTGGGTCAGGTTGCTGCAGCCGTACCTTGTACACCACATATCCCCAACAATATAGCATTTACTGCTTTTGATTCGACTGGTATTTTTTTCTTCAAAAGATGAAGTCCCAACGTGGAGACAAACATGACCGACAAGTCTGTGCCGTCTCTGTGCACATGCGGAAGAGTCAGTTTTACATTTCCTCTGCATCTGCCCAGCTGCCAGCACATGGAGATGACACCTTTTTATTCCAGCCCTTGATCCTCTCCGGACACGATCATGTCGCCCCGCTGTATTAGCATTACTAAACAGCCAGTCGCTACAGCTTGCATGCAGGACAACAAAGTTTTGCTACAAGTCAGGAAACTGTTTGAGACCACATAGAACTCATTTGACTGACTTCAGACCTAAGTTTTGCGGCTTCCCTACTCAATCTTGCAAAGCGCAATCCCATAATCACTGGAAAAGAGGACAGCGGACAGCCAGCACATCTTGAACACAGATCCAACTCCACCATGTCAGATGTAATTCTGCTCCACTTCCAAACTTTAAGATTGTTACACAACTCTACACTCCCGCATATCATTTTAAATCTTGCGGCAGTCGCAAATTACATAGTACAGGCTTTCAAATAATGTGAAAGGAGGACAGTGGAAACTCAGTATGCACTTGCACACAGTTGGTTTTTTCCCACTGATTTTAGACGCATAACACTGTATTTTAAGATTAGTGCTTGAAAATAAAATTAGTTTTAGAAGAGTTGCTTTTAAAAGGGGAAATGGCAATTTTCGCACATGAAATATTTGTCCAGTGACAGCCCCAATTAAACAAGGTACCCGTATATACAACGTAAACGAGGCTAGTGAACACTCTGCACATTTTGTACATTAATGCATCATATTGGTTTTCTGTCGTGATATGTTTAACATCCTATTTTTAACAAGGACATACGCACTCGACACATTGCACATCAAACCCTGTCTGCATGTATCCCAAATGGAACAGTGTATGCACTCAGACATCTAAAGCCATGCATGTTAAAGCAAAAAAAAACAGGCAGTAATTTTTGGCGCATTTTATTCTAAAATTGTAATGGTTTTAATTAATTACACAATAAAGGTATTTTACCAGTGCTGCGGACCCACTAGTAGTATTTAATTTACTGGCCCTGGGCATATATAGTTCACTTTACTAGTGACTTAAAAATGCATAAAATATGTTAATTGGGTATAAGCCAGTATTGCCTTATTTAAAGAGAGAGAACAAGCACTTTAACGCTGGTTAGCAGTGGTAAAGTCCTAAAGCAACCAAAACCGAATTCAGAAAAAAGGGCAGGAGGAAGGCACAAGGTTTGAGGATAGCCCTGCATAAAGGACTATTTCAAACACATGTGCACTAACAAAATACAGTCAGCAAACTGAAGGCATCCAATGGCTGAACAAGGCTGGCCCATTGCTCCATGTTGTATTCTGTGGTGGAAAGAAGTAAAATGTTGATCATGTTTGAACAGACCAATGGATAAAAATGGCTAACCAAAACCCCACTTGACACAAACACTCTATCTATCTATCTATCTATCTATCTATCTATCTATCTATCTATCTATCTATCTATCTATCTATCTATCTATCTATCTATCTATCTATCTATCTATCTATCTATCTATCTATCTATCTATCTATCTATCTATCGTCTGTCTATCTATCTATCCATCCATCCATCCATCCATCCATCCATCCATCCATCCATCCATCCATCCATCCATCCATCCATCCATCCATCCATCCATCCATCCATCTATCTATCTATCTATCTATCTATCTATCTATCTATCTATCTATCTATCTATCTATCTATCTATCTATCTATCTATCTATCTATCATCTATCTATCTATCTATCTATTTATCTTTTGAGGCAGCTCTAACTGTCTTTAGCTCAACCGACTCATGATTTAGTTTTTTTAAAGTTACTAATCCTACCGTGTCCTTGGGGAAATGGTGGGAATGGGGGTAAGCAATCATTCTTTTTCCTGTTTCAAGAATGGTTCATTGTGCTTGGCATATGTCTAAAGAAGAGTGATGTTCTTTGCAGACTGTAAGAGCTCTCATACCTTTGGGTCCAGCTAGCGCTATATAAAACTTATAAAATAAAAAAAATGAACTGTAAAAAAGCAAATGAATGAAACAAAAGAAGTGTTCTTTTTTTAATCCTCCCAGGGGCATATTCTCAAGGAGCTATCGGCGAGTTAACGGCACTTTAGCGCAGCCAAAGTCACGATAAACTTATCACCCCATTCACAAGCTGGTGCTAAAAAGATTCAACCTGTCTGCCACCAAGAATTGTTACTTATGTAATTGTGTTTATGGATGAAAAAGAGTTATAATTTGTTTTAACATTTATATATTTTTTTAAATGTATTTTGAAATGTTTTTTAACATGACATTAAATGATTGTTTTTAAATTTAGTAAGTGTTGTTTAGGTTTTGTTGCACTCTGAATTTTGGAAATAAAAGTGCACCAGAGGGGCGCATATATATCGACAGATTAAATACTTTTTGATTATATTGCCTAGGGATTTATACTTTACTTGCATAGTACCCTGCCCCAGGAATTATATATTTGTTGGACAGGGGGCCCTTGTTGCTTTTCATGAGCTAACAGCCCATAACACCAGTTTACCTGCGATAGCGGGCGCAAAAAACATCGCCACAGATGACCCCCGCAACTATCGCTAATGTGATGCAGAGTAGGCGTTCCCGTGCAAAAAGCTGCGACAACACCACTCCACAACATTCTCAACGACCAGCCAGATCAGCGATAAGATCACAAAACATGCGATAAGGGGCGTTAGCAGCAGGAAATTAACACCTGCTCTGACCTGGTGCAAAGTCGGAAAACAACCAGCAACAGACCAGGGAGCACAGCTCAGAGCCAAAAATGAAGAACAACAGATGCACCCAGGCAACTGAACATGGAGCCCGGAGCCCCACTAGGGCAACAACACCCACCGCCACTACCCCAGCACCCCCCCACCCCCGCCCCCTGCCCTACCAACACTGAGTCAGCGCAGACAAAGATAGCGACCTGCTGAAAATGCACCAACCTCACAGACCCAACACCTGGGAACGTCATTGCCCGCCACAGGCTCAAAAGGACAACCATCCTACGCATCCTGACCACCATTGCCCACAGGCCGACGGTAGCAACACAGCGGACAACCAACATCCCTCTGCAGACAAAGCTGCTGGCTGTGCCGCACCTGTTGGCCTCTGGGACCTGCCAACCAACAACTGCCAGAGTCCGAGGAGTTTCACAGCCAGCCACATCCAAGCCCCCCCAATTGTCTTGGATGCCATCATCAGTTTGGTACCACACTACCTATCCTTCCCACACACTGTGCAGGAGCAGCTGTAAACCAAGCAAGGTGTCAAAGCCATAGCTGGATTCCCTCACGTGTCAGGTAGCAATTTAATGCAAGCATGTCCTACTTGTGCCCCCTGGTGACACTGCACACAATATCCGCAACTGAAAGCACATGCATACTGTCACTGTGCAGGCAATAGTGGACAACCTGGGAATCTCCACCAACCTCAATGCCAACTACCCATTCCGAGTGCATGAGCCCTACATCTTCCGACAGCCCATCATTACCCAGCACTTATTGGCTGGCACCTACGTAAATCCGCTGCTCGTTGGCAAGTACCAAATGAACGCACCACACACCTCAACTCCACAACTATGCAACTCACAACACTGGGAATGCACACATCACAAACTCACAAACAACATGCCCACCCACCAGACACGACATCACAACTCACTCTGGCAACCTGGGCCAGCCATGCACATAAGCCATCAACTGCATGCCACCTCAGCCACACAATAGCAGATTTTGGAAAGAGGTGGGGACCCGGCATGTTCAAAGGAGGCAACTGACCGATGAATGACAATGTACACAATGCCAAGTGTGGCGTTGAAGCGATGGGCAGACTGCAGTATGCAGACCACACACATATCCATGTCGACATACACCGCTGGTGTATGGAGTGTAATGGATGCAACCATGTCACCCCAGCCAGTGGGGAAGATCCCGGAAATGTAGCTTGTTACGTCCCTCCTGTAAATGTGAGCAGAGTGGGCTGGTCATGTGTACGCAGGGCACACATAGGGGTGTGAATAAACAGCATGTAGCTCTGGGTGTGGTCCTCTTCCGGAATGCAAAATGACTCTGCCAGGGCATCGCACCTCACACCGCTACGAGTCCGTCGCCGTGAGCAGTGTTGCCTGCGTTCCTGTGCGCCTGCTGCACCCTGGGCCACAGGGCCCTGTACTAGTCCTGCCAGGCCCAGTGCACCCAGGCCTCAATGCACACCTGCCGACACTGGCGTGTGTCGATGAGGGCCCACCACATGCCGGTGCAAGCACCAAGCCAGAGTTCCAAGAACCTGGCAGCCTCCTCAGACCATCACGGCCTCCGCGACACCGGCCCGCTGTACTCTCTTCTTGTTGAGGTACTCCACCTGCATGCACAGCGGAAAAGTAGGTCACACATTTAAACTGAGTCTTGATTACACTATGGCAGAGAATATCGATTATGGCAGATTTTATCTCACTATACTCCCATCGACATGGCGCCACCAAGTCTGTGCATACCAGTCCATCTACAGGTGTTCGTGGGCCCTCGCGATCTACTGCCCTTGGGCCACACAGCGTTCGAGTCCTTCGCACATGTGTGACTGAGTTTTGATTTGTCAATGGCAGAGTACATATCATTGCACGCAAGGAGAGGTGTAAGAGGATGACGCGTTTCAGTCTGGAGGGTAAAAGGATCATCATTTACGGAGGTGATCGAACACTACCGCCAACTGCCCTGGTGTCACTAACTCTGTGCATCGCAAGCCAACGACACGTGGCTGTGGGCCACTGCTGACAGCTGCCTCTGGCCTACACTGCGGCCGAGTAGGTCGCACAGTTGGCACTGAGTCTTGATCACACTGTGGCCGAGAACATCAAGTATGACAGATTTAACTCGCTATACTCCCTTCAATGTGGTGACACCAAGTCTGTGCCTGGCATCTCAACCACACATGTCTGTGGGCCCTTGATGACTATGCCGTCGGTCTACACTGCGGTCCAGCAGGCCTCACGCCAATGCAATCCAGTCCGTACCAGGCAGGACACATCATCGTTGCTGACTGAACACCTGCTCAGCTCTGGTGCTTTTGCCTCCATCAACCACAAGTCACCTCCAAATGTTATGTCAACGTCAACTGTTAAAGTTCCAGGAGGAGCTCGCTGGCCAGCGCTGACCGCTGCCTCAGGCCTCCACTGCGGTCGAGTAGGTCACACTATTTGAATTCAGGCTTGATTTATTTATGTTTGACTTGATGTAATTGTACAGGCCTCAACGCAGACTGCATCCCCTTTCAGTCCCGGTGTCACTAAGTCTGTTCTCCGAGACCCATGGACACTTTCTGGTTGAACTTTGGTGGCCACTGAGTCCATGGACATTGGGTTGTCGTCGCCATCATGTCGGTGATACTGACTTTGTGGCTAAAACAATGCCGTTGTATTCCACTCCTCCATTTGCTGCTTCCAGACAGCTTCCACCCTCTGCATCATGCCCTGGAGGACTCCTTCCACTGTCCCCAGCAACCCTCCACCACATACACCTCAGACATTGATGATGACCCGCTCAGCTCGTGTGGACCATCTGACTGCACCACAAGCCATTGTCCCGTGGCAGGTTGCCTGTGCCAGCCGCAGTGCATCCGGGGCCACTAACTCTGTGCTGGTCAGGTCCGGGACCCCTTCTTCTGAGATGTTGGATGGCCTCTGAGGCGATGGCCTTGGGGTCATCAATGCCATGTGTCTGTGGCCCTGAGCTGTCCGCTCCCTCCGGCCTCAAATGCCGCCCACCAGGGCTCACTCATCAAATCGAGTCCTGACCGGCCCAGACGTCGCATCACCGCAGGAGGCACATGCCACCACCGCCAGGACCAACTTCAACCGCCAACTGCCAGTGTTGAAATGGTCATACTGGCAGACTGACGGAGATGCCCACACCTGTCGTGGATGCCATCTTCTGCCTGATTCCCTGCTCAGCACTCCAGGTGCCACAAGCTCTGTGCACCATGAATCATCATCCATTACTGTTTTGGTTATGTGCTGTGGAGAGCTCATGCAGCAATGTCACCTCAGGCAGTGTGGGAGACCTGGGACGGCGATGAGGAAGATGATGCAGGTGTGACACCCCCCCACTGCAGCTGCATCAGGAATGTCCAGTACAGACACAATCCTATACATTTTCTTCACATGAGCACGCTCAGCTCTGGGGACCCAACCGCAGCGCACTGATTCTCACAGACACTTCTGTTTGTATGTTGGGTGACCTCTGTACTTGCTCTGGCTCCCTCTATGTTGCTCAGCAATTGACTCTGTTATGCAGGTGTTTTCTGTTTCCATTGCACTGGTGTCCACTGTTCAAGTTGTTGCCAGCACCAAGCACTCCGTGCGAGCTGCCTTGTACTCACCCCACACACATCCAGCACAGACATCACTGTACATATGGCCCTGCCAATAAAGGGGCCGGGCGCACGTGTCCTAGCCAGTTCAACAAGATATCTGCATGTGTCCCTGTTGTCTTGTTGTATGCATGAGGGCCCTGGGCCCTAGGACATTACCTTGGCAGTGTACAGCAGATGCAGAGATGTCACAGCAGGCAGCAGGGTTACAGCTTGGACATGTAGCTTTGTCATCATCCACACAATTCGTAAGGGCAGTGGACTGTGCCGTCGTACGCAGAGCCAATGTGGGTGTGTGACTGATATGTGCGTGCCCCTGGGCATGGTTCTGTACTGGGAATGTGCATCTACATGTGTCTCTATGGCAGTTTGGTGCTCCTTTGTGGGGTGTCGGTGGTCCCTGAAGGGTAATAGGCACCCACGTATGTGATCTAGTTTGCCTTCCATGGGTTCGGAACACTCCCGCACCTGTTGGGCTACCTCCTTTTGGCGTTCTGACACCTGGCATTGGTGGCCATGTTTGTTTTGGTCAAGTGTGGTGAGCCTGCCATGCTTGCATGTGCTTCATGCTGTGTGGTCTGTTGCAGGGGCTGGGTTCTCCTCTTAGCAACTTGGCTGCCCTGGTTCTGGTGGTGGGTTGCATGGAATGTCCATGGGCTGTTGTAGGGCGTCGGTGTCGAAGGTGTGGTGGCCCTCTCCGGCATCACTGATGTGTGGTCTTCTGTGCTCTGCTGGATGTTTTGTGTGTCCCTCTGCACTGTGGAGGGGAAATGCATGTTGACATTGTGTTGACATGTGTGCTGGCGCATTGTTCTTGTTTACATGCAGACTGTATGACAATGTACATTGTGACTGTTTTGGAGGTGCAGGATTTAGATGCGGGACAGTGTACATTTGGACTACATGACGGGTGTGAGGTTTTACCCGTACTTTTCCATTTCACAGTTTCCCGCTCTGTCATATGTAGTGGGCCTGTTTCTGCGCGTGTGCGGAGCCCGTTGTGTCCTCTGTTCTGCAATGTCGGGGTTGCACATTGTAACACATTGTCCTCAATGTGGATGTGCTCTTATTGCTATGTGTGTGTGCTGCAGTGTGCCACGGGGATGAGGGACATGATCCAGGGTCATTGTGGGTGTGCAGTGTGCTCTGCTTATTTGTGCATGTGTGCCATTGTGCCCATCTCCCCCTTCCCCCTAGTCCCTGGTCTTTACTCACCCTGTTGATGTTGTGTCAGGTCCTCCCAAGCTGTGTCCGCACTCCCGACTCCTTGCACTGTCTACACACTGTTGACTGTGGCCTCCCTTTCCTCCAGCTCCTCCTATGGCGCACGACTCCCACCTTCTGTTGCCGTTGCTGCCTGCCTGTTGGCGGCATCTTTGTGCCTGGTTTAGGTTTTCACATCATGCCAGCGCCTCTTGGCCTCCTCCATTGGCCTCCTCGACACTCCGGCTGCATTCAAGGTAGTCTGATTGTGGGTCAGTTGCTAGTTGTGTTCTGTCACCTCCATGACGCTGGTCTTGTTTTCCTGCGGACTGCACCCCGTCTTCCTCTCCCTCTTCTCCTTGGCCTTCCCTGGTCCCGTTGTTCCTTGCTGGTGGTCTGTGGGGCTTGTGGGGTTCGCGTTGGCCTCTGCGCTCGGTCAGGGTGCATCCATGTTGCTACGCACTTTGGCTTCTTTCTGGTGTGATTTTTTTGTTGCTTTTATAGTGCATTTTCCCGTGAGACGCATGGGATTTGCAGGTCTGACGCTGGTTTTCGCTGCTTTTTTTATCGCGATTGACCTCATCGCAGCTTTTTTTGCGTTCGTGTTTCACATATTTGCAGTGTGGTGTTGATTTTAATGCGGTCAGTTGATGCGTTACCTGGTGACTATCACATGGTACCGCCGTGTTGTGAATACCTGGTTAACACGGCATAAATTTCCCGCGATGGACTGCGATGTTGAGGGTTGGGTTAAGTAGCTTTTGCAATGGTTCTCACACGTTCTTGAGATTATTCCCCCCAGCCTTTGTAAAAATACAGAAAGATTAGAAAACATTGTGGTGCTGGTAATGTATTTAAAGAACAAAAGAGTCCAAGGGCCGCCAATGGAAATGTTGCTTTTGAAACCAGAATCAAAGGAGTACTCTTGTATGAAATTGAATATTATTAGTGGCCCTGGACATCATTTTAATTACTCTGTAGTAGTTTTAGTAATTCCACGTTATGCTTGCAACTTGAAATTTCCAATTTTAATGACATGATGCCTTGCATTGTACTCGATTATGCTGTTTGGGGAAAATTGGACCAAGAAGTGGACTGAAAAAATGCGAGAGCCAAAAGGAGAACATGATCAGAACTTTCAACATTCATTTTGAACGCAAGCAGCAGTACATTAATGTGGTCGGTCGCGGCCCATAAGTTTGAGTACATTTTTTACTGGAGTAGTTGGAAAATCAACTCAAAATGCATTTTTGGAGTTGATATTTTACCCAAACAGACCATTTGGGTATTTGTTTAGCACGAAATTAACTTTTTATTTTATTTTAAACAGAAAGGAAGTGCCATAGAGACTGGGAGGCTTCTGCACATACATAGCAACTTCATCCTCCTGCTCTGATAGCACCACCCTCTGCTTTGTCTAACCCTTGGTCATTTTGGATTTGGATTTTTAAGGGAAAGCACCGCTCTATCTCTTTGTCTGCAATTTCTGCTCTTGCTCTATAAACACTATTGGCATCTTAATTTGTTGGTAGAAATCAAGTATGTTCAATGCAACACTTTGAAAGATGTTTGTTGTTTGAAGGACAGCATGCACCAGTATTTTCTATTCCTTATTATTTATTTTGGTGGGTGGCCTAGATTATGGGATGGAGTGGGGGATTATTTGGGATTAACATATTTAAGGGAGGGAAATGTTTCCTCTTTTTAATGTTAGAGCTCTAGGGTTAAATATAAAAAAAATCCATTTTCATGTGTGTTTTTTTAAATTTTATACTGATTTGTTTACCATCTTACTGTGATCTTGTTTTGCTGTTTGGGGCATAGTCAGCCCTGCACTAGGTCTTTGATTTATTTTTCACATTCTCACTACTGCTGTTCTATATGCTTTTTTAAAACAGTTAGGGGGTTATGCATAATTTGGGATTAAATGTGAAAGTAGGTTATTTTTGTCTCCACGAGCCTGTTGCTGGCTAGTTCGGGTTGTGATGTACTTTAAAGTCCAGGTCATTGTAGCCAGACATCTTCTTTTGTTCTCATCTACCTTCTTCTTCCTTACCATTCTAGTAATGTGGTTGAAGATCTTTTAAAATTATTTTTATTTTCCTTTTTAGCATTGCTGATTTCATGTTGGTGGGTAAATGGCAGTTACATTTGTAAGGGCCAGACAAACTGGGTAAATAATATATTTGCAATTCTATTCCTGCAATGATGCAATATGTTTTTTATATTGGGGTGGGGGATGCTTTAAGCAGGCAACTGTCTTCTTTGTTCTCCATGCCTCTTTCTTGGCTGTATGCGATTCAGTGCCTTCATACCACTTTTAAAGGTTGTTTTCTAGGAATATAGATATTTTTATTTGTGCTTGTAGTTGTGGTGATGTGTTGTTTGTTTTCTTCTTCAATTTTTGCAGGCTTCCTGCTGCCTCCTATAGCGCCTCATGGGGACCAGCAATTATTTGATGTATTTTTTATTGATTTGTGCTTGCTTCCCAAGGAATCCAAATGGACTCTGGTGGGACATCAGTAAATATTTGATCTATTTTTTTTTCTGGCTGTCTGTCCCTGCATCCTGTGGTATCCACATGTACCCTGGTGGAGCACCTACAATTATCAATGTATATATTTTCGATTTTTACCTGCCAGCCCCTTGAATCCCCTAGAGTTCCCATGTGCCTTGGTGGGGCCCCAGCAAATTTTTATGCATTTTATTTTTTATTTTTGCATGACACATCCTGACTCCCATAGAGGACCCATAAGCCCTGGTGGGGCACCAGTGAATATTTGTTGATTTTGTAATATTTTGTCCCGGCACCCCTGCAGCGGTCCAATGGAGGAACACAATCTGACCTTTTCTGTGTAATGTTGTCATGTGAAAAAAAAATGGGTATGTTTTGGATACAGTATTGTTAAACATTTAGGATGGTGATTATGATGATGATGACCTCACTTTGTGTTACATTGGCTATATTCTTCTGATCACCCACATATCACTGACTTTTTTTATTCCTTTATTTGCAGGCGCAGTACAAACATCACACACGGTACTGATACAGAGAGAAGTCTGCTATGGAATCAGCTGATTTTGACACCTGAGCCCTCCACTGCTAAGTGCTTCTGCTCATAGTCCTACATGCTAACTGCTACTGCTAGGACAATGGCCCCAAAGAAGAAGATTTCTGCCAAGAAAGTGGTTAGGGGGAATGAGAAGAAGATGGTTGCCACCACTTGCATCAAGCTCTCATCCTTTTTGAGGAAAGTTATGTAACTGCTGTACCCTACTTTAGGCAGAAAGAGGGTGAGAGGATCATTCCTGCATCAATGGCACTACCACCAAACCCTAAGGCCATGTCTCTCAGCAGATCAGTGACTGCAGTCTTTTTAGAGTAGTACATCTGAAATGGAATTGTCTCAGCCACAAACATTTGCCCATTTGCAGCACACACTACAGAAAGGCAAAAACAACACCACCACCTAGCTTAACCTCCAGTTCTTCAGGATTTGGCACAATTGGAAAGCTCTCCTCCCAATGTTGCAGCTTCTTTACACTTAGCCAGCATGAGGATAGTACAGCAATAAGCTTAATTTGCTACAAGAAGGCTTGTTGTGGTAAGCCAGGTGGGCACTTCAGCAACGAAGGCCAACTGTCCTGTTTGAAAAAATAACACAAAATCATGTGGGAAGAATACCTTAACCTACTGGTGGTGATGGAGAACCAGCAGCTAAAGTGATAGAAGAAGACAGACAGCAGGAAGAAGAGGGGGGTGCCAGTAGTAGCTGCATCAAGCACAGCAGCGCTGTTAGTAACACATATAGTATACAATCCTCACGCACAGCAACCTCTACATGGTGCACAGCACTGTAGGATATAGCAACTTCCACCCCAAAGCACCCAGGCAGCCTACTACCTGCTGGTACCCGTAGGTCACTTGTAGCTGTAGTACCACTTCAAAAACAGCTTAGTATTAAGGCTATGTTTACCAAAAGTGTTGTACCACCACAATCATGAACAAGCCTGTTTCTACAATGGGAAGCTGGATAAAATGTTAGCACTTGAATACCCCTCTACTTTTCTTTTGTGCAGCAATTGACATGAGAACACTGAACACTAGATCTCTTTCCAGGGAGTAAAGCAAAAGCTAGCTGCTATTCTCACCACTTTTGCAGCATGCAACAGTTGCAATGTTTGCCATGAAGATATCGCAATCAGTGACTGGCTTAAACAAAGAGGTTTTAAAATTGAATTTGTTAACACTGACAATGTAAGCAATATAGTCAAAGTCATGGCTGATGGTGGCTATTTTAGAGTGTTCTGTTTCACGCATAGCATCAACGTAATTAAGCAGTGCTTTCTCAAAAAAGAAAAGGTATTCAACAACACTGGTCACCTGCCAAAGAATGTGCACTCTTTTCAGTCATTCATTCAAAGCCCAGATGCAGTTGAGGGCCCGTTATGGTGACAATGACCTACCTGTAAAAGCCCTTGTACAGATGGTGTCAACATGTTTGAACTCAACCTGCTGCATGCGGGAATGTTAGTTTGAGCAGTACAAGTCTATCAGTGATTATGTAATTCAAAAGAGAGGGAATGCAACTTCCAAAGCCATGACAATGAAAGGAGGTGGAAATATGGGGGCTACTGGATTGCCTGATAGAAAGTCTAATTCCTTTCAAGATTATGACACTGGGAGTCAGCAAGACAGACAGTACTGTTAGCCAAACAATCCATGGTTGTATCTGCTATAGGATCAGTTAAAAAAGGTGGAACAAACATTTACCAGTGTTAAATGAAAAAGCAATGTTTTGTAGCTTAATCCTTCACTTCTCCTTTAAAAAGCACTTTAATTCTGTTTACTAAATTGGATGTCTTAGTATACAAGACTTGGATTGTCAATTAAGCAAGTGAGCTACAAAAAGAACCTGAGAATTTGAGGAAGGGGGAGAAGTTGTCAAATACATCCTTCAACTTCTACACAGGGCAGTACAGTTGTCTCACAGTCTCTGCAGCAGCATACAGCACCATTACCAGCCACTCTACAATGCACAGCAACAACTGCTTCAAGTTCATAGCCAATCTTTGCAATAGGTTGGTTTCTTTCAGCAGGTCTTAAGTCTAGTTCAGAAGTACAGGCACAGCAAGCGGCAACATCAATGACAATTCAGAAGATGGCCCAGGACTATGTAGATGACTTAGCAGAGGTATACCGGGATCAAGACCCATTTGTCTATTGGTATAGAAAGAGGACACAGTAGCTAGAGTTAAGTAATCTTTCAATAAAGTATCTAGCATGTCCAGAAGCCAGTGTTTCTTCAGAGTGTGTTTTCAGTAAAGCTGGTGCCGGTGAGAAGGACCAGTCTCTTGCCCCAAAATGTGGAAAGATTGGTGATGATAACAATGAACACACGTTTCATTCCAAAGGTTTATATTGCTCATGAAACAATCAAAGATGCAGAGTACAATTGCTCTGACATCTCAAGTTTGGTTAGTGATTATCCTCTGGATGACCCTCTGAGTTTGAGGACAAACTACTTTCCAAATTAATCCAACAGAAGTTACATATAGGAGTATTGCTTAAAAAAACAGTATATACAATTTGTATTTGATGTGTGACTTACACCACTTATTTTAAATTGTAAACCAAAATAGATTGCACCAGTGTGCATGGCACAGATAATCAAGTAGGACACAGCAATTATTTGGCCTGGGTTAGCTCAGCAGTGAGAGCTGAGAAAGACTAATTCAACTTCCGGTCCAACTGTTGACTTTGAAATGAGCAAATAGTGACAGTCACTTGCAATAGAAAGCCACTGAGTCCAAAATAGAAGTTAAAGAAGAAGAAGATGTCTCCTATAGCTATCTTTTTTATCATTCCCTTGCTGGGCTGTCAGTGAAGATTTAAAAGACTGCTCTATATATACTGCATTGCTTTCATGGAAAAGGCAAGCACGTATGAAAACCACACTTGGAACAGATACCTTACTTGCACTTATGACCATTATCAAATAAATGGTTCATGTTGTGGTGGATGGGAGTGTCAGGCAAGCTACTTTTGATAGTGTAATGTTCAGGGAGGAATCCTTCTCCATCAATGTTTGTCTTTCACATAATGGGATACATAATTTCACTTTCCTTTCGTTAACTTAAGTCCAACATCTCTAACTTCTAAGACCCGTCAGTTTGTTTACCAATACTAAAATAATTATAAATAGGGACCATTACTATTTGCTTCAATGAGAAACAAACTGACTCAAAGATGCCTACCCCTATGAATATAAGAGGTGTGATGATTAGGAAAAGGCAGAGTTGCTGCTCAAAAGGATAACTCTAATTAAGTTTTTGGCTTGTGGTCTGCTTGGCAGGACACATCAAAATGTTCATGTTAGAGTGATCTGCCCGGTGAACGCAACTAGTTGTCTGGGATTGGTGGAACAAAATTGGTTGTTCTCACTTCTTAGTTAATGGCACATCACTGCACCAGCTTATGCCCGTTTGCTCCTCAGCCACAATCATGCTTTCCTTGACTTTCCAATATTAATAATGACCTTTAATTTTTGCACACTACAGACCATCACATCTTATGAAGAATGCTCCATTGTGCTCCTGCTTTGCAATTCAGCCCTCACCCAAGACGGACAATGACAGAAGAGTGAAGATGTACCATCTATTTGTAAACAGCATTAGTTTTCTTTCCCAACTATTACTATTTTTTTAATTGTGCGGGTCCTCCTGTTTTTCATTTTTCAAGCCTAGGTAACAAATTGATTAGATAACTAGAGAATCTGGGGCCTGAAGAATGTTTTGTCTTTGGTAAATTAAGTGTCATCTTCCTTTAATGTTATGTTTGTCTGTCTCTCACCTTTCGCCAATTCCCCTTACCCATCTATTTTTAAATGCCCTAATCCTCTTTCCCCAGATTGTGTGATACATTGAGTTGTGTGTTAATTCCTACCACCTACAGATCTCACACTTGGTGGGGAAAATATGGTTAAAGCAATACCAACTGTTTAAGGAGATGGTTACCAAAATTGTGACATTTGCCCACACCACCTCTCCTACCCAGGCATGAAAGAGACATCAAATTGCAGAAACCTAATCACACAACATATATGTAGTGTCCACTTTTTTCCACAACATGTGCCCCAAGTGTTCTCCTGAATTGACTTCTACTAAGACCTCTTGACTCCTCCTGAGTCTTGAGAGGTTAATTATGCTTACCTCAGTAAGTAACTCAACATTAGGCTGCCAATTGTTGTGCTATCATGGTTGTTTCAGTCTTGGTTTTTCCAGTTGGTGGCCCAAATTCACAAAGTAAAATGTATACTTTACTTTAAGCTTACTACTTTTTGGTATTCACAAAGGCACTCAAGAGTAGTATCTTTACAATTGCGGATTTTCCACACTTGGGGAGGACTCTGCACTCAGGGCAGAATATCCACACTTGTGGTGAAACCTCTGCACTTAAGCAGAGGCTCTGCTCTTGGTGTGAAGAAGGTGAGAACAACTCTCCAGACTGACTGGTAAATACATACACCTGAAATCAGTTAACAATACCTGAAACACATTACATTCAAACCACATAAAAGACACCCAAATCCAAGCTGCTCTTTCTTCCAACCTCATTCAATGAACAGGCTGCTCCCTGTGCTACCTTACTTCTCCTTGCACTATCTGCCTGCTCCCTTGCAACTTTCTGCCCAAAATGTTGCCTGAGGAGGAGACAGAAACAATAAAGAGATTTGCATTGCAATACTACAAAAAATGGCATTGCCTGCCCTTATATATAACTAGTGCAACACAAAAGGCAGCTCTATGGCAGCAGTTGGCAGATGGTGTGACTGTATTGGGAGGGCTGTGCAAACTGTGTGTGACATCAAAAAAGAGAGGTAGGATGAGAGGAGATGGATGTAGGAGAAGTGCACTAAGCTAGAGGTGGCTAAAACACTTCTTGGTAGACAAACTGGAACCCAGCTCTATCTCACCCCACTTGAGAAGACCATCCTCTCCACTATGCACTTCCACCACCTGTATGGGACAGAGGACCATCATGTGGTGCCAGATAAAACATTAAACACAAAGATCCATTCTATATGTAAACAAGTGTTTTCTTATTATAAATTGTGACTATGGAAGGCACTCCATGTTTGTCCTAAAGCTTATAATCATTTGTACACTTATGTGTTTCATTTTCTCTATCACACTATATTTCTCAGAATCCTATGAAATGCAAAATCAAAGTTCTATTATCATCTTCAGTAAAAGTTGTCAATCTTCAACCTATAACTTGATATATGACTTATTACTGGATCATGAAAATGTCCTTTTTTGTGTTTCCATCAAACATGCATTGTACATTGTACCACATAGATATGTTCATATAGAAAGATAAGCTTTAATTGTTGCATTTGTGTTTAATCTGCCATATTTCATTTTGACAAACATACAGAGTGAATCCTTCTGATGGGGCAGAATCTATGCGTGTCACGGGACAGGTCAGCCACAAATATCTGCAAGAACTGTAAGTAAATATGCTATCAAGAAGTATGTCACATGTTGTACTGAAATTTTATAAAATCATAAGATATTTTGTCAATCAATTATTTAGTTTACTAGTATATGTTTTTTGACAGGTGAAATGTTGTATTTCATTAGAGATGCACTTATATTTGTGTAGGTCCTGTGATATTAGCCATGCAGGGCTGCTGAAAATGGGGCTGAAAGGACACACCCGTGATGTTGTGGACCTTAATTCTGGTCCAGCATCACAGGTCCTCACAACGTTTTTTGCACATTTTGTTTCACTGGTTGAACACTCCAACTGTGCTGCAGCACGCGGCAATGTCCCAACAAATCTAGGCACACACTTCATTGCTCAGCTGGGTTTCAGGGCCACCATTAAGCTGAGGGTACTTAGGAAGTGCACTCTCACTAATGAGGTTTAACTGGCTCTCGGTGAAATAGAACAGAGATCCCGTACACAGGGAGGAAATGTCTACAAATGACAGAGAAAATGTCATACAGGAAATGACATACAGGAAGAGGAAATCCGCCATTTTAAAATAATCCTGTGCCATCCTCACCTCAGAGAAGCATCTTCCTCCATCCTGCTGCTCTATGCCCTAGTTCAAATTCTCTTTATTTCGGTTAATGAAAAAACCATAAAAAATACAGCCACCCAAGTCATAATTAAATACATTTTGAGTTAAAAGCAACATTCAAGTAACGAATGAAACAATTTGAGGATAAAAAATGGCTGCGATTGGCATAGTAATGGCAACGTGCAAAAGAGCATAAATTATACAATTCTCAGGTGGGACATTGTTTTGATGTCTCCAGGAATACAAGGCAGAGCAATAGAACCAGATAACTAAAGTGCAAGTGCATTCACATATATTATACGGGATAGTCACCATGTTTACAACTCAAATGAAGGCTGTAATTCATCAAGGCCCCTTTTTCCTTAAAATCGCCCTTACTTGTGGTCAGACAAATGACAAAGTTAAAATGTGTAAAATAATTCTAAAAAGACAATTATTTACAATATAAAATAGTAACCACATTGGGGATTAATTCTCGATCGGCTGGTCATCACATTTTCCACTTTAGCTCTCAAAACCAGACAAGGGAGTTAGCAGCGCCCTCCTTCTAATCGCCCAAAATTGGCCTAGAAATGTCGCAGTTGCAAAAGCAAATAAAGGTCTAGCGTCTGATGTCAATATCCGCAAGGCCTCTTTAGAGTTACGGGTCTCCAATTGACTGCACACTGGAACTAACCATTTGCTCCTTGGTTTCGCGTAAGCTGTGCAAACAAAAAAAGCATGGCCTATTGATTCATATGGGCAGGAACAGCAAGGACAACCCTTAGGTTGGGAGTTATTAATCTGCTAAGAATTCGAAAAAGTATTGATTGGTAGGCAACCATACCTGAACTGGATATACAATTTCATGTCGGCTGGGATCTTGATAAAATCAAAGTTGCTTTCTAAAGGACAAATGATTTTGAAGTCGATGAAAGCATCAGTTAGGCTCCCCTGTTGCATTTTAAAAAATGTGTTGTGCTCAACCCATGCCCAGTACAATAGCTTGGCTTGGCCTCTGGTGTAGGTTGGTGGGCAACCGGTATCATGTTTTGGCAAGCCAATGTATGACCGAAGACTATCTCCATGTTTGATCCAACCAATCTTTTTGGTGATATCCAGAGCAGAAACCTCGCTGAATGCTGCAGCATACGGTGCCAGATCAGGAGTGGTGACCAGTCTATGCCAGAACAGCAGTGGGCGAAGCCTCACAAGATCATTGATAGGCTTAATACCCAAATCAAGTTTAAGTGGAAGGAGAGGGGTACTTTGGGGAAGGCATACCAAGCTTCTAAGGAACTTGTTCTCCACTGCTAAAAGATTACTTACATTTGTTGTACCCCACAGCTCTGCCCTATAAAGAGCACTGCTCCCAGCCTTGCAGCTATACAATTTAAGAGCAGGTGCTACTGGCTTTTTATATGATAGGCAATGCTCCTGCCTCAGAGCCCCAGTCAGCTGGGAAAATTTGAGAGATTGCTTCTTCAGATGGTTCTTCCAGTACATTCCCTCCACCAGCTTAATACCCAGATAGTCAAATGAGCTAACACTCTCAAGCAAAGCATTGTCCAGGAGCAAATATCCCTTAAAGGACTTGTGGGGATTCAGCATCATTAGCTTGGTTTTGGTGGTGTTGATTACCAAACCACTCCCATCACAGAAAGCTTTAAATTGGTTCAATATAGCAGGATATTATCTGCGAATAGTAGTGTGGAAATGTTATGGCTCGCCAAAGACAGGGCATCAGCTGGAATGGAGCACAAGAGATCAGCTACTTGGTCAACATACAAAGAGAAAAGGGTTGGGGCTAAAACACAGCTAGATCATGATAGGCTCAGAGGTTTGGCCCTGGCTCCCCCATCTCACATGGGCAAAGTTCATGCAACCTGATTAGGAGTTCCAGAATTGCCAGGGGCATTCCCATACCTCTAAGCACCCACCAGAGTAAATCCCTAGGCACAAGGTCGAAGGCTGTATTTAAGTCTATAAAGGCTAAGTATAGACCACCCTTGCCCAACACAACCACCTTCCAATACAATATGACAAGACGAAAAACTTGATCGGTAGTGCCAGCCTTCCGCCGAATACCCGCTTGGAGTGGACGGAGAATGTGATCCTCATCCATCCAGTCCTGGATCTTGACTAGGAGAGAGGGGCAGAAGACCTTTTGGGCACAATGGAGCAAGCTGATTGGGCGGTAGTTGGAGGGCTTCGAACTGTCACCTTTCTTAAAGATGGGGATTACTTCGGCCCCTTTCCATGATTCTGGGATCCTCCCCCCACCAGCTATGTCATTGGCCAGTGTTGTGAAGTATGTTGCCCAGTTTCCCCTGTCTGAGCGGAAGAGGTAGCCAGGGATGCCATCCGGGCCTGGGGCTTTTGCAGGTGAGATTGCATCCAAGGAAGACAGAATTTCCTCTCTTGTGAACGGGAGGCTACCTACTAGATGGCATATAGCAAGAAACATCTGAGGTATATCTTGGATGCTAGTGATAGAGTATAGAGCGCTGAAATGTTTCTGCCACTCTGTAGCCGGGATGTTATTGGCCAAAGGGGGCGATCTTTCAAAATTGCCCTTAGACAAAAGTGACCAAAACATCCTGCTATCTGGGTTCAGGATGGCCTTCCCCCGTTCTTCCCATCTCCGTTCGTCCCATTCTCTCTTGGCTTTGATTTGTGCCGTTTTGTAGTGCCGCCTGCCTTCGCGTATCATGGGAGTATCTCTCTTTCTAATGGCTATGGACAGTCTCCTTCTCAGTACCCTGCATTCCTTATTGAACCACAGGTTTGTTCCTAATGATCTCCCCTGCAGCTAGCCTGTGTAGTGAAATCATCGGTCGCTGGTGACAGGATCTCCAAATGCTTTTCTATTTCATTTTTTATTAATTCCCCCAACATAGCTAAGGGTCTAGATTAGAATGCACCCCAGTACACCAAGAGTAAATTGAACATTATCAGTAAAGGGGTGCTTGCAAAGTACCATCAGCATTATGGGAGCCAGAAAACTCACTTGAGCAAAGCAGTGCTTTCCCAAATCTGCAGGACACTGTGCTTGGGATTGTGGAAGGGCAATGTGGTACATGGACAAATATGCTTACATTTTCTTAGCTAATATAATGGGTGGCTTATTTATGAGCCCTTGTGTCACTTTTGCGCCGCCGGTGCGCCACTTTTTGTGACTCACCAGTGGCATAAAAAATGCACCATGTTGTGTCATATTTACAAAGTGACGCATCTAGGTAGATGCGTCACTTTGTAAACTCTTGCGCCACATTATACCTGCACCAGGTATAATGTATGCAGGGTGGGCGTTCTGACGCAAGTAAGCCTCGTAAAAGTAACGCAGTGAAATCTATGAGATTTCACTACGCCCCTTCTAGGACGCAAATGCATAAATTTCTTATGCCTGCCTCACAGCAGGCATAAGACTGATGCAGGCACATTTGAAATGGGACTTGCCCAAGGGAAATGACCCAGTGCTGGATTTGCCTCACTTTTGTGACCCACTCCAGCAATGCGACATTTTTTGCACCAAAATGTCCAAGGAGGGCACAATGGAAAGTGACGCATCACTGTTTCCACGCAGCGATGCGTCCCTTTTCATAAATGAGGCCCTAAGTGTTTACCTTGCGGTGTACTTATCTCAGGCAGTGTCTGTTGTTGAAGAAGTGTGCTATGTGGTGAGGTGGCTGAAGTGCAACATGAATGCAATCAAAAACAGCTTGCACACATGTGAAATTAGATAAATGTCCTTAGCAACCCTTTGCCTTCCTGCCAGTGTATGTGGCATGCCTATACCTATGTAGAAATGCACTATCCTATTTATGCATCTCAGAACCTGATGCAAGCATCAGGACTGGTTTGCCTGTGTAATGCTAACAAAGTCACTGGACCCCCTCTGAAATGATCCAATGGCAAGGAAATATAGACCAGTTAAGATCTTCAAATAGCCTGGGATAATCTAGTAGTGGCATGCATCAGAATCAAGATCCTGCTCCCACTTAGAAACCATGTCCAAGATGACATCATATGGGAAACAGAATCTGGAAACCACATCTTGTCTGTATATTCCAAAGACGTTAATCTTTTGTCTGAAAATCTTCTCAAGTCTTCTCCTCCTCAGATCATTCATTTGCGTGATAAGCAGCAAACCCACAAACACATTCAGTGGCATGGCTCTAAAATAGTTTGTTTCTGGTTGCTCTTTTTTATGTATTCAGCCTGGCTGTGATTAACTGTTGAGCTAATGAAATTCTGGTGGAGATGGGCCGGGGATGGTAAACACATTCACATATGTGTGTAAAGTGTTTGAAACACTATTCAAAATGTGAGTTCTGAAATGAGGGTTTGACTTATGACTAACATTTACAATTGAAAAGATTGTGAGACAAAATACAGGACAGATCAGTTATATTTATACTGAAGGTTGAACTGTTGCTACAAAATACCATTTCATTTTATTGTTGCCAGTAGGATAATATAAAAATGTAAATGTATTTTACTTAATATTTAGACACTGTTTTGGGGTAAGGTTTTGCCCGTCTCTAAAACCCCAGCAAGATACTCCCATCATAACTCATTGTTCTTCTCTAGTCCCTTCACATTTAAACCACCGTTTTTGGCTTTTGTCTCTCGATTTACATGTGCCCCTTACTCTTTGTGCACTCTAATGTTTAGTTACATATTGCCACCCTCTGTTGTTTTGTGCATGCACTTTACACATATACATATGGGACAGACGGAGACTTGACTCTGTAATTTCTATTTTTTTACTCTTAGTAGTACTACATAATGAACTGTATGATGTGGCATCTTATTCAGGACCTACATGCAGAGGCTTGCACCGCTGTCTGTCCTATAATTTCATTATGGAATGTTCCACACAGAGTGTGGAGCCTTCACTCTGAGCGCGTAGACCACACCCTGACTATGGAGACTCAGCAGTTGTAAGTTATATTACTCAAAAGTGCCTTTTTGAATACCAAAAAGTAGCAAACTTACCTACCCTCATCTTTCACTACAAGTACCACCGCTCCTTATAAAAAAAAGGACTCCACAGTCTCTACCTGCCACAAAGATCCTGCAGACCATACTTTATCTCCTCCAGGTCCCACGCAATTTGCTGAAGGAGGGCAGAATCCATGGAGGTGGAGGTGGTGGTGAAAGTGGTTGGGGGATGGCTTGGGTGGCTAGGGAACTTGACTGGGAACGTTTGATGTCACTCCTGGTATCCCTCTGTCTGGGAGCTTGAGGAAGCAATAGTTGTCTCCTTCACCTCAGCACTACCAGCCAATGGTACTCCATCGCAACTAGTTCAAATGTGAGGACGTAGGAGTGGACCACAGGCAGGTCCTCCGGCAGGAGTAACTAGATGAAAAAAATGGACAAAAAAAGAAAAACATGAATTGTAATACTCAATGCATTGTACAATAGCCACAACCTGGCTGGTCCCCTAGGGCCATTGGAATTATGTTGATGTCATTCATAGAAAGAGGGCAACGTTTTTATCCCATACATACTTTCCATAATGCATGGTATGAATTATTCCATGATCCCCACCATAATAAAAAATAAACAAATCCAAAAAGAATGAAAAGTTTAAATTATTTCATGTGGTTAAACCTGCAATACACGCTTAATGTGTGTTACTTCATGAATGAGCTGCCAAATATAAATATATATTGTCATTGATTAATATGGCACATTAAATGAATGCTGCACAATTTTCTTGACTACAACATACAAAATTAGTGGAGACATGACATCCTATGTTATGTTATGTTAAAATTATTTGTAAAGTGCGCTTACACCAAGCGGTTTCATGGCGCTAGTGACGGGATGCGGCAGTAGTGTAGTGACAGATGCTTACTCGTATGCCTGAGAAAACAGGAGAGTTTTAAGGAGTGTTCTAAATCGGGTGTATGAGGTTACCAATCTGAACTCCGTGGGAAGGGAGTTCCAGAATTGAGGGGCCAGAAGAGAGAATCTAAGACCACCGTGTTTTTTCCGCTTTGAGGGAGGGACAGTGAGCAGGTTGAAGTGGGAGGAGTGAAGTTCACATGAGGGGGTATAGCGATGTATCATAGAGGAGATAAACGCCGGGCCTTGACCGTCCAGGGCTTTGAAGATGGTACAACCCAATTTGAATGTGCAGCGTTTGGCCACCGGGAGCCAGTGGCGGCTCTTCATCAAGGGGCGGACATGTTGATGTCTGGGTTGATGGAAAATGAGCCTAGCTGCTTGGTTCTGAACCATTTGTAGGTGATGGAGGTGGTAGGCTGGAATGCCAACATAGAGTGAGTTGGTGTAGCCAATACAGGAGATGACCAGAGCCAGGAGAACTAGAGTTAGGGCCTCGGTGGTTAGGAATCTGCAAATTTTCCAGATTCTACGTAAATGGAAGAAGCAAGATGATACCACCGCGCTGATCTGGGAATTCATGGACAGGTCTTTGCTTATTATGACCCCTAGGCTTTTTACGGATTCTGCTGGGTGAGGAGGGTTGCCTAAACGAGGAGGCCAGAAGTTAAGGTTCCAAGGATTGGAGGTGCCGCCGGTCAGGATTAGCTCAGTCTTGTCAGGGTTGAGCTTCAATTGATTGGCGTACATCCAGTTGCTGATGAGGTTCATGGTGGACTGAAAGTTGGAGGCTGAGGTGGTAGAGGAGTCAATTTTAAACACCAGCTGAAGGTCGTCGGCGTAGTTAAAAGCAGCTACTTCGCTGTTGCGTAAGGAGCATATCAGGGGTGACATGTACAGATTAAAAAGAAGGGGTGAGAGAGAAGACCCCTGAGGGACCCCACATGTCAGCCTAACTTTCTCAGCTGAGGAGCTGGCTATGCGGACTGCCTGGAAACCATTGTCTAAGAAGGAGGAGATCCACTTCAGGGCCAGTCCCTGGATGCCGGCATTGCTTTCACGGTCAATCAGGAGATCCTGATCGACCGTGTCAAAAGCCGCCGAGGAGGTCCAGAAGTACGAGGGCCTGGGAGATGTTTTGATCGGCCCCCTTCCTAAGCTCGTCCATGACTGCTAGGATGACTAACTCCGTAGAGTGTGCTGGTCTAAATCCTTCCTGCTGGGGGTCAAGGAACAGTGAGTGTTCAATAAAAGAGCTAAGGCAATTAGCTTCTAAGATCTTACTGAGGTAGGGGAGTAGCGAGATGGGGCAGAAGTTGCTAAGTATCAAGGGATCGGCGTTGGGTTTCTTAAGGATGGGTACAATTTCCGCAATTTTGAAGGTATCGGGGACCGTGCCTTGTCTGAGAGAATTATTGAGAAGCGCTAGTGGGGGGTCTGGGCAGATGGAAAAGGCTTCTTGTAGAATGCGTGGGGGACAGCAATCTGTAGGGAGCCAGATCCAACTTTTTTTAGTAGGACAAGGAATTCCTCTTTGGAGATCAGTGGTATTTGATTTAGCACCTGGGGGTTACTGAACGTGTTCGGAGGGTTTGTTAAAAGGACGGTAGGGGGGGATGCTGCTTTTAATGGTGTCAATTTTCTCCATAAAATACGCGTT
Source organism: Triturus cristatus (assembly GCF_964204655.1). NCBI lineage: Eukaryota > Metazoa > Chordata > Amphibia > Caudata > Salamandridae > Triturus > Triturus cristatus. The sequence continues at coordinate 687,272,302 of NC_140580.1, forward strand.
TAGGGAGCCACAAAGTGATTGAGAGGGGACCGGTTTAGCAATTACTCTGTCTGGTTCTGATAGTTCGTTGACTATGGAAAAAATGTCCTTAGTCTTGGTAACTGAGTTAGTGATTTTCAGGGAGAAATACGTTGTCTTGGTCTGGAGAATGGAATTTTTGTAGTCTTTTAATAGAATAGTGTAGGAGGCTTTTTTTCCGGAGTGTAGTCACTTCTCCAACTGCGCTCGGCTTGCCTGAGTGCAAATTTCTTTAATTTCAGCTTGTCGGAGAACCAGCGTTGGGCGTCGTAAGGACGTTTAAGTTTGGATTTTTTAAAAGGAGCGACGATGTTGCTGGCTGACTCAAGCCAGCACTTGATGCCAGTAGCCTGATTGCTTAAGGAATCCTGTTCATCAGGGAGGGAGGCTTTTAATAGGGTGCAGAACTCGCTAATGTTGGCCCGGTTCCAGTTTCTAGACAGGTGGTTGCCCAGGAGAGGAGGTTTTATAGGGGAGGTGCAGTCCATGGAAAAAGTGATAATTTGATGATCTGACCAAGGGCATGGGGAGATTAGGGGTAGTGTAATTTCCAAGTTGGCGGTCCATACTTGGTCCAAGATGTGTCCCTTGATGTGGGTGGCGCCGTGTACATGCTGGGTGCAGTTTAGCCCAGACAGGAGGTCTGTAAATTCTAACAAGCTGGTGCTCTCCTTTACGTCGGTGGGCAGCATGTGTTTTTTGGGACACCTAGTGGTGTGTCATCATAAATTCTAAGACCCTACCGTTCTTCTACCTGCTTCCTCCTAAATCCCATCCCGAGTCTGATCCCAGAATGAGTTCTACAGTATGCCTTGCACCCAAAATATTGCTCCACAAATGCTTTTTCTCTTGGCTTTGGAAAAAGTAAGTTACATTGTAGGGGACTGGTTGGGTGTCATATACTAGTAAGCTTAGTTTCATGGTCAGTAGAAGTACAGTAATGGAACTCATGAAAGTAGTCACTTAAGCAGAAACTGTCTGAGAAATGTGGCACATGCTGAAATAGAATTACAAGTTATGGGCTGGGCGGGACAGGAATAATGGAGTAAGTTGAAGGTAAGTGACATTGGGCACCTCACCTTTTCTTCTAACAATTGAATGGTAGAGAGGATGAGACACGAACATAGGAGGCTGAATAGTTTATAAATGGATTGCCAAACGGGTTTGGAAGAAAGGGAGAAAGCAGCCACTCTTTCCCCCTACGCTGCATGGTCTCCTAAGCCCTACTCCACAGTCGTCTGAAGTACTTGTGGTCTGAGACAAAACCATAGCTCACATAGGTATATATGTGTAACTATCACATTATTTTGCACAAGTTGCAATAGCAACACAAAACAAATTTTGGGTTACTACTATGAAAAGCATCTCTTTGAAAAAGTTTAATGGGTAAAGTATGTAGTCAAGCCAAGTATGTATTCAACATTATAATATAATATTTTTCATAATGTAGGGACATGGCTCCAAGAGGGTCAGAAAAACAATGATAGGGGTGGAACAGAATGGAAAGGACATATGGTGGCATCCTGTCATGCTTCGCTGTTATGACATCATTGAAACTTGCATGACATGGCATCCTCTTGTGATCAATGAGAACCATCTTTGTTTGCTCAATAAAGCCATATGTCATCTTCCATTTTTTAGTACTTAGGCCTGTGTACTTTTTTGCCAATAATTTTCTGTTAACACAATACTAGGCATGTAAAAGATGGGCGAGGGAAAGATGACTTAAAGAAGCAGAGGAAGAAAGCTACCAACAGGGCAAAGTGAGCTCAGGGAAGCTGAAGCAAATATACAACACACTGGTACAGACTGGTTTAAAAGCAGAAAATGCTGAACATGACATACCAGCAGCACCAGCAAGAATTGCAGAGGTGGAGGCAACTTCAGTTCTATGGGACAAAGGGGGAAAGGTCGGCAGTGGTGGGCTGTCCTGAAAAGTGGGAAAAAGAGGAGAAAGGAGAGTTTTAGCAATTTCATTTAAAGAAATGCATTTTAGGGCATTTTAAAGGTTAAAAAAATCTAGTGCCTGACTAAGCAAACTTGTACTTACCTTCAGTTCAACCCTAAAAAGAAAACAGTTTTCTTATATTACACACACGGTTTTCTACAAATAAAAATTTCTCGTCCACATGCTTCATACAATTGTGAAAGTTTGACACTTTAAAAGCTACGGGGAAAGTCAGTCCCCCTCAGTGGATTACACTGAACAGAGATGGAGCTGAGATTTGGCCTGGGCAAACTTGCAGAGTTTTGCTCCTCGGAATTCCAAGAAGTTCCAAAAAACTCAGCAAGATGCTGTGGAACTCTGCAAATAGAACAAAGAATGCTTCTCTGCCCATTCACACTGCTTTTTCGGGCCAGTAGCATGTTGAACGGCACCACGTGGGCCACATGGGTACGCCCATCTTGCTTTATCTGCTTTCGGTTCTTTTCATGGTGCAGGGTCTGATTTTTCAATCTAATTTAAATCTATTCCACTCTTCCCCATACCACTCTTCCACCATCCATTTACCTTTTTTATCAGTGTGTGTCTTTGTGTATTTTATGTTAAATTTTTTTTTTACATTTCTTTGACTTTTTGTGCTTTTTTAGTTTTCCCTTTCTACTTCTTTTAATTCTTCCTTTCTGCGTCTTGTCCTTCTTTTGTTCCCTCCCTAGTGCCATGTCGGAACAACAGGCAGCAAGCCAAGGGGTGCAGTCCTGTCACATTTTTAAGAGGTGAAGGTGGGCTCACTTGATTTTGAAGTGCAGCACACCTACTGTCCATGTTGGTACAAGGTGGCAGGCCTGAGTATTTTCTGGTGTGTGCGTTGGATCACTGGGATTCAGCGCACAACGCAACAGCTGATGCACCCCTGGGCCGACTTGCTAGACAGGGAACAGGACAGGCTCGGCCTGCTAGGTGTCCAGGTTGAGGGATTCAATGAGCACCTATTTATTTATTTTTTCTAAAATGTTAATACTTTTTCTTCAAATAGCACGCTGCTCAGACGTAATTTAAGTAGTAAGTTTACGTTATGAATATTATATATGATCCAACTTGAGTTAGCCAGGTGCTGGGCGTGACCTTATCATACTTGTTGTCACTCACTTGGGCTAATCATTGGAGAAGTTATGCGGACTCCTCTGTCCTGTCACTAATATAGTGGTTGAAATATCTTTGACTTAGCATTCTCCGTGCCTTTCTTTATCTAGTTCATATAGTCTAACTCGCCTGGTGATGTGTAGTATGCATTTATGCATTGAAAAGGGAGAGGGAGTTGGAGCATCAAAGGATGTTGAAAAGCAAATATAGTTTGTTGCAATGCATTATTAGTTCCAAAAGAAGTCTAGATTAGGAAATTAAAAATAGGCCTATAATTAAGGGAATTAGGAATAGGTCAACTCAATCCAAGTACTAAAGGCAGTCTGATCTAGACAAGGACAATGCCACTGCGTCTGCCTGTCAAAATATTTTTGGGGAGATTAACTGTACCACTAATATATTTTTTTTAATTCCTTATTTCTTACGTCAGCACCCACGTGCAAGAGGGCATCTAAGGTGGGTGAAGGGGCTACCACCATCAGTGCTACAGCAGGTGGAATGAACACGACCAGTGTCCTACCTGTGGCTGATGGTGCTGCTGGCCCCAGTGAGTCCTGTTATTATTATTATTTACCTAACGTTTACCTCTCCCCACTATTTGAATCATTTTGCCGTGTTTATTTCTTTATACTGTGTCCTTTTTTCAACTCCTCTGTTAAATTCTTGTTATCCCTGAATTCTTTTTTTTTCTATATTTCATGTTTCTGTAGCTGACTTCATCCTGTCTGTACTAGCCTGTAGATTTCTTCTGCTTAGTTAGTAAGCTTTCCCTCTCACTTTATATATCCTGCGGTACTGTTAGACTAAGAGAACCGATTTTTGGTACTCTACTGTGAAGATTGCAGGCCAGAGTAATCTATTTTTCACCACTTATGTTTGTTGAGAAGGCTTGCTTTTTCCTGCTCATGCTCAAACGGTCAAATCAAGTGAGTGGCCATGATCATGGTTGACCCCTGATGTTGTGTTAACATTCATTTATACAGTATACCAGCAGTTTCCATGACAGTGCTGCATGGCAGAAAGGTATGATGTCCCATTGCATTTGCGAACTAAGACCCCATGGGTCAGATGTATCAACATTGCATTTCGCGATTCTAAAATAGTGAGTTTTAGCCGTTAGCTATTTTAGAATTGCAAAATGCAATGTATGTAGGTTTCTCCCCAAAAATTGCGATTCCCACATATTCCTTAATAGCGAATCAGAAATTGCGGTTCGCTATTAAGGAATGCATTCCAATTCATTCCTATGGGCCTAGAAGCCCATAGGGTTGAATGGGAAGGCATTCGCAATTTGCGATTACCGAGTAGGCAAGGTAAAATTATGAATGCAAGTGCAAGGGTGTCAGGGGGCCCTAAGGCACCCCTGATGAACCCCCCAAAAAAGATAAGTTTGCACATGTGGCACACACACATGCATGCGCCACATGGCAATTAGAAAAATTCAATTTTGAGCATTTTTGCAAGGATTTGCAAATAACCACTAACTTAAAGTTGGTGGTAATTTGCGATTCCTTAAAGCAAAGTCACATTCTGAGAATGCTTCTTGCTTTGCATTTAGGAAATCGCAAATTGGTATTCCCTAACTGCATTCGCAAAATTGGCAATCGCAAAAATTGTGATAACCCATATTGGGAATGCCAAAAGTTTCATACAATGCAAAAGGCATTTTTGCGTTCCATTTGCGAACATAAAAAGCCTTGATACATCATTACCATTATTCTACCCCTTCATTGCGCTTCATGGAATCAGAGTCATCTTAGCTCTGCCCCTCCATTATGAATTTGTTTCCAGTGGCTTGACTGCCTGGCTTTTCTAACATTGTCAATCAACAAACTGTCAAAGTGATAATTTTGCTAGAAGATACTATTAACCAAACTGTAGTGAGGTATTGCGTTTGTTTATTGTGAGTTGTATCTGGCATCTAAAATGTGTAATTTATTTTCTAGGCTCACAGACCACCAGTGCAGCGACAGCAGTTCCAGTGCGACCGGGGAGGCACAGGAAGAGGTTGGAGGTGAAGGAGTCCCAGTGGAGGCAGGGAGAGGTGGTGATGGTAAGTCACATTGCTTGCTTATTGACAAATTTAGTATACTGTATTTGTAAGTGAGGCAGAAATCCCACCCTTCATCATTATTCAAGTCCCTGCCAATGGCATTTCACCATCCGTGACCTAACTGCAGCATGGTTCAATTCAGGACTGCAGTGTTAGCTGTGCAATGTGCGTCTGCATCATTTAATATAGCATTTATGAAGTTTTCAATGCATTACAAAACAAAAACAAGGATGTGCTTCCCAGTGCCCAACTAATCACCTCTTACTAGTATGTCACTCATTTATTATTTCCTAAGTTCTTTCCCAGTCTACCATAAAAATTGAGAAATCAATTCTTGGCATTTGCCACATTTTTCTGGCCAAGTGATTGATGTAAGTATATGTCATGGCTTCCATAACAGATTTATGCCCATTCAAATGTTTCCCTTTCGTTATTCACCAACTACAGTGACTGACTGAGCCAAAGCTTACCACATGATGATAAGTGACAGTCCACTATTCTATAGCAAAACCTCTACCTAGCCTAACCCCACTACCTTGCCCTGCAGTAGAGTAAGTTTCCTTACTGCCAAGTAAAGGTATTTGTTGAAAATAATTGGTGGAGGAGGGCGAGGGCAGGGAGTAAAGAGGACTAAGTGCCTAATTTAGAGTTTGGCAGATGGGATACTCTGTGAAGAACATGCCAAATTGAATCTATATCCCGTTCCTTTCCCTGTACTGCAGTGCATCGTTTTTGCCACTGTCTATTTACGAAAGGCAGGATATCCATGTTTTATGCATGATGTGTGTTACATAGTATTATTATTCATCTGCATCTTTGGAGTCAGGGTAGAATTGAAAGGCAGTGATAGAAGAGCAGGGCAATAAGAATTAAAGTAAGATAAATTGTTCATTACAGATGCCCCAGCTGCAGATTGAAAAGAATAGCAAAGTACCCAACATGCCAGCATGCCTCCATTAATTTAGCACAACAAGAATACTATTATTGTGGTATATAATGCCTTACTCAATAATGAGAATTAATTAATTTTTATTTTTGCTCACAAAGGAGCATATTTATGAAAACATTGCATCATGTTTGCACCATACAACATGTACACATGTGATGCAAACCTCTACATTAGATTTATAAAAACCACAGAAGGCCACTGTGCATGGCTTTGAATTGCTTCAAACATCTGGAGTAAGGCAATGCAATGCAAATCACTGCATTGCCTTACTCTGCACAACTAAGGCATTCAATGGGCATTGCAGTGGATTTTCCCACACAACTGCCATTGGTTTTGATGCATTCCCAGATTTACAATGATTTGTTAACCTGGAAATGCACCAATTCTGCAGCACACATAAAAATGGGAAAAAGCCTCTCAGGATTATTTTTGTGCAGGAAGGTACCCCTTCCTGCACAAAAACTATCCTGCCTACAATACAGGCACCCTTGCACCATGGTCCAAGGGTGCCTGTGTTGGTGCTAGGCTGCCAAAATGGCACCAGCACAGGGGGAAAGGACTGGAATGCACTTTATTGGATACATTCAGCGCATTTCTGCCCTTTCCCTATGATGCAATGGTAGCACAGCAAGGTGACATGCTGTACTGCCCTGTGCCACACATTTTGTAAATATGACACTCAGTGTCTGTTTAGTTTTTTTTACTAGATAATCTTTTAACCCCTTCCCCACTCATGACGGAACCACTCCGTCATGAGCCATGGTTGCGCTGTGCTCATGACGGAGTGGTTCTGTCATGCTGTGGCCGTTGTGTGGCCGCTCCGCCCACGCGGCGCTAATTCTACGCCTGTGCGGGCGATTAGCGCAGTGGGCGGAGACGTGACGGAACCACTCCGTCATGAGCACAGCTCAACCGTGGCTCGTGACGGAGTGGTTCCATCACGAGCACAGCGCCACCGCGCTGCCCCCAAACCACCCCCAGCGCCGCGGCGGAATTCCAGCCGCGGCGAAGGGGTTAAAAGTGAAAAATTACTTCGATTTAATATGGTGTTATTCTAGCATAATTCCTTGCAGCCAGTCAATGCTTTTTATGTGAGGAATGTGTGGGGGAAACTTGGCCTTTTGAATATCACATGAAACATTTCAATGGCCCTAAGGGACCATTAGTGTAATGCTACTGTGGAACTATATAAACAAATGTTTGAACTGGGCATTATTCACAATTAATCTTTTTTATTTTTTTTATTTCTTGATATAGGTACTCCCGCTTGTCCGCCATCATGGCTACGGCGGTACCGGATGGAGGTCTTCCAGGCTGAATATCTCTCTGGAGGAGGAGGCGGAGGCATCTGCCACCACCCTGGGCCCCTGTACCTCCAGCCAGCTGCCAGCACCTTCATCCCAGTCACAACATCATCACAACATCAGCAGTGCTGCTGACAGCTGGGATCCTCCCAATCCACCACTGCTGCCACTCTCATACCCAGACCGCATACAACACCAGACCATTGGTGAGCTGTGGCTGCTTTATCGAAAGGTGGCAAGCCTTTGTGCCCATATTGATCATGCCCTCTGATGCCCTTTTTTTTGGGTGGGAGGGACTTTTGTTGTAAGTGTAGAGGGTGGTAAATGGGAAGGGAATGAGAAGATGGACTATGGGCAATCTTTTGGACATTGGTTGGGGTGATACTGATTTGTTTGGGGAGAGGAGTGGGCTGCTGTGGGTGGAGAGCATGTTTTTGTTTTAGGCCTGTGCGTAGTTCATGGAGTTTTGCTAGGTGGAACTCCGCAAAGTGCCATTCGTGCTGATCTTCCTGCCGCTAGGGTAGAAATTCTATCTGAGCGCAGCTCGCGCTTGCCAACTTACAGAGCGCGAACGGGGGAAAAAGTCTGCTGAGCTACGCGAAGTGGAGTTTTCTGCAATCTGCGAGCTAAGCGGAGTGCGTAGGGCAGAAAACCCAGTGAACTGATAGAGTTCACCGCCCAGGCTTATGTTTTATTGGTAAGAAAATGAAGGAGAAATTCTGTTACTTTATGCCAGAAATCATGTTTGTGTTTCACTTTGCACTGCTGCCTTTTAGGGCAGCCTTGCGTTTTTGAAATCTGCTTATCAAAGTTTATAACAGGGTTGTTATACCCATGTCCTAATACCATCTATCACTATATTAACCACAATTGGGGTATGCCAATTCCTATACCTATATTGCCTACAACAACCTATAAACATGTTACTCTTCAGTAGTAGTTAGTTATTAACTAAACCAGTTCACTTCACTCCATAGTTTTCTTACCTAAATAGATGAAGTGATGGCTGTTACCTCTCTCAAGCTTCCAAAGTCTTACTGCAGGGTTGCCAAAGGTGCCTTCTTAATGGTGATAGTAGTAGTAGAAGATAGTGCGCTAACAGGGAAAACATCACAAGTGAGGTCCCACTCCTACCTAGGTGAACTCCAAATGTAGCATTAATCAGAAGGTTGGGGTGATACTGATTTGTTTGGGGAGAGGAGTGGGCTGCTGTGGGTGGAGAGCATGTTTTTTTTTTTTTAGGCCTGTGCGTAGTTCACAGAGTTTTGCTAGGTGGAACTCCGCAAAGGGACGTTCGTGCTGATCTTCCTGCCGCTAGGGTAGAAATTCTATCTGAGTGCAGCTCGCGCTTGCCAACTTACAGAGCGCGAACGGGGGAAAAAGTCTGCTGAGCTATGCGAAGTGGAGTTTTCTGCACTCTGTGAGCTAAGCGGAGTGCGTAGGGCAGAAAACCCCGTGAACTTATAGAGTTCACCGCCCAGGCTTATGTTTTATTGGTAAGAAAATGAAAGAGAAATTCTGTTACTTTATGCCAGAAATCATGTTTGTGTTTCACTTTGCACTGCTGCCTTTTAGGGCAGCCTTGCGTTTTTTAAATCTGCTTATCAAAGTTTATAACAGGGTTGTTATACCCATGTCCTAATACCATCTATCACAATATTAACCACAATTGGGGTATGCCAATTCCTATACCTATATTGCCTACAACAACCTATAAACATGTTACTCTTCAGTAGTAGTTAGTTATTAACTAAACCAGTTCACTTCACTCCATAGTTTTCTTACCTAAATAGATGAAGCGATGGCTGTTACCTCTCTCAAGCTTCCAAAATCTTACTGCAGGGTTGCCAAAGGTGCCTTCTTAATGGTGATAGTAGTAGTAGAAGGTAGTGCACTAACAGGGAAAACATCACAAGTGAGGTCCCACTCCTACCTAGGTGAACTCCAAATGTAGCATTAACCAGAAGGTTTATCCATCACAAGCAACTAGATTGAAAGATAACAGAGTTAGTGGGTTATTTATGTATGTCATAAATTTAAAACAACTGAAACCTGACTACTACTATGACACAAAGACATAATATTATAACAACAACTAGCAGTAGTTACTTTTTCTGAGCAATTAGCAGCTGTTATTTAATTAAAATTAAACTTATGAAATCTTCAAGTTAGGACAAGTGGACTCAAGAGAGGACAAGGTTAAGAGTTTGCTCAACACAAGGCCTGAATGATGATGTTGATGAATGATATTATATATCTAAATATGGATCCTTTATTTTTATGCTTGCGTGGGTAAGTGGGTCTGGTGTGGGCTATTGCTTAGGTAATAGCGATCCCAGAGTGCATTGATGTCGCTTTCACCGCAGCCAACCCACCAAGTGTGTGATCCATTTATGGTGCGAATTAATAAGTCACACTTCAATATATATCACACAGTCTGGGGTAAGTGGGTTAAGGGTTTGATGAATGGATGGGAATTGGTGGTTGGGGAAAGGTGTGACACAGATAAAAACTAGAAAACAACAATATTCATCAGGTAGATTAGCAGCACTTCATCATCATAAAATCTGTTGTGGAAGAAAATAAAGGAATGACAGTTCAATTAAATGTATTGCAAACAGTCCTTCAGCCCCAGTGACCCAAAAAATATATACATCCAAATGTTCTGTCATCTAGGTTTGATATATGCTAATTTATGGAGGAATGAACAAACACAGTTCTGAAAATTATGATTGTTAAAAGAAAAATGATACTTTACAAATACAAAATTGGGAAGAACAAATGCATTCTTCTCCAAATGTCCATCTTCTTGGGTGTCTGGCTGGACCGGTCCAGTAAAGTAAGCAGAAGTGGTATGTACCTTTCACCTTTCTTGCAGGGGAATAGAAGGCCTGTGGATTGTAAAACAGAAACAAAATTGTAGTTTCAAGGAGGAGGATAGAAAGTAGGAGTGTACCACGACTCAGAGGCAAAGCAAGAGCATAGGCTGCTGTAGTCATTCATTATGACTCATGTGCAATTAACTGAGAAGCAAGAGCAATTTTACAACAGATCCCAGATAAGTAGCTAAATTTACCAGCTGATCAATATCACAACTGTAATTATAACATTTAGCCAAGTATGTGTATCATGTGATGAAGTAACATCACATGTCTGTCTCCAGTTACAACAGCCCTCAGACCCCAATCACATAATAGAGGAGTTTCACATTTGAGCCAGCACACATACTCAAGAGCATTTCCGAGATCAATGCACCTCTCTCTAGTCCACAGCGCTAAGTATGAGTCATCATCATGTTGGTTTCCCTTTGAAGTCAAAATCTTCCTTCTTCTGGCTGTTGAGGTAGCAGTGTCTTGAATCTTTCCTGACAACAAGTAATGAACCAGTCTGACTCCATCTGGACCCAAATGAGATTGAGAAAGATAGAACTGTAGTGCACTTCTGCTGATGAACCAGAAGAGAAAAACTATTTGAGTATTTTTTATAGAATTGTGTTTCTTAACTAAACTGACTGGTCTGGTCTCTGAAGAACCAGAAAAAAAGTAAAGCATGGAGTGGACCCTGCGAGTAAATCTCACTAAGTCTGAAAGGGCCAATCACCTTCGGGAAAAATCACCCATTAGGACCCAAACACTGCAAATCATCAAAATCACATTTACAAATAGGTTGAATACCCTCTCTCACTGTCTGCTACCATTATGAATCATCAATCATCATTCACAATCACTCAATAATATATCACTCAGTAGTGCACTAGTTACCTGTTCCAGTCCAAGTAGACTGGTGCACATTTGTATCTCTTCTTTTGATGGAAGCAACACATTTCTATTTTGTACATCAAATTATCTTTACTGTAGCAGCCCTGCTAGGGGATACAAAAACAGAAGAATAGGCATGAGACAGAGGCAGAAATTGTCTCCAATGGCCTTAAAGGGAATGGGGAGGTTTCTTCACTACACACTGGTCCAACTCCAATCTGACTTTACATGCGTCTTAAATGGTGAGGCTGCATAAGTCAGACACAAACAAAATATATAAATTTCATCTAGCTGTATTCATTATTTTTAGCAAAGCAATTTGATAAATTAAAAAGTTCTATGGTGGCTTACTCAATCAGGGAATTAGAGTTCAGCATCAAAATCAGATTGTTCACCCTGAAGTTGGTCAGTTAATGTACTTGAGTCTGAGCAATTGCCCTACTCCTCATCCTGAGGTATTTCAGGAATAGTCTAATTGTGTGGTAGGAAGTGTTGGCTGATTTTGATTATGGTCAATCTCTCCACCTTTTGAGGTGAGAAACTGGTCCTTCTCACTGTGACAGCTGAACTAGCTGCACTGAACACACCCTCGGCAAACACACTTTCTACCAGACAAGGCAGATACTTTATTGCCAGCCTGCTGGGATCTGGCGATCGGTGCATCTTCCCATACCAATAGACTAATGGATTATGATCCATGTAGACCACTTTTAGGTCATCCAGATCATCCTGGAACATCCTCTTAATGGTCATTACCACTTGCTTGACCTCTTTTCCCTTTGCCTCTGCACTTGACCTAAGCCCTGCCGTTTGAAACTAAGCCATTGCAGAGGTTGGGTCTGATTCTTCTGTTCCTGTTGTTGTTCTTGCCATTGTTCTTGTTTGTATTGGATGCTGTGAGACAATAGCACTCCCTCTATGAAAGTTGAAAGCTGCACCACAGAACTTCTGCGCGGGACTTTCATTTCCAGCTGTTCTCCTTCCATATCTCTCGAATGCTCAACAATTTACGTCTTGTGTAGTGAAATATCCATTTCTGAAAAGGGAATGACCAGTACTTAATTGTACAATGGATCAAATATTGTGGCACAGATGTACTCTCTGGATGACATGATGTCTCTTTGCAGACATGGATTAAAAGCCAAATGAAGGATTAAGCTCTCAACCAAGCCATGAGCTTCTCCTTTGCCATTCACACCTATGAGCCTTTGCAACACGTGTTGTATCTCGTCCTGTAGCAGATGCAACAACAATATAGCTTGACACATCGTACTGCATTCCTTGTTGATGTACCATGTGAAAACCTCAAAAGGAAGTAGTATATGTGTCAGGTAATTGACTAGGCCCCATTTGTCCACCTACATGGTCATGCTTTTCCCAGCTGCATCGCCTCCTCTTTGAATGACATAGTAATTGATTGGTCTGCACTGCTCAAACAGACATTGTAACATGTAATAGGTCCAGTTCCATTGTGTTGGCACCTGCTGTATGAGGGCTTTAACTGGTACTGTGTTAGCACTAACCATGGGCAGAGAGCTCTGCTCCACACGCAGAGTGTGCAGAGATTTGCCTACTCCGCATTCCACAGAGTAGGCAAATCGCAGCACACTCCGCGGCAGAGCTGAGTTGACCAGCCCCCGCCTCCCACACGTCCTATAACAGTTACTTACAACTTTAAAAAAACAACATGAAAGTAAACATAAACACCTTACCTTAGCTGCGGCGTTCCCAGGTGGCCCTCCTCCTCTTCCTCGTGTTCTCTGTGAAAACTGCGGAAGCGCACGTGCATGCGCAGTTTTCCAAGAGAACGCGATGAAGAAGAGGAAGGCAGCCCGGGGACGCAGCAGCTAAGGCAAGGTGTTTTTCTTTACTTTCATGTTGTTTTTTAAAAGTTGTAATAAGGCGGGAGACATAGCGGAGCTCCACGGAGTTCCACAGACTTTGTTGTCAACTCCGTGGCCTTCCCCTTAGACCCTCTACGCCCACTACATACGGGCTTAGTTAGCACGCTGAATTATTCTCAACTGCTTTCAGGCTTTCAAAGAATGGCTGAAATGACTGCAGATTATTACTCAGGTGGTCAGTCTGCTGCTGACTATGTCTTCTTGTAAGGGAAAACCTGCATAATCCGGTTGTTGCAATACACCAAACACAGGACCTAAAATAGCCACCATCCACCATGTACTTAACTATATTACTGCCACTGTCCGTGGCAACAAATCCAATTCTGAGACCTCTGGGTTGCATCTCTCCAAACACCCTGCTTTTAAAGTCTTCCAAGATGTTTGCAGCTATATGGGATTTCCCCATGGTGAACATGGATACTTGTGCATGCCACAGCAACACAAAAAGATGATGAACGGAATACTGAACATTGTCAAACATTCACCAGTTTGGACCAACCATATGCAAATCCATCATGATCCTCCTCCTCATGGGAACATTTCAGCCCTAACTGCCAAGCCAGGTCCTCCTTGTGCCATTTTGAGGTTGTTGAGGTGGGTGATACTGGTGGACTGATGGGGACAGTGCTGCTTTATGTAAATCTGCCACCTATTTCTTCCTCATCAACTTCCACTCTCACCGTGATAAAAGCTGGTTCCCCTCTCTCATCACCACCTCTACCTGCAGTAATTATTTTAAAGGGCGCCTCCTACCGGACTGTTTGGTCATATGGGTCGTTTGGTCTCCCGTGCCACATTGTTAACCAGGCTTACCTTGAGGAACACTCACATGGCAAATGGAGCACATTACAATGTTATCCCTCTGCTTGCTAATTGCAAAGAAGTCCCAAACTGGGAAGAGACTTTTTCACTGCACTACTGGTGCCAATGCCGAAGAACTGGAGGTGAGTGAGAGTGTGGCCGATTTTCTCTCTTCAGTGCGCACTTCAACTGAGGTAGTGCTGGATGCAGGTCTCAGTGGGGGCCTAACAAATATGGAAACTGGTGGTGGGGGTATCAGTGTCGGTATCCTGTGCCAGCTCCCATGACAACGAGTGTTCATCCTCCTCATCCCCTTTCCATAATTGTAAGGCTTTCAGGAACTTTCCTTTTCCCTTGTCTCTCCTGGCAGGTCTCAGACTCAACCGGGGCCAAATCCATGTCCATATCTTCAGAAGAGGGGCATGTAGAAGATGGTGGAGTGCCCTTACTTTTTGTTGCTGGAGATCTGGAAGCCAATGGTTCAAGGAGAGGTACATCTTGTTCAGTAGGAAGCTCAACCTCCTCTACTATTTCTGGCTGCAGCTCCTGTTATCCACTTTGCTCAGTTTCCTGAGATAATTGGGTACTAGTTTGCCGCTGAGTCAAATCCAATTCAGACTCACTGCTCATACCCAATGATTGCAGTGGCTGCCTCACTGAGAGACATTGACTCAGGCTTAGGTTGGGGTAGTGTAGTTGATGCAGGAGTGTTGCTACCAGCTTGCTGCCCAGAGGATGGTGTGGCAGGCAAAATTCTCCTGAAAAGGTTTGGGACGGCATACCAGTGGTGGCAATCTGCTTCTTAATTTCCTCCTCGCAGGCAACTTTCTTGGCAGCACCTTTCTTTGAGGTCATATTTATGCTCTGTCAGTTGGCATTGGCACTTAGCTTGCCAAACAGAAGAGACTGGAGGATTCAGATATTGTGGTCTTGTCACTATGGTCTGCCTTCTGTTTTGCAGTACTGAGAGTGATGTCTCTTGTACACCTAAACGCACACAAGCAAGAAACGTAGCATTTTTGCAGTTTGAATTATTCACAGTACATGCAATATAATTTAGTGTGGTTACTTATTATCCTAAATAATTAACACCAATAGCATATCCATTCCAAAGTCAAACCACACCAACATAACATAACATTTTATTTTCAATCAGGATAACAACTTACACATGTAGCTGCTTTCTTTATATGCATCTCAGGGAGACACCTGAGGCATTCAGGGAGGTTCAGGGGAAATTGAAAATTCCTTAAAACATTAAAGCTGGTGGGCAGCTGTGCCCCTATGGTAGGTAGGGGTTCAAGGGGAAAATGAGTAATGATAATCCTTAAAAAGGAATGCTCATTTGTGACATGCACCTATGGCAGGCAGGAGGTGGATGGAGGGAAAATTAAATAAAAAAAAATTGAAACATTAAAAAAACTAAACATTTTAAAAAAATAACAGTAAATAAAATATATTAAAAAAAAAATTGATGGTGTAATAGGGGGCTATGGGAAACCCATTGGCAGATAAGGAGGTGCAGGGGAAAAGAAAACAACATGCATATAGTATAAAACACTTTATATATACATATACTATAATGATACTCAAGCATATTAAACTGATATCAGGGAAAAGTAAAAAAAAATGAACAAAAAATGGCATAGCCATCTCCTATCAATCTCCCTAGAAAATGGATTTGAAAACTGAAAAAAAAAATGTACACAGTAGCTGGCTGCGTCCCCCTATGAACTGCTAAATGAACCTCTTATAGTTTCATAAATTTGGAAGAGCGATTGCCTAATTGCGATTCGCTGAAAACACAATAAGGTAATCGGCATTCCAAATGTTGATACATGGGGCCCTATATTTTTACCCAGGCCTGGCTGCTGAGATGTGTACAAGGGGGATGAGGTAAATGTTTCTGTCACGCTAACACAAAGTTTGGGAAAAAAAGCTACAGATGGAAGGAAGTCAGCTTCGGAAATATGGAATACAAAAAAATAAGGAAATATGTGAAGATAACAGCATTAAAGGAGACCAAGAAATGTTGGCAAAATGAAAAATATGGAATGCCATAATACACACTAGGAGAGAATAGTTAAAGGTAAGAAATAAAAAATAAACAATACTTGCCAGCACCAGCAGGAATGGCTTCTGTGGCTGTGCTCTATGGCAGGAGTATCGTCCATAGCACCATTGTTTGCTTGGGCCTAGGCTGTGCTGCTGCTGGCAGGGTTCCTCTGCATGTCTGGTTTGGCTCTCTTCTGTTGGTTTGAAAGGAAGAAATATAATGAGGGCAATCATTAGTAGTAGTTCCTACAAAGGGGCATTCAAGCATTGTACTGTAGGACTAGCCAATCCTATTCTTCCCTTCAACCTCCTCCCCTAAATCAGTTCTATTTTCCTATATATTGTTTGCTTCCAACAATGATATTGCTCCTTCACAAAATGTTCCTATTGACGGTATATCAGTCTCCCTTCCTGAACTGCACCTCATGGAGATGGAAACTGTATCAGCAACATAAAGTCACAGAGTATGCTGACACCCTGATCCAAGACCCTCCTAGTAACATTCTTTAAATCAGCCAAAGTAGGTACCTGGCTCATCTTGGAACACAATCTGGAGTATAACATCCACTTGATCCCTCCCAATCCTCCAGTCCTACACCCTCTCTGTCAGTCTGGCAGTGGCAAGATGCCCCATTAATGTGTGGACAACATGCACTGTTCACACCCAAAAGAATACAGGGGAACCACGCCTACTCCTTTTGAAATAAAGACAGTGGATACAGGCACTCTTTGTTGCAAAAAGTGCATTTATGTGTATGACTGGCAAACATTAACATTCAAAAGCTCTAAAATATGCCCCCGCTCACTGCAATCATGTGACCATAATTGAACATCCTTTATGCACCAGAAAGCAGGTCTGTCCACATCCTTTGTTGGTCAAATAAATTAGAGCTATAGTTAAGTACTCATTTCCATAGAAAACAGATGTTTCCTTGTTTTCTAATAGCTTTGGTGCTTTTAACAAATCCTCACAAAATTTTACCATAAATAAGTTAATCTACTTTAGCTTCTTTTTTTGAAAGTTTCAGGGTGAACCATCACTTGTGACCTACAAAAAAGGCAGGTTCCCTCAACATGTATTCCTAATGCAATTTTTTATAGGATCTCAGATTCTCAAATACAGATGAACAGAATTACACAAAATGTAGCAGAAAGCTCGATCCTTGCTCAAAAGTGTGCTTTCTGTTATTTGGTGTAAATCCATTCAACAGTTTTTGAGAAATTAAGATTTACAATTTATGTATCAATAGAGACAGGGAGGGTCTGCAAATCGAACAGAACTAAAAATAAGAACTGATTGATTGCCATCACATTAACAAAAAAGTGGCAGCAGCTATATTACAATTCGGAGACTCTGTCTTCTGTTCTGTAAACATTCTAAAAAAAGAACATACTGGGGGCAGGGTAGGGATGCCTTAACACCCAAGTCTCTGTGGTAGGACCTAGGCCTAAAACATATATTTTTTTGTAGTACCACAGATCTCCGGAGGATCTGCAGATCCAATGCACCAAAAAAAGGCTGCCTCATCATACACTGCTAATTACCTCACATATTATATCACTCATCAAATGATGTATGACACCATTGATAGCATTATCACAACATCTGAAGTTATATCATTGATGACAACACTGGGCATGGTAGGCTTACATTTCACTCGTACAAAACCAGAGAAATTCAGCAGTTATAGTAACGTGAGCTAACTTTAACCCATGCCCGCAATGCACTGTTTATGACCTCACATATTACATCACTCATATCATGGTCAGTGACATCACAAATGACATCACTCATGACATATCAAATGACATCACTGCTGTCATCTCAAATTACATCATTCACAGAACCACTCATATACCCAGTCAAACCCTATACATCCTCTCATACACCTACTCATACAGCCAGAAACCACTCACATACCCATTCGCAGACCCATACAGATACTCACACACCCAATCACTTACGCATACAGATACTAACACATGTATTCAGTCACCTAAACAGTCACTAAACAAATCAAAAAGGAGGGGTGAACTGATAACAGATGCACAGGCAGACAAATCAGGGAAACAATTATGCATTCCAAAAAAATAAGAGCACAGACTGCTGGTGAAGAATTACTTTGCGGAATATCTTCTCATGCTAAAGGTAAGCATCCTTTAGAATGGCGAGATATTCTGCCAAGTAATTCTTTACAGACAGTCTGTGCTTTTTTCTTTTTTCTTTTTTGAAATACCTAAACATTCACATACACAACCACATAGTCTCCCATAGAGTCTCTCTCACACTTATTTATTCACCCTTACAGGTGCTCACACAGCAACTCACTCATCCATCCAGCAACTCATTCCCCACATGCCCACTTACACATCCATTCACTAACTCACCCATACAGCCACTCATGCAATCTCTCATTCACCATTTACAGTCACTCACATACCTGCTCACTCACCCATATAGCCACTCACGTACCATCTCATTCACCATTTAGAACCACTTGCTCACCTTATAACCCATCCTATAACTGCTAACTGTCCATGGTTTTGTGTGTGTTAAATCTGAACCTAACTATAACATCCCTATAACCCAACATTTTTTTCAATGATTTTAAATATCTATATAGCAATTTATCGATATATTGTGTGTGTGTGTTTCTGGATATATAGGTATATTATGTTTTATGTTCACTGAAAAAAACAAAGGTTACCGGGACGTTATAGTTACGCAGACATTTCATTCATACACACCAGAGAAATTCAGCAATTACCTGAGCTAACTATAACTCACAACGCCACAATACACTGCTTTTGACCTCAAATATAGCTCACTAATTCTTCAGAGTACATGCAAAGAGTGTGTTACAGGTTGCATATATAATTTTCCAGATGGTTCTAAAAGACTACATATTCCTCACTAAAACTTGTAAATGAATGTGTTTGTGGTTCAGTACATCAATACTCCCTGGATGATTTGTTGAGTGCATAGGTAGTGCCTGGGTGATTCCCTCAGGATATAGGTAGTGCTTGGATGATTCCCTGAGTATATGGGAACTCTGTGGGGCATTCCATATCTGCATAGTTACTGCCGTATGTTTGCATGAGTATATCGCTACTATCTGAGTGTTTGGATGAGATCATGAGTAATGCCTGAATGATTAGATAAGTGCATGGCTAATGCCTCTATCATTCAATGCATGCATAGATAGTGGTTGGATGACTAAATGAGTGCAGCTCTAGTGCCTGTATGATTGCAAGAGTGCATGTGTAGTATATAGGTGATTTATAGAGTGCATAGATAGAACATGCATGATTGTTTATGTGCATGCATAGCACCTGGAAGATTGTATGAGTGCAAGAGTAATTTTTCAGTGATTGAATAAGCACACGCCTGCTGCCCATGTGTTTTTGGTTGAGTGAATAGGTAGTGCCCGGGTGATTAGATAAGTGCATGGGTAGTGCATGGATAATTTAATGAGTCCATCAGAAGTGCCTGGCTGATTAGAAGAGTGTGTGACTATTGTCTGAGTGAATGCATGAGTTCATTGGTAAAGCTTGAGTGACTGGATAAAAACAAGTGTACTGCTGGGGTGATTGTACTAGTGCAAGAGTATCGCCTCAGTAACTGAATGAGGGAATAGGTACTGGACGGGTGAAAGGTTCAGTGCATTGGTACTCCCTGCATAATTGGATGAGGGCATGAGTAGTGCCTGAGTGTTTGAATGAGTGCAAGGGTTGTGCCTCGTTATTTCAATGAGTGTGTGGGTTGTAAGTGGGTATTCGGATGAGTGCATGGGTTGTGCCTAGGTGTTTAAATGACCGCAGAGGAACAGCCTTGGTGATTGCATAAGTGAATATTTAGTACCTGGGTGATTGAATTAATGCATGGGTAGTGCCTGCGTATTTCAATGAGTACATAATTTGTGTCTGCATGATTGGAAGAGTGTCTGGGCAATTGAATAAATATGTGGATAGTGTGTGAGTGATTTGATGAGTGTTTGAGTAGTGGCTAGGTGATTGGATAAGTGCCTGAGTAGTGCCTGGATGACTGTGAAAGTACCTCCATTACTGTTAGATATACGAGTTGTGACTATATCTCTGACTCATTGTTTAAGTCCTGTCATTATCAAAGTACCTGTTTTAGTGTATCTATCCTTTTCTACTGAGCTATTTGTGAGTTA
This sequence comes from Triturus cristatus, assembly GCF_964204655.1. Lineage (NCBI taxonomy): Eukaryota > Metazoa > Chordata > Amphibia > Caudata > Salamandridae > Triturus > Triturus cristatus. The sequence goes on from NC_140580.1 coordinate 687,292,407, forward strand.
AGTCTAGATTTCACACTTGCTTTATTATTGAATACTTGGCTCTCTAGGAGCATAAATTGCCATTTAATCTGTTACTCAGCATGCACATGCATCAGTAAGTTTCTAAAACTGAAAACAACAGTTCTCACTTTTTCAAAGCACAAAACCTTTTCTTAATGGCATACCTAAATCATTTCTTAAATATTTCTTGTGTGTTTAAAACATATATTCAGCCTTTCTCAAAGAAAAGGTACACGCCAAGTGAATCTTGCCCAGAACTAAGCATTATTAACTCCCCTCAATTTTAAACATAGCATGTTCAGAGAAATACACCACCTTCACCATAGACATGACATTTTCAACAGCCTTAAAGAACATAGATCACCATGTGTCAGACCTAGCATCTTTTGGAGTGTTTCCCCTGTCTTTTTGCTTTCCGACCTCCTAGTTGTTACTCAGTTTTTGCTGGTTTACGGTGTCTGTGCACTTTCTCACTACAGTTCAGTGTTAAAGTTCAAGTGCTGCTGTGGTAAATTGTATTATGTATTGCTGTTTCCATGTTTGTCATATTTGATTTACTAGTAAGTCCCTAGGAAAGTGCACTGAGAGTGCCAGGGCCTGTAAATCAAATGCTGCTAGTGGGCCTGCAGCACTGATTGTGCCACTTACACATGCAGCCCTGTGAAGGGCTCTCAGACCTGCCACAACAGTTTCTGCCTGCAGTTTGTAACTGCCATGTGGACCTGGCAAGAGCACCCACTTGAATGAAGAAACTTTGTTGAGAACTGCACACCAAGGGTAATACAAGATGGAAAAGATAAAAAGCGTATTTGAAAACACATTTTTCAATTAGTGCGTGCTACGCGTGTCGTACTTTGGTATTCGGAACCGCGTAGGGGACAGGGCCCTACCTCTGTCTATTTTGGTATTAGCGAACCGCAAATGGTAAATGCGGCACGTACGAGTGCTTTATGTGCCGTTCTAGCTACGAATGCACTGTGTACACGTATTCTGCTCAACTACGCGGGTTCCATTTTGGAAGCAGTGGCCATCTTGTCATTGCCCTCACATAGGCTATGATGGAGTTAATACGGGCCTCACAGTACACGGGCTTTCCCTCTGACTTCTCTGTGACCTGGGCAGCTGGCTCTGCTGCCCCGGGTCAAACCGGTCTCACGAGCTCCCCTTCCTCCTTCCACCTGTGATTCGTATCAGGGCTTGACCCGTCATAAAACCCTTTCATTCTACACAATCCCCCGGCTAATCTCTTCCACACCTGCTTGTTCTTGCTTTATGACTTGTTTCCCAAAACAGGAGATGCTCATATTTATTGGGGGGTCTATTTACTTCAAACATGGGATCTGAACCTTCCTGTGTAAATCATTGTGGGCTGGCCGAACTGGAATGTGGGATGGTCATCATGACTCTGCTTTTTCGTTTGTAATGTATGCCTTTATATGGCCATATCGTAAACCAAGGAATGTATGCCTGGAGCATGATATTTTGTACTTAAGGAGAAGTCCGTTCCTATGATTTGCAGCAGTCTCCTGAGAACATACACGCTGTTGTACTTCTAGGATACCTGTCATTGGTCTGCAGCCAATAAACGATTCTTTTGACTTCACCCAGAAGACTCTGTGTTTCTGTAGGTCCGGAACAGGGTGAAACCCCGAAGTCATAGGGTGTGTGCCCCTGCACCGCTGGGTCTAAAATACCCAGTACTTCAGTTTGGCGCCCAACTCGGGCCGATTTCAGCGGTACCAGTCCAAGCCAGAGGTTCGTGAGGAGCTTCGTGTGGAAATTCCGGAGGAAGGCCGCCACTTCATCGACCCCTGCATGTCGACGTGGTCCGAAAGTCTTTTCTGCGAGGTTCTCCGCGTCCCGACGGCTACGACGGACTGCTGCCCTGATTAATCGACCTGTTTTGGACCCTTGACGAGTTTGAGAGAGCGAAACAATCGAGAGAGTCTTCTGGTGACGTCATCGATCAGCAATATTCAGTTAAGGATAAGTGGAGCGTCTCCCATTTGTTTTGGTATCCCTCGGGATCGTTTGATTTGATTTGGTAATTGGTGATTTGGTGTTTGCAAACCCCAAAGCCAGAGGACTCGTGTATTCACGAGAATATCGTAATCGATAATCCTTTGACGTTTGGATCTAGACTAGTGAGCGAAGATGCCTGGTTCTGGACTATTTGGTAGATTATTCTGTTTGGGTTGTGGAAAAGATTTCCAGCTGGAAGAATCATGTCCGGTTCCTCCGGTTGGAACTCCAACTTATGAGCTCTATGTGAAACATGGCGTAGGCCCCATTGCATATAACGAAGTGTGGATCCACTACACCAGGAAAGACGGTGTTTTAAAATGGCCCCAAAATGGTAGTTTTGATACCGATATTTTAGATAACTTGGAAATTAAATTGTTTAAGAAGAAAGCCCGGCCGGCGATGTTTGACTCTTTCCGCTTATGGCGAAAGGAAGCCAAACAGAAGGAAATTAAGCTAGCGAAAAAGAATAAGAGAGAGAGAGGTATGTCAGTAATGCAAGCAGCTGTACAATTTAAAGATAATGAAGAGGAGCAAATGAATGAGCAATTGCACAGGCAGCGTAAGTTAGGGATTGACAAATGTTACCCAGCTTTGCCACATTCTAAGCAGGATGAGTCGGAAGAAAAGGAGAAAGATCCCTTAATGTCGCATTTGTTGAGTTCGCCACCCCCGTATGCTCAAACTGCCACGGCGCCTCCCCAGCTTGTAAATATGCCACCTCCAGTGCATATACTGCAAGCCTTGCCGCAACCGCCAGTTGCTTTGCAACCAGTTCCTATTCCTGTAGCGCAGTCTTCTCAAGCGCCTCCGGTAGTGCTTCCAACTACCCCCGCACTTCCTGCGACTTTGCTTAATTCAGTAACTGCCTCCCCTAACGCTCTTCCTTCTACCACTCCAGTACCTGTCTCTACATCCTCTTTTCTTCCCTCTGTTTTTCCCCCTGTTCTCGCCTCAGCTTCTCCTTCAGCGCGACAGCGTTTAGCCAATGTGGTTACTACATTAATGTCGCCTCTCTTTGGGTCATCTGGTGCAACTCCTGGTGTACAGCGTAAGCAGTTGCGCAGCCAATTGCCTAACCCCGATGAGAAAAAGGTAATAGATCACATGGCGCGTAGATGGATCGTTTTTCCTTCACTGTATGATGTGGAATCGGTTGTTAACACCTTCCATCAATGGGATGCCCCGAAACAGAGATATGTATTCGAGAAAATGTGCGAAATTCTCTGTGAAGAATTGGAGGATAGTGGTAGAAATCCGAACCCGCAGGAATTGTGTAGAGTGAGGTTCGATTTTGGAACTGGTATAATTGTGGACCGCGAAGTAGATAAAGCAGTTGCGGTTGTATTGTCCTTAAGGAATGACGATTGCCAACAGTCATTGTTTGAACAAGAGGTCCTTGTGGGGAAAAAGGCAAAAGTGCGACAATACCCTATGAGAGAAGTTCCCCCGGTATGGAAAGAAGCAGTTGCAGCTGTCGGCAATAACCCCGCTGTGCCAGCGCATTTCCAACGTGTTTGGGTGCATGTTCCATGGAAGCGCTCTGAGGTGTTAGCACTTAAACAGACATTGCCTGATCCCCGTAAAAACCCAGCAGGTTATTATAAAGAGTTGTCACAGACGGCAGGGTCATGCATTATGAATCTGGCCGACATAGACATGTTGTTTGGTAATGTTGTTCCGCAGCCTCTATGGGGATCAATTCGTAATGTAGATCACAATGCAGAACTAGGGGATACCTGGGCTAACATCGTTGCTGCTGATGCTAGACAAACGGGTGGTGCGAAACCAGAACCTTTAGTAGCTGAATTGCCTGGTAGAATCATCACGTATATGAAGACAATAATGCCTGCGATGCGCGTAAATTGGGACAAGTTATCTGCATGTAAGCAAAAGAAAGATGAGACAGTGTCAGACTTCTTTACTAGGTTTGAGGAAACGTTTATTGACCACAGTGGGCAAGATATGAGTACTGAGGGTGGCCAACGGTTGTTTGTGGATAAGTTTGTGCAGAATTTACTCCCTGACCTGTGTAAAAAGTTGAAAGATTCAGAGAGTTCTTGGGCTGTTTCTTCTTCAGCGCAAATACTGGCTACTGCACAGTATTATGAGAACAGAGATAAAGACGAGAAAGATAGAACGGAGAAGAAAACGAAGGAACTAAAGACAAAGGTCCTTTTACAGCAGGCCTATCCACCACGTGGCGGCGGTAATAATTATAGACAACCCCAAGGTGTCTATCACCAACCCCAACAATTTCAGACTAATCAGCAAATGAATGGGTATTATCAACCACGTGTCCCTGTAGGTCCCAACCAATGTTCATACTGCAAAGAGGAAGGTCATTTTAAATATAGTTGTCCTAAATTAATGCAACGGAACGGTAATGCGTATGGCGCAAGAGGTAGAGGTGGTCAGCAAGCTCCTAGAGGCAGAGGGCGTGGGAGTGTTCCCCAAAACGCGCGTCCTCTTCCGCCCCAAAGCGCCATTAATAGTTTTGATCAGCAAGCTAATGCGACTAGTAATACGGCTCAGTATTACAATAATGATTAATTTATTATGCAGAAGATGGTGATGCAGAGAATAATGATTACTAGGATAGCCATAGACAGAGAGAGGGAGTTGTTTCAGTGCCAGTGGATCAGAGTGGACCGTATGTTGAGGTGACTACAGCAAATGTAACGGAGCCTTTTCTGCTAGACACTGGTGCTGCAAAGAGTTCAATCATGCATTCCAAACTCCCTGGCGCACCTTTGTCTGGCGATATAAATGTTTCAGTAGGTTTTTCTGGCGCCCCGGTTAGGAACCCGATTTCCAGTCCCATGTCACTTTCCGTTGGACCTTGCGAGCTGAAAGCGCCCCTGATCCTGACAACAGGTTGTGGTGAGAATTTGCTGGGATTAGATTTGTTGAAAAGATTGCACGCTACACTGTATTGTTCTCCTTCAGGAGTACAACTTACATTGGGCAAGCAAGTGGTTTCTCCAATGTATTTGTCTAAAAACACGATGCCACCTGAATTGTCATCCCTTCCGGATGCCCTTTGGGCTACTGGTCCCAATGATGTGGGCCTCTTGGAAATACCACCATATGTGGTGACTTTAAAGGCTAATGTCAGACTGCCACGTATTCCCCAGTACAAGATCTCTAATGAAGGCCAGAAAGCATTGTTAGACATTGTCAGCGACTTGATTAATAAGGGTGTGATTGAAGAGACAAGAGGCAACGTTTGCAATAGTCCGATTTTACCTGTCTTAAAACGAACGGACCCTTCACAGCCACCTGTTTACAGATTTGTGATTGATCTTAGAGAGGTTAATAAGATTGTTGTGCCTCAGTTTCCGGTTGTCCCTGATATAACTGCCTTGTTAACGATGATTCCAGCCTCTGCTGCATGGTTTTCAGTGATCGATTTAAAGAATGCTTTCTTTAGTATCCCAATTGCAGAAGAGAGCAGAGACATTTTTGGTTTTAGTCTGGGAGGCCGAAGCTTCCGCTTCAAACGCGCTCCCCAAGGCTACTGCGAGAGTCCATCCATATACAGTCAAGCTTTGAAAGCGCAGCTTGATGCACTTGTTTTACCTAGTGGCGCTATCCTGATCCAGTACGTGGACGATTTACTGATCGCTGCGGATACTGAAAAGATCTGTAAAGGAGCCACATTGTCACTGTTGCGCCATCTATCCGCTTACCATCACAAGGTGTCTCTCTCTAAGCTGCAATATTGTCGACAAGAAGTGACCTACTTAGGTCATCTCTTATCGAAGGAGGGAAGGAGACTGACCCCAGAAAGAATTCAAGCCATTGCACAGTTGAGTGTGCCAAAGACACAGAGAGAAGTGCGTGCTTTCTTGGGCATCACCTCATACTGTAGGCATTGGATCCCTAGTTTTTCTTTGTTGGCAAAACCTTTATTAGCATTAACATGCAAAGACACACCGAATCCTATCCCATGGTCTGAAGAGTGTCAGAAAAGTTTTGTGGAATTACGCAATGCATTATGTTCAGCTCCTGTGTTGGGCACTCCTGACTATAGCAAGCCTTTTACATTGTATGCTTACGAGAAAGATGGATGTGCGTTGTCAGTGTTAACACAGCCTTTTGGCGACAGACCGCGCCCATGCGCGTATTTTTCATCCACCTTGGACCCTGTAGCGAGGGCATTGCCAAGCTGTCTGAGAGCGACAGCTGCTGCAGCGATGTCTATCCGACAATCTGCTGGTCTGGTAATGGACAACACATTGATTGTCATGGTTCCACACGCTGTAGACACATTATTAAATAGGACCAAGACACAACACTTGACTAGTGCGCGATTATCAGGGTATGAACTCACACTGTTAGCGAATCACATACACATAAAAAGATGCAATACGCTGAATCCAGCCACATTATTGCCGATTCCAGCAGACTCAGATGAGATTGAGCAACATGACTGTCTGTTCAGGACAGAAGAAGAGACGAAAGGGAGAGTAGATCTCAAAGATACTCCCCTGACTGAATGTGATGGCACTTTATGGGTAGATGGGTCATGTTTCAAGCTCCCTAATGGTGACACGACTGCTGCATATGCTATCACGACTTTACATACGGTCGTGGAAACTGCACGAGTGCCACATAATTCGGCCCAAGCAGCAGAATTGATCGCCCTCACGAGAGCATGTGTGTTGTCTGAAGGAATGAGAGTGAACATATACACAGATAGCCAGTACGCCTTTGGCGTGGCTCATAATTTTGGGCGACTGTGGAAAGAGCGTGGGTTCCTGACGTCGCATGGAGCTAAAATTCAGAATGGCAAGTTGGTGAATGATCTCCTTGAGTCACTGACCCTACCTTTGCAAGTTGCGATCATGAAATGCAGTGCGCATAGGAAAGTCACAGATGATGTTGGACGTGGGAATGCGTTTGCTGATGAGACCGCGAGAGAGACAGCACAGAATGTGAAGACTAGAATGTATGTTGCAGGCCCCGCAAGATGGGTTAATGATGTGGGAATGTATGAGAACACAATAGAGAGTGTGAAGTCGCTTCAGGCTGAAGCTACAGAAGAAGAGTTAAGCAAGTGGAGAGAGAGTATGGGTAAGTTGGATGAGAATGGTTGTTGGATTGACCTGACAGAACATAGACGATGGTTGTTGCCTGATGCATATGTGCTTCCAGTGGTTACTATGGCACATGGAATGGCGCATATCAGTACGAAAGGTATCTGTAAGTTGTTGGCTCCAGTATGGCAGAATGTTGGGATTCCCAAGTGTGCAGAGAATGTGGTCAAGAATTGCATAGTATGCTTGAAGTACAACCCTGGTAGGGGAACCCCAACTCCGGCCGGTCACTTTGCACCCCCATCATGTCCATTCGAAGTTTTGCAGCTGGACTTTATTCACATGGAAAGATGCAACAACCTGAAATATGTATTGGTGGTTGTTTGTGCTTTTTCCAAATGGGTAGAGGCTTATCCTCTGAAAGATAACACTGCCCTATCCACAGCCAAAGCCCTTGTGAAGGAGTTTTTCCCCAGGTTTGGGATGCCGAGAATGGTATGGTGTGATAATGGTAGTGAGTTTGTGGGTAAAGTGATGAAGAATGTATGTGAAGGTTTAGGCATAAGGCAGAAATTCCACGCTGCAAATCACCCCCAATCAGCTGGACTAGTTGAACGCTACAATGGAGCCTTAAAGCTCAAGTTAGCCAAAATCCAGGCGAGCACTGGTCTTAAATGGCCTGACGCTCTGCCTCTAGCACTCTTGTCCACCAGAATGACGATACACTCACGAGTGGGACTTAGTCCCTATGAAGTAGTCTTTGGCCGCCCGGCCAACATATGGGGTGTGCCAAGGCCTACGAAGTTTAGTGAGATTGAGCATCCAGTACTGCTCGATTACCTGTATGATTTGACTGTTAAACTGCGTGTTTTGCACCAACAGGTACATGATACTCTTCCCCAAGCCTCTGAACCTCCTGGACACCCTATCAACCCTGGTTCGTGGGTCCTGGTCCGGAATTTCCAGCGTAAGGGCAACGACGAACCTCGCTGGATCGGCCCCCATCTTGTTCTTCTTTCGACAAGATCAGCAGTGCGAGTGAAAGGGAAGAAGCACTGGATTCATGGTACTCACTGCAAGGTAGTTCCCTTGCCTCTGCCATATGACCAGTGGGTCAACGAGGGTATCGCCGACTCAGAGACAGACATTGTACCTCGCTTTGTACCATTCAGTGACGCACGCCTAAAAGACACAGCTTCAGTCCAAGAGAGTGACAATATTCTGCAGGAAGCTGTGCCGCCATCAAATCGACTGGACACCACTGAGCCTGAACTTTTGTTTCAAGACCAAACAGCACCTGGCCGTCTCCGCTATAACCTGAGACCTAGGCCCATGGACAAATAAAGATTTCCTCATTATTTCCCTTTTGACATTTTTTGCTCTCCCATCTGAAGGACTTTCTTGATTTTTGTTTTTCGAACCACCATCCGGGTTCTGCCGCAGGGTCGCGGTGCCAAGACTTTGGGGTACAGGCCGAAGACGCTAGGTCAACGGTTCTGGTTGGTCTAGGGCGTTTCCCTGGACTGACAGGCGTACTCCTTAGCAGAAGAAACTCATCCACCGCGAGCGGCCCGAGTAGAGGATGGAGTTTTGTAGGATGGAGAGACCGATTGAGGAAATGAACTCTCAAACAAGGATGTGTAGAATTGTAAAAAGTAAATGTTTTGTCTTTTTGTGCTTTGTTACACTGTGTAGTATCATGATGTTTATTGTAGGATGTGTGTTTTTCTCTGCTCCAAAACCCATTGCACCCACTCAACAGCCTATATCTCTTTCTACTGCCTCCTCTCACTCTTTTCACCCTTTGCCTGAGCACGAACAGACCCGACGATCAGAGTTCGTAAATAACTCGTTTATCCAACTCTTGCACCAGCACCAACTGGTAATGAATACGACCAATTGCTGGGTCTGTGGGTTAATGCCCCATACCACTAACAAGGGTATTCCCTACCTGGTGCTACCGTACAGTTACAATGGATCGTCATGGGCATTCCAAACCATGTTTCTCTACGCCCTAGATACATACTCCCCTCGCCCACCGCGTTCCATCAGACCCATCACCAATAATAAGGCTTTGATGAAAGGAGTTGCCGATATGAGTAGGGATATTAATGCATACTCGTCCATTCCCAAAGAAGAGCTGAGACCTTATGTAGGATGGAACGCGACGGGGTATAGTATCAGTCTGGGTGAAAGACAGCGAAAAATCTCATCTCCAATTTGGGTCGTACCCCACATGGGTCGGTTCTGCTTACAGGGTAATGGTCAGAACCCTAGGGCTCAACTGGGAAGAAGTGACTGTACTGAAACGTACACTTTCCCGTCACAGTTTTCCCCTGCGTTTTTGGCTGCTAAGGGCACATATTTCATCTGTCATGACCGAGCATATACGTGGTTGCCCCCTGATTTCTCGGGCACATGTTATATTGCGAACTTGCTACCGCCGACATTTACTGCTGCCTCCGACTATCACAAGACCAGAGTTGTGAGAGGTGTGATTAGTAAGGAGGACACTGCCGGTCAGGAAGCAGGAGACTTTTTCCTGGGTTTCCTGCCGTTTTGGGGACCTATGGTCAATAGTAGGAACCTGAGACAGCTGACTCGTGTGGTTGAATCCACCGTCAATGTAACGGCTGGTGCCCTTAGTAATTTGACAGCTGAGCTCCAAGCGGATCGCCTTATGACTTTGCAGAACCGCATGGTCCTAGACGTTATTCTTGCAGACCGCGGTGGGGTATGCAAGGTCATCCAATCCAGTTGCTGCATTTTCATACCAGATAATGCTCCAACAGTGTATCAAGCCATCTCCAAACTCCATAAAATATCTGAAGCCATACACGTGGATAAGGGAGATTGGTCACTGATGGGATGGTTCTGGGAATTGATATCTGCCTGGGGTTGGAAAGTTCTGATGGTCATTGGAATGATCTTAGCCATTCTTTTCCTGTTCTGTCTATGCATACAGTGTGCTCCTGCGATATGTGGCCTCTGTGCTACCTTATGTGTAAGGAAACCTGTATCGAGGGACGAGCTAAGTAATAGGATGATGCTACAGCAACATCTCCATGACTTCGTGAACATTGACCTAGACTCGGATTAAGATGAGTATAGTGATTGCCTATGTAAGGGCAAAAGGAGGGTCTGTCGTACTTTGGTATTCGGAACCGCGTAGGGGACAGGGCCCTACCTCTGTCTATTTTGGTATTAGCGAACCGCAAATGGTAAATGCGGCACGTACGAGTGCTTTATGTGCCGTTCTAGCTACGAATGCACTGTGTACACGTATTCTGCTCAACTACGCGGGTTCCATTTTGGAAGCAGTGGCCATCTTGTCATTGCCCTCACATAGGCTATGATGGAGTTAATACGGGCCTCACAGTACACGGGCTTTCCCTCTGACTTCTCTGTGACCTGGGCAGCTGGCTCTGCTGCCCCGGGTCAAACCGGTCTCACGAGCTCCCCTTCCTCCTTCCACCTGTGATTCGTATCAGGGCTTGACCCGTCATAAAACCCTTTCATTCTACACAATCCCCCGGCTAATCTCTTCCACACCTGCTTGTTCTTGCTTTATGACTTGTTTCCCAAAACAGGAGATGCTCATATTTATTGGGGGGTCTATTTACTTCAAACATGGGATCTGAACCTTCCTGTGTAAATCATTGTGGGCTGGCCGAACTGGAATGTGGGATGGTCATCATGACTCTGCTTTTTCGTTTGTAATGTATGCCTTTATATGGCCATATCGTAAACCAAGGAATGTATGCCTGGAGCATGATATTTTGTACTTAAGGAGAAGTCCGTTCCTATGATTTGCAGCAGTCTCCTGAGAACATACACGCTGTTGTACTTCTAGGATACCTGTCATTGGTCTGCAGCCAATAAACGATTCTTTTGACTTCACCCAGAAGACTCTGTGTTTCTGTAGGTCCGGAACAGGGTGAAACCCCGAAGTCATAGGGTGTGTGCCCCTGCACCGCTGGGTCTAAAATACCCAGTACTTCACGCGGTATTTGAGGGCTGTCTGTCCCTCATTGAAACACAAATGTAAGTGGATGGTCAGGCTAGGTGGTCTGACTGAACCGTGTGCAAAGCCAAAATGTATATATAGCTGTCTTTACAAAAGTAACTTATATGTATAGTTAACAATGCTCATGCCAACTGTGATACAAAAAATAAAATTCAAATGAGATGTCTTTATTTCTTTTCATTCTCAATTCAAGACATTCAGGTTTGTCAAATATTGTTGTTCAAAACAGAGAGGATTATGACATTGAGATTAGGAAAGGAATTGGAGAAGACAAATATTACAAAAAACTAGACAATAATCCACTTGCTGTAATAAAAGAAGAGATTTAAAAAAAAAAACGAGAGAGGGACTAGAACAAGGCTTTGTAAATAAAAAAGAATTTGAATACCTTAATACTGACTCTCCAAGAACTCCAGTTTTATACACCCTCCCGAAGATACACAAAAATACCACCAATCCCCCGGGACGTCCTATATTGTCCGGTTGTGGTTCAATTTTTGAACCCATCGGCAAATATATAGATTTTTTTATTAAAGATTACGTCCCCTTACAAGAGACCTATGTCAGAGACTCAATGCTTATGATAAATCTGTTGGAAGATAGGCCATATGACACCACAAAAAATTGGCTAGCTACTCTGGATATCACTTCATTGTATACGAACATACCACAACAGGAATGCATACAAGTGATTCAAGACTTACTAGATACTAGACCAAAACCTATCCAGGTCACTACTTCTTTTATTGTTGGGCTTTTACAGATTGCATTGATATATAACTATTTTATATCTGAAGGAAACTATTATCAACAATGCTCCGGGACCAGTATGGGGGCAATTTTTGCCCCAAATCTAGCTAATATCTATATGGATTATCTAGAGCATAAGTTTGTCCTTAATGACACCAATATATACCATTCGAAAATGATCTGTTGGAAAAGGTATATAGACGATATTTTTTTTATTTGGTCGGATACTATTTCTGAGTTCAATGATTTTGTTCTGTATTTAAATACAGTACAACAACATTTGAAGTTTACATCAACTATACACAAATCTAGTATTGCTTTCCTAGATCTAAATATCTTACATGAAGATGGTAAATTGTATACCTCATTACACAGAAAACCAACAGAACGTAACACGTTACTTGCCTATTAGTCATCATTCGCGTGCACAAAGAGATGGCCTACCCTACGGACAGTTTTTGCGACTACGTCGCAATTGGACAAAAAAAGAGGACTACATGAGAGAAGCGAGTGTACTACGAGAAAAATTGCTAACTAGGGGATATCCAAAGAAACTAGTAAAAAACTAACTCAAAAGAGCTTGGTTCTGCCCTAGAGAAATATTACTTACCCCAAAAGAAAAATCTAAAATAAACAAACTCATTTGTGTCACCACCTTTGGCATACATACTAACCAAATTCGCAAGTTAATCACAAAGAACTGGCATATCATTAAGAGCATAGATTCCAGTATTGATGTCCCGATGTTTGCTTTTAAAAGAGGCAAGAATATAAAGGACCATCTTATTAAATCATCTTTGGAAAGTCCATTACAAACAAGCAGATCGCTGCAGTCGGTTTGGGGAATACCAGAATTGAAGGGGCATTATAAATGCGGCAACTGTGTTGCTTGTGAATTTACGGCTAATACTAAAAAATTAGAACATGGCAATGTTGATCAGAAACTTGAATTTTATGCTAACTGCAACACGAAGAATGTTGTGTATTGTATACTGTGTCCCTGCGGACTACCTTACATTGGACAAACCCAACAAACAGTTAAAGCACGTATTGGACAGCATCGGAGTAGGATTAGGAATTTGGTCCCTAACGCTCCCTTGGTCAACCATTTCCTAGAAAAAGGCCATACAGCAGATGATATCCGCTGGCAAGTGATAGATAAAGTGGTTGCCTCTATCAGAGGCGGAGATCTATCACAGATACTGCAACGTTTAGAATGCCGTTGGATTGAACGTACCAATTCGATCACACAAGGGTTGAATTCAGCTGAGGAATGGCGTGGGTTTGTTAGCACCCTCACATGAATGAGGTTTCTGATATATTGGTAAAATGTGCACCATTGCTGCTAGACCAGGTGGTTCTGTTTATTGTTTTGTACTGATTGGCTAACCACTATGTTCCATCTTGTTCTCATGCATATTGTCTTTTTATGAAAAATCTATTTGTTTGAAATCATCCTCCCTAGATACCAATATAATGTACTTACTGATGTCTGATGAGATGTAATGTGTAACTAGAATTTGTTGTCTAACTAGGTGTTTAGGTAGAAGATTTGACATTTGCATCCATATACCACCTGATATTGTAAACAATATTCTCTCTCTGTGATAATTAATTGCAATATCTCTATGTGCGGACCAGTGATATATGTGCCGAATTTACAACTATCAGGAAATGTACTTACTAGCTATGGACTTAGTAGGTGGTTATTTGCCAAAGGTTTGATCAAATGATCTGTGTTTCACAGGAAATTCCGAAATTATTTGAAATGATGTTGTGACATACTGCCTTTTTCCAATAGAATTTGATTTGTTTGTAATAGAAATGATATATCATTGGAATTTGTATCTAAATTCCGCTCGAAGCATATGCTATTTTTCTGTTTTATTCTTTCTAGATAGGGCCGACCGCGTGTTCCCGTAAATAATAATAACGTGTCACCGTATATTGAAAAGAAGCATCTACATAATGAGTTGCATTGCTCATTGTAACTTTATTGACAATCACTTTCTTTTTGTGCTTGCTCGTATTTGACCGGTATGTGATAGGTTGCCTAGCAACACAAACGCTGATCCCTGCATTTTGCCCCGTAAATGCGGCCTCCGGATTCGCTATTCCTTGTCCAACCATCTTTAAATACCGAGTCCTTCCTACCAATCACTGTGATTGTACCACACGGAGTGAAAGATGTTCCTTTGTTGTAGCGTAATGTGGTATATTCAGACACCATAACGGCTTTGAGATAGGTAAGAACGTCTCTCTCTAACTCTGTATACCGCTTGTGAGAGACGTATGAGACACCTCTTATATTAGGCTTTCTTTTAAAATATGTTACAGTTTACCGAATCCTTCGAGTACAGTGAGAGCTAGAACACGGCCCGCTGGATTGTTACTTTTTCTAACCCCTCAGCCCTCCCACAACTACATCGTTGTTAAACGCTTAAAGATTACCCAATATGACGCAAGCATAGGATAATGACCAACAACGATTTGGCAGTTGTATGGCCTGATTCAACCCTCACAAGGGGTAAGTGATAACCACTTGCACAAATAATACTCTGTACGCTCAAAGATTATTCTAATTATTAATTATACTCGGCTGGGTAACCTGTGAGTTATTTTCTTTCACTTCCAACACGGTGACACTACCTTTACACATTAGGCAGCTTTACCACCGTTCAGGAATACAGGCTAAATAGTAGTCTTTAACTACCGTCTTCTCTAAATAGTACTCTATACTTATGGTATTATTATTATTTTATTTTTAGGTGTCCCAACATTAGAAGGTCCTGAAGAGACCCTTTATTTCAAATAGGGTCAAAACGCCGTTGACAAAAAATAGAGTCAAATCATTATCCAATACTTCCGACGACTAAGTGTTGAGAATTACATTGTACTATCCTTTATGATTGCCTTTATATTGAATAACTGAAACCTTTCACCTATGTTGCACTTTATGTCACTTTTTTAGTTTAGGTTTAATCACTTTTCTCACTGGGACACCTTCCATGACTGTTTGTTAAAATTGTTATTTTGTTTTGAATGTGTATTAAGATATTGCCTAAAAATTGTCCATGATAAATACAAAGAATACTATTTTGTACCAACTTTCCAATGTGTATAGCTAATTTTTCTTTCTGACGTTACTATAAACCCTTTATATTGCCATTGTGCTCTGTATATTATATAGTTGGTTATTATTCCACGGGAGCCATTGTTTCCTTTTAAAAATTAGCACCCAGGCTCCATGTGAGTAGGGTTCCCTTATCCTTTGATCACTCAAATAAAGCGTAGCACGCACTAGTTGAAACTTTTATTTTCAAACACGCTATATATCTTTTCCATCTTGTATTAACTTTGGTGTGCAGTTAGCAACACACTTTCTTCATTCAAGTATTAACTGCCTCCCTGCAGAACTTGCACCCAACATTGTTCAAACATGTCCTCTTTTGATAGTATAGCCAGCACTACTGAAAACAGGGCAGAAACGAAAGCTGCAGAGCAAGCCACTGAAATATATGCATTGATCAATGCCACAAAATCTTTCTACACCCACCAAGGAACTGCCATTCAACAACTTCGACATCTTGAATTTATTATGAGACGGGAATTGAACCAGATGCTACACGCCTCCACTCTCATTCAGTACCAAAAACATGAACGGATTCCTAGAGGTCTTAGGCTCGCCATCAAACCCTTACTATTTTGATTACAATTCAACAAACTCTTCATGGATAAATGGTACGCTGTATTAAATAAGTGTTCCCTATACCTCATTTTATTGATTGTGGAGGAGTTACCAAAAACAATTGGCGAACTGGAAGAAGAGATCTACAACATGAAACTTGATTTATCTAACCAAATGGATCCAAAAGAATGGTCTAAAACATTGGACCAAATTAATGTCAAGCTTGACAGTTATGGCAATGACCTACAAGAGAGCAAATTAAGAAAGTTCAAAAGGGATACCATTGATTTTCGTCTCAACAAAGTCTATACATGGGCAGACATGTATTCGCAACGTAGACCCACTAAAAATCCACATTCCTCGTCCGAAGAAAGTGTTGTTTCGGATCGTGAATTATTGTCAACAAGAACACCTTTGAACGTTGAGACACCTAGAGATGAACAAGCATACAGGGAGTTGTGCAAGCTCTGACATCACTCATCAACGAGTCATGAGTTCAACTGAAGCTTTTTGATCAAAAGGTCAACAACCGATTCAACCACCAGATCAGCCTCCAGCGAAACAAAACGGAAGCGGCACAAAACAAGGAGAGGAAAGGGACAAACTCAAAGAAAAAGGAAGGCAGAACTTACGGAGCCAGAAGACATTGTCATAAATATATCATCCAACAATTCTGTCACAACACCAATAGCAAGTTCTCAATAAAGGTACATTATTTGTACCTATGTATCACACCACTCTTCCAGAAACAGAGGTGGATTTTATAGATTCCTGCATACTATCAAACTGCGGCATGTTTTTGACAATGTTTTGACTGACACACGATCCCAAGAACCACATGAATTTCAGGAATTCAGACCCAAAAGCACCTTCACAACACTAGTATCCCATAAAACCATTGACATGTTCAAATCGTTAGTGCTACAAGACCTAAAAAAAACTTGATTTTAAGCCATCAAAAAAGTCAAACGTAATGAAATCGGAAATAATGAATTTACCAACATCTGTCTAGAGATAATCAACTTATTTTTCAAAGCGCAGACAAAGGAGGAGCCCTGATAATTATTGACAAGGAATATTATCAACGTAAAGTTCAAGAACATCTGGCAGATGAGACTGCGTACCTCTAACTAGATCAAGATCTCACCAACGAGATACAATAGACCTTAGTCCAAATTTTGGAGAATGCAGCTGATATGGATTGGATTTCAAAGAAAACAAAGAGTTTTTTAGTAAACAATTCCCCAAACGACCGCATCTTTACATGCTACCAAAAAATCATAAGGATCTAGTTGACCCACCATTCAGACCAATAGTTTCCGGGAGAGATTCATTATTTGAATCGCTAGGTACATATATTGATCAATTTTTGCAACCTTTCATTTGTTCATGGAAAACATACACACAAGACACCACTGACTTTCTCAAACAGTTACACAACTTGGAGCACAAGAACACTGACAAATTGCTACTTTATACCATCGACCTTACTTCTCTGTACATGTCCATCCCCCTACAAGAAGGAATTGAGGCTGTTGAATGGGCCTTATTATCAAAATCACAGATTGGTGCCCACAAAGTTTTCTTGTTGGAGTTACTTTTATTTTGTTTACAACACAGCTATTTTCGTTGGGAAGATGATTTTTTTCTGCAAATCAGTGGGACCTCGATGGGTTTTGGGGGGGCCCCCACATATTCTAATATCTTCATGGCCGCTTTCGATGAACAACATATTTTTCAACACATCACATGGACCAAACATCTTGTCATGTATTGTTGTTACACAATGATATCTTTGTAATCTGGTCACACACCCATGAATCTTTGGAAAAGAACATTGAGGTACTTTATTCCAAAAGCAGAAGAATTAAATTCACACATAACATCAGCTCGAAACAGCTGTCTTTTTTGGACGTATTAGTCGACAAGAATGGACAAGGGATCCACAGAAGTGTATATGTGAAACCCACAGATCGGAACAACACATTGCTGTTTCAGAGTTTCCACTCACCACATTTCATTAAGAATCTACCATATTCACAAATGCTACGCATTAAAAGGATTTCTTCCATAGCAGAGAATATAAACATGACATGAATCGCATCAAAAACAGATTCTTAAAACGAGGTTATCCTGAAGAAATCATTACTAAAGCTGAAACACAAGTCTTGAATGTAAACCGTGACGATCTTCAGATCAGCAAATCTAAGACTACAAACAAACAGACTGTTTTTGTCTCTAAATATTCCACCAGATCAGACAACATCAAAAAAATTATTATCAAGAGATGGGAACTTCGGCAAAATTAACCTGATTTTGGTAACTCATTTCAAGAACGTCCGTTATTCTCCTATACAAGAAGTCTTAATCTCAAAGACGTTTTAACATCTAAAAACAACAGAAGTTGCGACATTGGTTTAGGATTGAGGAAATGTAACAACTTTATTAACTGTAAGGGTGGGCATAATTTGCGTAAGGGACCTACGTGGAGAGGCACAGAGATAGAACCAATCTCCGCACTTTCCGCATAGCTCCGTTATGCGCCGCACGCCTCCCACCCACAGCATTAAAAACCTTTAAAAAGCATTATAAATAACATTTTAAATAAGCTTACCCTATCGGCAGTGGCCCAGGCCTTCTATCCGTCTCCATTGCATCTTCTTCTGGCAACTGCGCATGCGCGTTCTGCTTTGGACAATGCTGTCTCCACCTCCTGGAGGGAAGCTGGGCCAGAGAGGCCCAAACTGGTTTGGGCTAGGTCTGCCTAAGAGAACAAAGAGAAACTGAGTATAAATATTGGGGCCCAAACCCTGGAATTTTGGAACTCGCTGGAATAAAGGAACCTGCCAAGAGGAAGAGCTTGGAGAGCTGCCAGGTGGAGTACTGCCCCTTTACTGTGTTGTTGCTTTGCTGGGTTGGCCTGCAGTTGCTGCTTCTGCCTTGGACATTGAAAGGACTGTACTGAACTTTCTTCACTTGTGCTGAGTATCTTGAAATAGAGCTTGCCTCCTGTTGTGAAGTCTCAGGGACCGCAAAGATTTCACTGACCTCTGGAACCACTTCTGAAACCGTGGATTCAGATGCCACAGAGGGCGGGGAAGCAACCGACTCAGTCACTGGCTCCATCGCTGGCTCTGTGTTCTGAAGGCACCGCAAAGGGCACTGCTGCATCTTGTACCACACTCTGGTCACACCGACGACAACGACAGATGCCGCACAACCGAGATGCTGCTTCTTGCACTGTGACCTGTCGACACCTACCTCGCACCTCACTGCACCACCTCGCTGGACTCACCGATCCCGTTGCTGCCTGCTGACTTCAACACCTGTGACTACATTGTTGCTGGGGCACTGCTCATAAGTCTCACAATGCACCGCCTCCTCCAACACAGCAGCCTGGGCCAACCAACGCCAGCTCTCTCTAACCGGCTCTGTCGCTTGAACTGTGACCTGTTAGCACTGCAATGAGCACCACCTCATTCCGCATTGCAACCCTGGTCTCACCGACGCCGCTGGACGACCATCACTGAGCTGCAGCCTGCACCGCGCCTTGAGGGCACTGCATGCCGCAACCCCTACACTTCACATCACAACCACAACGGTTGCCATGACTGACTCACACCAAAGTGATCGGATACAACAAAAAGGTACTGTTTACGAGTCTGCCAGTACCTCAACTGATGCGGTCAGGCCAAACTGTTGGATTCTGCTGCTTTCAGTATCGTGGGAGCTACTGACTCCAAGGAACTGCATTTTTACGGTTATTCTTGCAATTGAATATTTCAAAGTACTTTATGTTGGATTATTATTGTTTTGGTTTTGTTTTGAATATATAAAGTATTGGATATATTTCTAAACTTGTTTGGTGTCCTTTTGTAGTGTTTTCACTGTATTACTGTGGGTTATGTGCTAATGCTTTACACACTGCCTCTGAGAAAAGCCTGACTGCTCGTGCCAAGCTACCAAGGGAGTGTAACTCCCTTACCCTGAATAGGAAGAAGGGTCCCTACTTGGACAAAGGTGCAAACCATTGCCAACTAGGGTCCCCTATTTCTAACATTGGTTGTCAGCGGTGAGGATAGGACTTACATTTGCACTTGAATTACAGTGATTGGTGTGCGCTACTACCATATCACAGACCATTACGTACCACATACTGTTTTTTTGGTCTATTTCTGATGTTGCCAGTTGCTGGAAACTTGAACTTTCAATTGCATAATGCCTGAGTCAATAGCATCATCAGTTGCATCCCTGGAAATAGACTTTGAGGAGGAAAGGTTGGAAACCTACAACACCAAAGAATTGAAGGCTATTTGTAAAAACCCTAAAGTCCAAATCAGAGGACTCACCAGAAAGAAGGAGCTACAAAAGGCGCTGAGCGCCTGGGCAGCAGCCAAACATGCTAGTGATCAATCTGGAGCTCTTGATATGGAGGCAGAGGAGCCTATTTCATGGGTTGATGTGCTTTGGGGGGGTACCCTCCAGACTAGGCAGCAGTGGCTTGTCCCTAGAGGAGCTGGAGGACAGGCGGGAAGCAAGAAAAGTTTCAATGCAACTGGAGAAGCTCAAGTTAGCAATGGAGGAGAAAAGGATGATGATAGGCAATAAGATTAGAGTGAAGAATCTAGATCAGAGGAGTTGGTGCAGCACAGATGGTGGCAACAATTTCTCGGTGCAGGCGGATAGAATTGTGCACATCCCCAAGAATGTAGGCAAAGAGTTTAAGAAGGGGGATGATATACAAAGGTAGTTTCAGGGGTATGAGGCATCTATCCACATGAATGGGGTCCCTGAGAAGAATTGGGGCACAGGATTCTGGCTTCTTTTCTCAGAAGAGGGGAGGCACACTTTAGTGGCTTTGGGTAAGGGGTGTAACCTCACCTATGCTGACATGAAGGAGGCCCTTCTCTCCAAGTATAATCTTACTCCTGAGAAGTACAAGGATCAGGTCAGGTCCAGTAGAAAAACTGATGCACACACTTGGTTGGAATGTGTAGATTCTTTTTGCAGGTCACTTGGTGAGGGGCCATAATGTGACAGGTTTTCAAGGGCTCTACAGTTTGATTGCATGGGAGCACCTGTCTAGTCTATGTTTTGCAGAGCTGTGCCAGCACTTGGTTGATAGTAAACTTACTGACCCCAGGAAGCTTGCTATGAAGGCGGACTGCTGGGTGAGTACCAGGGTCCACAAGAAAGCGTTTGGGGGAGACTCTGCCACAGGTGGACAGGGTTCCCAGCAGAAGAGTGGGAGGGACAAGGGTAAGGCACAGGAGGTCTCTAAAGGGCCCCAAACAAACACCCAGGGTAAAGGTTTCCATCCCTCGGGATATAAGAAAAAGGGGTCTCTTCAGGAAAGTCTGCAGAGACAGGCCCCGCAAGTGCTATGCCTGTGAGAAGGTGGGTGACTTGAAGGGGGACCTGAAGTGTCCCAGAAGGCGCACAGCCACCTACCGGTGGACAGACCAAGGTGTTGGGGAGTGTAGTGCTCGAGGAGGAGATACCGCAGAAATGACCCTCGTCTCACTAGGGGGCAGTGAGATGGTCCCAGGAAACCAGGTACCTGCTAATACTAAGAAACACAGTGCCTGTGTGACCAGCAATGGGAAAACGGTAGAGGCTCTCAGAGGTACTGGAGCCAGTGTGACCTCAGTCCGGTTTCACCTGGACTGTGAGGAGTAACTAGTCCCCGGGGCAGTCCACCAAGTAGTTGCTGTGGAAAACTCAGAGCGCCAGTGTATGGTGGGCAGGTTCCCTTTGAATTAAGGTCTCAGGTCCCTTGAGCGTGGTTGTGAGCCCTACCATGCCTGGAGATTATCTGCTAGGGAAAGACCTTGTGGAAGGATGTTGAGCTCAGGTCTCACTTGGAGATGCTTGGGTTGCCAGAGTGAGCGTGGCTGACCACTCGGTTAATGGCAGCCAAAATGGATGATCAAAAGGACCTGGAAACTGAAATATTGGCCCAGATTCCTGCCAAGTGAAAGGACAGGGGGCATGGGAAACCCACCCCTGAGATTCTCATGGTCCGGGAGGAGGCTGACCTTGAGGGGGATGCCTCAGTACCTACAAGGGAGCAGGTAGCTGAACTAGGGGATTTATTTGAGCTGACCCATTGGCAGCAAGAAGGTGGTCCCACCAGGGAATAATAGATATACACCTTCATGCGATCTTTCCAAAAATATATAGTTCTCTGCATCTTTAAGTAAACTCAAGAGTCTCATCGTACATATCACTATCTGCAACCACAGATTCCATATCTCACCATCTAAGCATGTGCAAACTGGTCATTTAAGTAAAAAACCACATCAACAAACACTTCCTAATACATACCTAACAAGTATTACTACTTTATAATTCATATACAGGCAAAGCACATTTTCTTATCTTTTATTTGTGACTACACTACTCCTGTTTAATAAGCTGATTAAAAGTCTTACAACTCCCAAAATGCAAATAACATAGATGTATCTATCCTGCACATGATGCTTAGACAGTTAAAACATTTTTCATTTTAAATACATTTCTCATTGTAACTTTCATCAATACTATACTGTTGTTTTCTATAAAGTACACAATAGAATTAAGGAGCACTTATTAATTTTGCTCTCCCCAAAACATTCGGTACTAACATCTTAAACATATACCCTCTGCCAGACACAGTAAATCTGATACATTTTTTTTGTATCACTGTGATACTCTTTTTTTTATCAAACACCCATAATATGATTTATATTTCTAATGTAATTTTTTTTAAATAATTAAGAAGTTATGTACTTACCAGTGAATTGAGTTGGTAGATTATATTGTTGTTTTAGCTCTTTTTGGATAGTTTTGACACTATTAGGATTTGTAAAAACTAAGCACAAGGATGGTACAGCACTCTCATACAAAGCAACCATAAAATCGCAACTTCTTCAACCTTGCTCTCTGTACTCATGAGAAAGGCAGCAAATAAAGTCATTTTAAACTACTCTATATCCACTTGTGAATGGTTAGTATCTGTTTACCCTTTCCCTCTATCTCAAAAACAAATTCCTGTCTATGCGCCTTCGTGATGTCTTCCCCATCATCATGAGAAAAAACGAAAGTCCAAACCTACATTTCCCTTTACTTTCAAAAAAATGTATATACTGCAGAACAGTTTATTACATAGTCCTGAATTGGAAATGAAACTATAATTAGTTACATTTTGTCATAACTCCTCTGGTTTCTATAAAAGTTTCTGCCTTTTTAACACTCTTCCCCCAGTACACTCTTAGCTGAGTGTGTGTAGCAACCCAGTGGAACCAATAGGTCACAAGTTCAAAGCACATTCTAGAAGGACTATGCTACTCCCAAATGAGATGCAGCAGGTGTGGTTTACTCAACAGATTCTCGCGCCGGGATACTCCTGAGTAGCTGAGCGCGTTACAAGTGGAAAATAACATAACATAACATAGCTATGTCTGTATACATTTTTTTTTTAAACAACAGCCAGATTTCTTGCTAATTCTCATGTGTGGGGCTGAAACTTTGGATTGAGGTCATGCAACGATGCGGGGACCCACGCAGGGCTCAAACGGCAGTGATTAGTGCACTGAATGGTACTGTGAATATTTGGGCACTACATATCCCACAAGTCTCTAAAAGGCCCGGATTGGGGGCGTGACTTTGTTATATTAGGGAAAGGCTGCCCGCCACAGCATGGACTTTACCAGTAGCCTCTGAGGAAGAGTTACACTCGAAACGCGTAAGGCAATTGGAAAGCTGCATTACAACCTGCATACGAAGCATTTCCTTACCTGATGAAATAAAGGCTGGTAACCTGTTGAAGCTCGAGTGCGCCTCATTTTGAGCTACCTTGTTGTGTGAATATATATATATATATATATATATATATATATATATATATATATATATATATATATATATATATATATATATATATATATATATATATATATATATATATTATTTTTTTTTAAGAAAACACCTCAAATTTAACTGTTTTTCACTTGGAAAACTACCTCATTCAGCTCCAGCCTTCTCCTCACTCCTTCACTTTAAAATGCTGAGAGTGTTGATTGTTGTCCACAGCTATTTCTACTGGGCTAATGAGGCTGCAAAAAAGAGAGGTAATGACAGGGACATGGGTTTGCCAAATGTGGAGATTACTTGGATTGGCCAGAGAGGGTACATTTTCATCAGTTGCTGGCTTTGGTTAAAAACATTGTGGATTGTGAGCTCCTCACCCCATGGTTGTGCACTGTGGTGGAAATTACCTAGGCTCACTAACTGGGGTAGGGCTAGAAATCCTTATGAAGGATACCTTTACTGAATTGATGATGCTTTTGCCTCATACTGTCTTGGTGTACTCTAACATATTCCAAAGGCAAAAATGGAAGTGGTCTAATCCATTCTGGCCACAAATTTACCAAGCCAGGAAACATGTTAATAAAACTGTTTCTGCAATCCTCAGAGACCATACCATGGGCTCAATCTATAACAACAAGCTGCATTTTGATATGCATGGAATTTATAGAAATGATTGAGTGCACTTTACAGACAAAGGCAACAGGGTGTTTCTAAGTAACCTGAAACTCTGCGTCCAGTCTTATGTGCATACATACAATCAACACAAAGGCTCTTGTCAGAGTCACCTTAGTCCCCAAAATATTGTTACTTTTTTTATAAAGATCCCTTTTTTTAGTTTTTGGGAATCTTCACAATTAAGTCGCGGTGGTCGGGAATAAGTCATGAAATCACAACGGCCACCAGCACATGCAAAAATAATAACACAAAAAATCCATTCTAAACATTGCACTACACATGGTTCTTTGAAAACATTTTTAAACTCATGTTTTTGTACTAAGTGTCTTTAAAAAACATTCTAAAATCTATTACCATATTCGCGGTTATTCAGGCCATCGCAACGACGTTGTTAACTTTGATTGCGCCTTTTGCATAAAGTGTTAAGCACATATATGCACACGTATTACAGTATTTTACACACTAGAGGTTTATTACTGTATTCCCGAAAGTCATGTTTTCTAGTGAGTTTCTATAAAAACATTTCTAAAACCAATGTTCTGATCTGACAGTAACGCTGCAAGTCACGATGACGATCTCGCCTTTTTTATAGACTAAAAAACACATATATGCACACATATTATACTATTTTTGACACTAGCGGTTTATTACTGTGCACTTAAAACTCATGTTTTTCTAGTGAGTTTCTATAAAACCCATCTTTAAAACCTATTTTTGCGGTAACGGTGGGACTCACAATGACAACTGTACCCATGATAATTGTGGATACACCGCAAAAATGCAAAGCAACAGCAGGAATTCAATGGGCACCACCACAATAAAAAAATATAACAATATAAGTCATTCTAACAACCACACTAGATAAATTACTATCTAAATAACTCTATAAAAACAGTTTCAGTTTTTAACGTCTTTATTTCGAATATTCTTCATAAAAGACAAAGTATTTACAAACATACAATAAAAAACAGTATTACATAGTCAATAGCATTATATACAATTTAAAAATTAATTAAAACCTAGTTAAAACCTCAATTAAATCAAATGAATTCATAAAGACGATGAAAGAAGATTGTTATTATACAAATTCAGTTAAAAAGATACAGCATCAATACAGGTCAAAGACACAATCTTGAAAGGTAACATACTAAATAGGTTGATCATGGCGGTGTATTATATACTATCCTAGACCTTAATAACCAAGCCCATCCTAGGAATTTGGCCATTCCGATTGAAAGACATTCAGAGGTGTTAGTTCTCAAGATGAGTAGGGCTTCCCTGCTTGACCGGGTCTTTAATCTATTGCATATGGGTTTTAGCCACTTATGTCGAGGTTCATGATAGGCATTGCAAACAAACAAGAAATGACCTACTGTTTCTTTATGGTTAATGCAACATGGACAAAATGGGGTCACCGGTTTCTGCCAGCCACTGGTAAAGGCCCGTAATGGCAATGTACCTAAACGGAACTGAAAGTAAAGTTTCCTATCTATGGTTTTAACAATTATATCCCAAAAACACTCGGTGTAGGGGACTATTTTATGTTGCAGAAACAAACCAGTCAGGTTCGATTTCTCTGAGAGAGCAACGTGTTCATCCTTGACCATAGACCAAAAAAGAGATTTCAAATCTTTTTTAGAGGGAAAGATGTGAGAGCCCGGCTCAGACCACAACTGGGGAAGGCCCATTCCAGAAAGAGTGTTTCTGATTGACTTGAACCAAGGGATTTCTCCTGCCCCTTGTTGTGATCTAACATCCTGAAGCTCTTGGGCGTACATGGCAAGTTCCGGTGTAGACCAAATTCGTCGCCATAACGCCACCAGCCTATACTGTGCTTGATGTTTAAATGAGTGGAGCCCCATGTCCATCAAAAGTGGTAGAGCTGGTGTTGATGGCGGAAGACTAACTAAGTTTCGGAGGAATTTGTTTTGTATCCTGTCAAGGACAGCCAGGTCTACACAACCCCAAATATCCGCCCCATATAATATAGCAGAACTAATTTTTGCACTGTATATTTTAAGGGCGGGCAACACCCTTTTGGTCAAAGAGCTCCGCTGCTCCTTCACCAGACAGCCGGACAAGCGCATTAGTTTCAAGCTAAGCGCTGCTATTTGCTCTTTCCAGCGTAATCTATAGTCCATTGTAACACCGAGATAGGTCATAACTTCAACCTGTTCCACGCGTGACCCATTCATCATGACATTGCCCCTCTGTGGCTTTTTCTTCGTGAAGACCATAAACTTGGTTTTGGTAATGTTAATTTCTAGATCGTTCTCTTTGCAGAAATCCACAAATTTATCCATAGCTACCTGCAGACCCTTCTGGGTTTTGGCCAATATAAGCGTATCATCCGCAAATATTAAAAGGGGGAATTTACTCCCACCCAGAGATGGGGCATCAGTAGGAATTTCTGAGAGAAACTTAACCACTTGATTAATAAAAAGTATAAAAAGGGTAGGGGCCAGGACACAGCCCTGTCTCACCCCACGAGTCACAGGGAAGGTTTCTGTGACCTGGCCCTGGCGACCCCACCTAACTCTAGCAAAGTTTCCCTCATGCATCCTGATGGTAAGTTCTAGGAGCGCAGATGGAACACCCATCTTTCTCAATGCAGCCCACATCTTTCCTCTGGGGACCAAATCAAACGCTGATTTGAGGTCCACAAATGCAGCGTATATCATGCCACCTCGCAGGAACACAGTTTTCCAATAGATCATAACAAATCTTAGTATCTGGTCCACAGTGCTGATGTAAGCCCTAAAACCAGCTTGTACTGGGGAGATAATGTCAACATCAGTCATCCAAGTGTCTATTTTTCCTAAGAGCATTCTGGCCACTACCTTTTGAAGGGCATCAATAAGACTAATTGGACGATAGTTTCCTGCATTAGTTTTGTCCCCTTTTTTAAACACGGGCAGGATCTCTGCCCCTTTCCATGAATATGGAATCCGCATCCCTCTAGCTATCGCATTAGCTAGGGTGGTTATATACGGAACCCAATGCACCTGATCATACTTAAAAAGGTCCGCAGGGACGCAGTCCATACCGGGGGCCTTACCGTTCTGGACTTGTTTAAG
The DNA here is from genome assembly GCF_964204655.1 of Triturus cristatus. Classification (NCBI taxonomy): domain Eukaryota; kingdom Metazoa; phylum Chordata; class Amphibia; order Caudata; family Salamandridae; genus Triturus; species Triturus cristatus. Next base: position 687,319,539 of record NC_140580.1, read on the forward strand.
AGCAGCTACGGTATCTAATTCTGTAAAGACAATATGGTCAAATAAAGGCACCGCAGTCTGAACACTGGCATCTTCCCTGGGGTGGGAGATCCGTACCGTGTTACTAAACTGCGTAGCGTAATGTTTGACCCATTGTTCTGCAGACACGTGGTTTACAGGTACTTTCGAGTCCCCAGTCCTGCCCCATCTCACAGCCTCCCAAAATTTTTGTTGGTTAGATGAAATGCTTGCTTGGTATAAATCTAACCAGCGCTGTTCATCCCAGTTGGTTTTTGCCTCTTTGAGTACTTTCTTGTAGTTAACCCTAGCTAACCTAATATCATTGGCCGACTTAGATTTAATAGCAGCTATTAAGGTGCTATGGGCAAAACGACAAGATTTATCATACCATTTATTCTTGGTGGATTCTAGACCATTATTCCTACCTTTAGTGGGTTCATTAAAAAAAGCTTTTATCTTATTGAATAAAGACTCGTGGATCAACCCTATTTCTTCCAGGGAGGTGTCTTCATTGAGTATCGTTACCATCAAATTGGTGGCTACTGAGACTTCCACCGCAATCTTTTCTAACACGGTAGGGTTGTCTATAAGCCTAGTCCAGCGGACCCTTCTGCAATCATTTGATAGAACCGCCTCGGCTGTAACGGCGGTGGATGCAAAATCCATTCTATAACCCTCATTTAGTAATAAAGTAATTGCCAGAGGGTTATGGTCACTTTCAGATCTTTGCATTACTTCCATATCCTTTAGGAGTTTCCAAAATTCTATCTTTATTAGGAAGTAGTCAATACGACTCGAGTGCCTGGAATTGTCAAATGTGACCTTTCCCATCAAATCAGATTTGGTTCTACCGTTAGCTGCACGCAGATCCCATTCAAGACAGAGGCCTAACCACTGCATTGCGGCCTCGGTAACCTTTTTAATAGGAGGGATGGATAATGGTGGAATATTCCAGATTTGGTCAGTTTCCCCATATCCTTCGTTGTCGAGATTGGGAAAGGGTTCAAAAGAACAGTTAAAATCACCTGCCACCATTGTACAAATATCGCTGGAAATATTGCCTAGTAAGCAGTCTAGATCACTGACTGCTCTCATAGGCTTCCCACCAGGTTGCCCTCTTGCATATATATTGATCAGTGAAAAAACCTCTTTATTTTTACCAGACAATTTCAAAGCAAGAATATCACTACTTAATGTAGGAATATCTTTAATTGTAAAAGCTAGAGATTGCCTGATCCAAATGACCAGACCACCTGTGGGACGGCCTTTTGGTCCTTTACAGGCTGGTTTGTAATAGTTAAGATAGCCAACCCGAAAGGTGGCAGCGGTAGACCAGCTTTCCTGAAACATAATAACATCAAAAGAATCCACAAAAAAGCCCCAGTCATCTTCAGACATTTTCCCTGTTAGGCCCGCTATGTTCCATGACAGGACTGAGAGAATATTACTTGCAACTTTCTGCAAGTTATTAGATGGAATCACAGTCTCCACTGGAACTAGAGGACTATATATGGGATTAGGAAGTGTTACCCCATCTACCTCCCCTTGTGAATTATCACTCTCCCCTGTTACAATCTCAGCCCTGGAAGGAGGAATACAGTTAAGAGCACTCAATACGACTTCACTCAGCCCTGGAGTCGACAGTGAATTGTCAAGTCAATCCACACCTTCCAAGCCGGATAGCGGAGCAAACCGGTTTGTGAGTTGCGGATAAAACAAAGGATGGGCTGTAGTATCAGGGTGGAATCTCCCTCTTGGCCTAACATTTCTAGAGTGTAGGGATGGCGTTTGAGGACCGCTTGTACATAGAGCGGGATAGAAATAATTCAGCAACAAAGTTTGCACATCCCCAGCTCTTCCAAATCTAGGTTCCCTACTGATAAAATTGGCCACCCATGGTTCTCTAAAATTTATCACCACACAGTCTCCCTCGAGATCTTTTTTACCATAACCTATCCAGTCCACCCTTCTTACATTAAGAATTTCAGAATACGTATTGGGTGGGAGCGGGCGATTTTTGTTAAGCCAAAATGTTACCTTATTATGGAGGTCCATGTGTGTTTCTCTTTTACCTTCGACTATAGGGGCCACGCCAGTTAAGATGATGGTATAAGGCTGTGACTCCGGAGGGAGATTAACACAGTGTTTCCTCGGGATTGGTTTAAAATATGGTCGGAGGGTTTGATCATGACTGCTAGGTGTTTTCTTGGCCTGGGGTTGTTTATCGGCCTTCTGTCTAGGTGTGACCCCCGAGATAACTGTATTCTTGGGGGCCGATACAGATGTTGGCTGCGTGGCTTTTGACATAATGGGACCCGCTTTTAAACTTGACACCCCTACTTTTTTATTCACCAGATTGGGTTTCAATGGTGATGGGGCAGTGGGGGGCACGCCTTTGGGGATTAAACTAGTTAGCGTTCTATTTACAGATGCTATATTCTCTTTAAGCAACCTATCCAAGGAATCCATTTTTACATTCAGTAGTCTTGTCCTTTCTAATAGTGGTAAGACTCTATCTACTCTATAACTCTATCTTGGCCAGGAATATGCCTTCTGCAATATTAACGGTGGTATTATGATCTTCATATTGACCCGCCTTGTTACTATTAGGCAACCGAATAGGAGGGTCAATAGTGCTTCCCACCCCCTCATTGTATTTGTCTAGGTCGGGAAGATCTAGCCGTTTACGTTTCCCAGGATTGTGTGAAGGTGAAAGATGTAACATAGGGGGGGAGATCACTTGCTCTTTACTAAAGTTTAAATTAGGTGAGTCCGAGAGACCTGATTTCTCTCTAGACTGGTCTAACAAGATGGTGGTCCCGCTGTTTAGTATGTTATCATGAGCAGTAATAAATGAGCTATCTTGACCCTCCACCACCAACTTCACAGTTTGGGTCTCGGGGGCAGTTACAAGCACTGGATCAATATTATCAGCATTGCTAACAGTATCTACAAAGGAAAGCGAAATAGGGGAAACTGCCTCATTAATTTTCCCAAGAGAAGATCGTTTACCTGTGATAATATCTAATGATAAGCGTTTTTCAACTATAGCAATTTCTTTCTCCAATATTGCAGTAGAGCGTTTAAAAAACTGGTCAATAGTACCCGTAAAAGTGCCATTAGAAGTAGAGACCTGGACTTGCCTCTTTTTTCCAGATCTTAGGGTCATCTTCGAATAGACAAGTAACCCAATTAGTTCCTCAAGGAGTGTCTATAGGTGGAGGATAAATGTTAGGAAGGTGGCCCGGCCCGGCCTCCTTTGGCCTCTGACGGCCACAGACGGCCCGCCCTCTGCCCGGGCTCTGCCCGGCGCCGCCCGCGCGCGTCCCGCGACGCGGGGGGAGCCTGGATTCAAGTAGCGCCTCCGGGCGCGCTTTCCGCCGGATGTGGGCGGGTCTGTGGATGGCTGATGGGGGCTGTAGTCCTCCTCTACTGCGGCCTCAGAGCAACGGGAGGCGGCGAGGGTGACTACCAGCGCCAGATCTAAAGGTGAGCAAAGGTCTGCCCCTAAGCCAGGAACCAGGTAGGGTCTGCTGCGTAGCGAGGCAAATGCGGGCTGCGATTCAGGTTCTGTCCCCCCGCTCCACCGGGGGAGCCTGGATTCAAGTAGCGCCTCCGGGCGCGCTTTCCGCCGGATGTGGGCGGGTCTGTGGATGGCTGATGGGGGCTGTCGTCCTCCTCTACTGCGGCCTCAGAGCAACGGGAGGCGGCGAGGGTGACTACCAGCGCCAGATCTAAAGGTGAGCAAAGGTCTGCCCCTAAGCCAGGAACCAGGTAGGGTCTGCTGCGTAGCGAGGCAAATGCGGGCTGCGATTCAGGTTCTGTCCCCCCGCTCCACCGGGGGAGCCTGGATTCAAGTAGCGCCTCCGGGCGCGCTTTCCGCCGGATGTGGGCGGATCTGTGGATGGCTGAAGGGGGCTGTAGTCCTCCTCTACTGCGGCCTCAGAGCAACGGGAGGCGGCGAGGGTGACTACCAGCGCCAGATCTAAAGGTGAGCAAAGGTCTGCCCCTAAGCCAGGAACCAGGTAGGGTCTGCTGCGTAGCGAGGCAAATGCGGGCTGCGATTCAGGTTCTGTCCCCTGTCTATAAAAACATGTATGAGTCTCTCAACATCTCTATAACAGTGAGTATTAATGATTCACTGGGTTATGAGAGTGGGTGCATAAGTCTCCTAGCGGGTCTGAGACTGGGTCTATAAGTCTGTGAGTAGGTCTGTAAGTACACTCTGAGTGAGTCTGTGAGTGAGTGCAAGAGAGTTTGAGTGGGTATCAGAGTGGCTGTATGAGTGTCTGAGTGGGTTTGTGACTGGGTTTATAAGTGTCTGAGGGGGTATGTCAGAGAGTTTATGAGTGTGTGGCTGGATCTATGACTGGGTGCATACATATCTGTGTCAGTCTGTGTGTGGGTGTGTGAGTCTTTGACTGGATCTGTCAGTGTTTGTATAAGTCTGTGAGTGGGTGTGTGAATGGGTAAGTAAGTGCTTGAGTGAGTCTGTGAGTGGCTGTAGTAGTCTCTGAGTGTGTCTGTAACTGGGTGCATAAGTCTCTGAGGGAGTATGTGAGTGGGTGCATCACTGTCTGAGTGGGTATACAAATGAGTGGATGTGTCTCTGTATGGATCTATGAGTGGGTGCATGAGTCTCTGATTGGGTATGTAAATGAGTGTAAGAGTCTCAAAGTAAGTCTCTCACTGGGTGTATACATCTTTGAGTGGGAATATGAGTAGGCACATGAGCATTTTACTAAATCTTTGAGTGGGTGCAACAGTGTCTGAGTGGGTGAGTGATTGGGTGTTCACATTTTTAAGTGGGTATGTCAGTGGGCACATGAGTGTTTGAGTAGGTCTGTGAGTGGGTGTGAGTCTCTGAGTGCATATGTGAGTAGGAAGATACATTTCTCAGTGAGTCTCTGACTGGGTGCAAAAATGTCTCAGTGGGTATGTGAGTGTCTGTATGAGTGTCTTGGTTGGGATATGAATGGGGATATGACTGAGTGGTTACGTGAGAAGATATACCAGTTTGCGACTGGATCTATAAGTGGGTACATACATGTTTGAATGGGTCTGTGAGTGGGTATATGAGTCTTTCACTGGGTCTCTGACTGGGTGTATAACTCTCAGAGTAACTCTCTCAGTGGGAGATTGAGTGCCTGATTGGGTCTGTGACTATGATCATAAGTCTCTGAATGGTCATGCGATTGGGTGCATGAGTCTATTAGTGGGTATGTGACTGATTGCATGAGTTTTTTGTGTGGGTTAGCAAGTCAGTGCATGAATCTTTGAGTGAATATATGAGTGGGGGCATAAGTCTCTGAGTGGATCTGTAACTGGCTGTCTGAGTCCTTCAGTAGGTCTATAAGTGGTTACATAAGTCTCTGAGTGGGTATATGAATGGGCACATGAGTCTTTGAGTGAGTTTGTGAGTAGGTGTATAAGTCTCTGACTTGATATGTGAGTGGCTGTGTGAGTGTCTGATTGGGTATGTGAATGGGTACATGAGTCTGTGACTGAATCTAGGAGTGGATGCATAAGTGTCTGAGTGGGTCTGTCTAGCAGTGGGTGCGTGAGTGGCCATAATACAAATATGTGTTTTGGGCCCTTGCCTGTCACAGGTACTTGGCCCACCCACATAAGTGAGGTTCCATTTTTATTGGGAGACCTGGAAGAACGCTGTGTGGTAGGAAATGTGTGTCAGCCCGGTGATCCCACAACTTTCCCGCACATAGATTTGAGAACATTTTTATATTTTTTAGCTAAATTTGAGGTTTGCAGGGGATTCAGGGTAGGAAGCTGTTGGGGGCCCATGCAAGCCATACTTCCCTGGACTCCCCCTGGTGTCTTGTTTAACAGAAAATCTGGATTTGGTAGGTTTCCCTAGATGGCCGCCGAGCCATGGGGCCAAAAACCTAGGTGAGCCCATTTGCAAAACAAGGTCCTTTTGTGATAGTTAGTTTTGATGTCTCCACAGTACGTTTGGGACCTTCCCTGCCAGGGGCACTTGGCCCACCCACACAAGTTAGGTACCATTTTTATTGGGAGAATGGGGGTGGGTGGAATTTTGTGGATCCACGCAGATTCCTGAACTTTCCATCACAGAAATGTGAGAAAAATGTTTTTTTTTGCAAGGTTTGAGGTTTGCAAGGGATTCTAGGTAACATAACTTGGTGAGAGCTACAAAGTAACCCCATCCTGGATTTTCCATGGTGTCTACTTTTTAAAAATGTATAGGTTTGCTAGGTTTCCCTAGGTGCCATCAGAGCTAGGGTTCAAAATCCACAGCTAGGCACCTTGCAAAAAAAATGAACCAGTTTTCACTGTAAAAAAGTGGCGTGTCCATGTTGCTTTTTGGCCCGTTTTCTCTCACAGGCACTAGGCCTACCCACACAAGTGAGCTACCACTTTTATTGAGAGACTTTGGGAATTGCAGGGTGGGCATAATTTTGTGGATCCACACAGATTCCAAAACCTTCCATCACAGAAATTTGAGAAAATATGTGGGTTTGTTGGACAAAGTTTGAGGTTTGCAAGGGATTCTGGGTAACAGAACCTGGTGAGAGCCACACAAGTCACCCCATCCTGGATATCTCTGAGTGTCTAGTTTAAAAAAATGTATAGGTTTCCCTAGGTGCCGGTTGAGCTAGCGTTCAAAATCCACAGCTAGGCACTTTGCAAAAAAGAGACAGTATTCACTGTAAAAATCTGGTGTGTCCACGTTGAGTTTTGGCCCGTTTCCTTTCGTGGGCACTAGGCCTACCCACACAGTGAGGTACCAGTTTTATCGAGAGACTTTGGGAAATGCAGAGTGGGTGGAATTTTGTGGCTCTATGCAGATTCCAGAGCCTTCCATCACGGAAATGTGAGAAAAATGTGTTTTTTTTATAAAGTTTGAGGTTTGCAAGGGATTCTGGGTGGGCCTGGGAATGAAATGTGGAGTTTTCTGCACTCCTCGCTCCTCAGAGTTCGCGGAGTGCAGAAAACTCTGTTCTGTGTCGTACAGCGTAGTCTTTCCCCACTCGCGCTCGGTAAGTTTCCTAAATCCATGACTGGTGTCCACGGGCTTCTCTCGCAATGCAGCGTTGTGATTGATCTGAGCGCCGTGACACAGCGCTCATTCAAGGGCTGGAGTGGTGGGCATGTTCTCCACGCAGGCTGTAATGTAGCCTGCATGGAGAGCAGGGATGTGCGCATGACTGTTTTGGGCGGCCCGAGAGGGCCGACCAAACAGTCGTTGCACACCTAGGAGTGAGCAAACCACTCCTCTCCTGCTCTGCAGCCCCACCCGCCCCCTCACGCAAGCTGCTGCAGCAGGGGGATGAAGTAAAATGATGATAACATTACGTTATTATCATTTTTATTTTTTCCTTTCTTTTCCTGCTCGTAGGCAGTGGGGCGACGCTCCTCCGCCTTAGCAGGGAAGGCGGAGGAGCTGAAGCTGAAGTCCTGCTGTAAGTTCCCATGAGAACTGCAGTTGTAAACGGGTCACACTGCTTCAAAGCTTGACCAAAACCCCAGAAGTGCTGATGAGCAAATATTTGATCTGATTATCTCTTACATCATTTGTATGTAACCTCTGCTCCTCTTCAGACAGCACTGGTAAAACATTTTTTTTAATACCAGTGGTGATAAAACTGCAATCCTACTGTGTGTGCTTAGGCTCCACAGTGAAATACTAATTACTGAAGGAAGCCACGTGAAAGCATTGCTGTGGTTACTTAGGACTGAGTGTTAAAGCATTTCCATTATTCAAAGTGCTCCAGATACCATTTTGAATCGCCTTGTGTGTTACATCATCCATTTTTAATTGTCCATTTGCATGAAAGAAGAGAATGCGTGAGAGCAATTAGCCCACCAGGGCCCATTTTATTTCAACTCACCGAAGGCATCTTAGTTAATGCAGTCAAACTAGAAGGTGCCCGTCACACTGACTAATGCAGAAATATTTGCTAGCAGTTGGAAATTGAAGCAGAAGCTTCCATAATAGGGAGCCGGCTGCTTTTCCCCAACGGGAATGCCGGACGGCTGCGTTATTCGAGCCAGCAGGGCCTAAGACGGCAGCTGCGAATCAGGCCCAGGACGTTAACACATTATCCGACACCTGAGCACCCAAATGGAGTTTTGGAATCGATTGCATGCCGTTTCCTTAAAATTAAGAAAGATTAAATATATAGACCCACTATTAGGCGAGGACCTCTTGGGAAGACACAAGAAAGACGCTCGGTAGGAGAAGCGGAGACAGGTAACCACAAAGCAACAGCAGGTACCCTCATTTATTGTGTACTCGAGATATGCAAATCTTCGACTTATTTTTCAAATGTGCTAACAGAGAAATTGTCTGTCTTTACGTTATCTAAATTGCATCCACTTTAAGCTTGGCAATGGGGATTTGTTCTATTTGCCAAGCATTGTACATTTGACAAAAAAATAGTTATATGGAACTAGAACATTGGAATTTGGGGAACTGCATTCAAGATAATTTAGTAATAAGGGCAAGGGGGCAATAATGGAGGGCGTAGACCTTTTAAGTCATTGCAAAAATAGTCTTGCTGTTCCTCCCTTTTTAATATACCTCAGTGAATGGAATGTTCTAATAGCTGTATAGTGCGTGTCTTCAGCTGTTATCAGTCATTAAAGTCCTTCTCCTTTATTATAGACCCTCTCCACGAGGGATTGGACCTAAAACTTTGTAGAGGACCTTTAATGACTGTTATAGCACTTGGCAACAGAATATGCTATTAAATAATATTGTGCCCCATGCTGCTTGTTATTCGCGTCACACCATTATTTTATTCATTCGGCGTATGCATTGGTTTATGCATATTTCTGCCAATGCTCTATAGACACTGCAGTGTTTTTCATGCCGAATGAGCTAATCTAACGAGGGCTTTTTAAGTTTACAAAACTAGAAAGTGTTCCTATTGACGGTCCTTTCCTTACCTTCTCTTTCCTTTACTTGCTCCAGTCCTTACTCACTGATCAGACTATGTCACACGCCCCAACAAGTTTGACTTGTGCTATTATAAATCTAAACAAAGTACACGCCTCTCCCAATATCTATAATGTCACTTGCTCTTGGAGACACACTTGTACCTTGGCTGGGCTCTTAATGTTACATGGCTCACAGCCGGGTACGTTTGGGGAAGTCGATGCTTGGGACATGCCCATGCCCTCTCCTGAATACTCTGGTTTCACCAGGTTCTTTTGGTTTGTGGTGTATTTTGATTGATAGCTGCTTGGCTAAGATGACCATTAGATTCTTTGGTGGGCGTGCTTCCTTGCCAATCACAGTGCTGGCTCTGGAGGTGCCACGTTGAAGGACAAGCAGAGACCACCAAGCATGGTTGGGATGGGGGCTCAGTAGATCAGTTAGCAGCACAATAAAATGTGTGGTGGTACAAGAGAGGCTGTCTTGATTTGAATATTTACCATCAGCAAGGTATTTGGGACACAGTAAATTAGGTGTACCTTTGGGCTCTTGACATTTTCTTATCATTGTTTGTTCCCATGAAAAGCATAGCTGCAAGGATGTGAGGGGAATTTCCATCCATTGCTGGGGCATAATTTGAGAGAGGGAGAGAGCCTTTGATGCTTTTAAGCCTCCCTCATTTTAAATTGTATTTGGGTAGAAATAGGGTGACATTGGACATTCTTTCATGGAATATAATTAGCAATGAAGCAACACAGGAACAATCCCAACAGCATACCACTGGGTGGCAATGATGTCAGTGGTCAGAGATGGGACAGTAGGACTAGGTTGCTGGATTTGCAGTTCCTGAACTCTTTGGGATACAGCTACATGCTTTATTAGCCTTTGCTTTTCTCTTTGAAGAACTCAGGAGGTGTAGGTCATAACCCTGTCTTCTCTTTCATCCAACTGGACCATGACCCCTGCCCCCTCTTAGCCCTAACATGAATTTGTGATGATTAAGAAGAAAATGTTACTTCAAACGGTGCCTCTGAATATAATGAAACCCTGAAGTCTGGGGGGGAGGGGGGTGGTACAGCCAGGCCTAAATTCTCATCTTTTCCAATAGTTCTAGAATTAAAACTGGACACTAGGGTGCCGATTACGATCCGGCAAAAACCGGGTACTAACCGTCGGACGGAGGCTTTTTTCCGTCCGACTCGTACCCGGTCGTAAAACTTTACAAACATGCAATCACGATTCGCACGGAAACACCATTTCCGTACGAGTCGTACAAAACACCGGCCGACGAAAAGATACATACAAATGGGATCCGGGGAATGCGCCGACGTGACGTCGGGACGCTCTCAGGCCGCGTTTCTCGAACCAGGAATTACGATTCGAACCGACAGCAGTCCGGACGGCAATATTTTTACGGCACCCAAAAAGTGCCGGAAATGCGAAGTACGGCGCAAAATGACCAGAGTAGGTGGCCCGGTAAGCGCCGTACCCCCCCCAGCCCCCGCAAGTACGCGCCGTACCCCCCCCAGCCCCTGCATGTATGCGCCGTACCCCCCCCCAGCCCCTGCATGTACGCGCCATACCCCCCCAGCCCCCGCATGTACGCGCCGTACCCCCCCAGCCCCCGCATGTACGCGCCGTACCCCCCGTGTATGTACACCCGAGTACGCGCCATACCCCCCCGTGTATGTACACCCGAGTACGTGTCGAACCCCCGTGTATGTACACCCAAGTACGTGTCGAACCCCTCCGTGTATGTACACCCGAGTACATTCGAGCCATACCCCCCGTGTATTTACACCCGAGTATGTGTCGAACCCCCCCGTGTATGTACACCCGAGTACGTGTCGAACCCCCCGTGTATGTACACCCGAGTACGTTCGAGTCGTACCCCCACCCGTGTATGTACGGTGCGTACCCCCAGTGCTACGCGCTGGGGGTACGCACCGTACATACACGGGTGGGGGTACGACTCGAACGTACTCGGGTGTACATACACGGGGGTTCGACACGTACTCAGGTGTACATACACGGGGGGTACGGCTCGAGCGTACTCGGGTGTACATACACGGGGGTTCGACACATACTCGGGTGTACATACACGGGGGGGTACGGCTCGAACGTACTCGGGTGTACATACACGGGGGGGTTCGACACGTACTCGGGTGTACATACACGGGGGGTTTGACACGTACTCGGGTGTACATACACGGGTGGGGGTACGACTCGAACGTACTCAGGTGTACATACACGGGGGGTTCGACACGTACTTGGGTGTACATACACGGGGGGGTTCGACACGTACTCGGGTGTACATACACGGGTGGGGTACGGCTCGAACGTACTCGGGTGTACATACACGGGGGGTTCGACACGTACTCGGGTGTACATACACGGGGGGGTTCGACACGTACTCGGGTGTACATACACGGGTGGGGTACGGCTCGAACGTACTCGGGTGTACATACACGGGGGGGGTTCGACACGTACTCGGGTGTACATACACGGGGGGGTTCGACACGTACTCGGGTGTACATACACGGGGGGGTACGGCGCGTACATGCGGGGGCTGGGGGGGGGTACGGCGCGTACATGCGGGGGCTGGGGGGGTATGGCGCGTACATGCGGGGGCTGGGGGGGTACGGCGCGTACATGCGGGGGCTGGGGGGGGTACGGCGCTTACCGGGCACCTGTTTGGACGTCTCCATGGTTGCTATGGGAGTTCGGTGCGGACGGTCTTTTAACCATGCGGTTGTGAGATCGGACGCACGGGATGGATCGTGATTCCTCGGTCGGACTTGGCTGTTCACGTTTGTATGGTAAATCGTCCGAGGACGTGTCGAACACATTTTCCGACCCGAGGACGTGTGGGGACTAATTCCCAAGGCGGTTCGTATGGACTTTTTACCATGCGAATCGTGATTGCCAGTTCGTACGGCACTTGTACGATTCGTACGGTAAAAAGACCGGATACGAGTCGTACGGGAATTTTTTTTACCGGATCGTAATTGGCACCTAGGTGCACACAAATTCTTCAATTAAGAATATCTTGCTGCAAGACTGGAAGCGCCCAGTACGGAAGTCCCTCTTATGTTTCCGGCCATGCAATAAGAAGGGTAAAGCTTTTCCTATTGATTTTGTTTTAAGAATCAAGAATAGCCAAGCTTTCTGAATGCTATTGATCCGTGGTAGATCTTGTTTCATTTTTTGATCTGGTGAGCCATACCTTCACATTCTGATTGAAATGTTTGCATTCTGCCTCGTATCTGTTGATCAAATATTTTAGATCTGTTTCCACTTGGCTTAGGGCTGGAGGGAACTGTGCTGATCTTTTGCCAGACAGGGAGGCTCCTTTCAGACATCACATTTGATGAGCCGCTAGCCTCAGTCTTTCCCTCAAATGGGGAGTGTCGGTCATGCATGTGAGACTGAAAGAAATATAGAAATATACAAAGCAAAATGAGTGTTTGTTGAGAAATCGTTTCTAAGACCAGTCTCTGTTCAGAGGTTACACTTATAATTCTCTCTGCTCCGCTTTGGACCCAAGTGATCTCTTCTGTTTTTACATAGCGTTGGCTCCCCTGAATGAGCGCACGCATGCCTCCTGGCTCATGCTCAGCCTCTATAAGTGCTTTTGCTCTCTTCCTTGAATCAGGTGTGCTTAAAGCATCGACTTTTATTGTTCTGGGTGACCTTAGTTATCATTTTGATAACCTTATCAATAGTCACCCAAACTGACTCCTGAAAATCACTTGGACTATCTCAATTAATTCAACACACCATTCACATACTTGGCCACATCCTCGACCCCTTGAATACAAACAACAATGATATCACAGTCAGGCCCCCTCTTCCAGTAATATGGTCCGATCCTGCGTGATTACATTTGAAATCGCAGGGCCTGGTTTACCTGAGAATACCCCTCTCTCTAAATCAATCTTCACCAGCTCCTTGAATAAAATCAATCAGAATAATGATTGCCACCCTGAAACAGACCAGCTATAAACAAAAAGACGACATGGAATCCTTTGCCTCCGATTCTTGGGTCACATCTGCCTTACCACGTGAGACACTGTGCCGCTTGAAGCCTTGGGCTGTCTGGCTTTCTGACCCTCTTTAGTCTTCTGAACGTAATGGTAAGGGACTCGGAGCTCGCTGACGGCAGGCATGCCGCCCTAACCCAAGATCGACCATAGGAAAGTGATCAAACCTTACAAAGAGCAAATAAACGCCAAAAGGCAGATTCTTACTTATCTCAGATTAATGAAGCTCAGAACCCAACACGGGAACTGTTCTTCATTGATCTCACACACCTTCGAGTTGCCAACACCACAATACCTACCTCACAGTCTCTCTGTGATGAACTTGCCATATTCTTTAAAGAAAAAGTATGAAGATAAATACTGTTTTCAGCCCTTTACAGATTTCCCGGTGGTATCCACCTCTGGCTCTTCCCTGCATGAATTGTTTGTCCTATATCTGAGGACCGGGGTAATCTGCTGCCCAATAACACCAAATCCAGCTCCCCACTGCACCCAAAATTTCTTCAGGCAGCAGCTAACGAGATCTGCCCTTGGCTGATAGCCATCTTCAATAAATCACTAGCCACTGCCGCTGTTTCTATCACTTGGAAAAAAGCTAGGGTTTTTCTAAAGCCTTCAGCGATCCTTCCTCGCCATGTAATTACAGATCCCTCTTGTTACTGCATCTACCAGCTGAAATCGCTGAGAAAGTTGTACACATTCAGCTGTATGCATACTAAAGAAAACAACAATCACTTGGTTGGCTCCCAGTTCGGTTTTAGTCCGGCATATGGCATTTAGACTCCATGGGCCATACTATACAAGTGTCCTGGGGTCGCAATGGGTGTTTGTGCCCGCTTTGCGTGCCTCCGGGGCAATTTGGTATTTCAGAAGGGTCTGCAGACGCTTGTGCGGCCCTTTCTGTAATACCGATAGAGCTGGTGCACATAAAGCGCCATCTTCAGAGGGCGTCCCCTGATTTGCATGGGGACATGGCCCCATGGAAATGAGGGGCACCCTTCCCTCTGCACCTGCGCTGTATTACAGATGAGGGGCGCAGAGTCAAATAACCCATCAGCCTGCCTCTAGGTCACATGACTGGGTGTGGTGACAATTGGTGTTTTTGTATTCCTCATAGATAGCCACACACAATGGGGTGCTTGACTGAATGGGCCGTCACTGACAAGATGGGAGGGGGGAGCTGGGCCCAGCCCTACTTACACTCAAATAGGTGGTGCCCTGTCTCCATAGAAAAGGCTGTATACCTCCTGTAGTTGTTAAGGTGCCAGGGCCAGGAAGGGAGGGCACCTGTGCACTTCGAAGGCATGCCTCTGGAAGTTTAACTCCACTTCAAAGGTGCAACTGATGTATATATACTGGACCTTAGACACCACTACCTCAGTACATTGATGGACCTGTGGATACTCTGCCAGGAAGAAGGACTGCTGTGCTGCTGAAAGGACTGCCACTCTGCTAGACTGCTGCTCTGAAGATTCTGCTGCCCTTCTGGGCAGATCTGCTACCTGTTGCCCTCTTGCCTGGGTGAGAAAGACTTGACCTACATCTCTTGAACCCAAAACCCAGAGTGACTCCAACGACTAGTTGGCTGGCCTCCTGATCTGAAGTTTCAGGAATGCAATAGGTTTCAAACAACTGCGCACTTGCACCTGGACTCTGCCATCTGTGAGTCTACCCTTCCAAGTTGTGCCACCCCAGTCTTGGACCCTTAGAAGTGGGCTTAAGTTGCTCTGCCAGCCTCTCTGGATTTAGGGGAACAAACGCATCTGCTCTGCTGTGAGGCGCAAACCTGAGTAGAATTGATGCAACTCTGCTGCTGCTTGGAGCGCTATGAGACCTGCCGGTATATATGCGCTATACAAGACTGAATTAACAATAACAATAACAATTGGACTTGTCACAAAATCCCGCATTGCTGCCACAATCCATTGGAACCACCACTGCCTGACGCATCCTTGCTGCAGGCCCTTGCATCCCTCATCGACGGCAGTCTCAATAACGATGCCAGACTTTGCATCACAGTCTCAACAGCACTTAGGAACCTACGCATCACCCCAACTTCCACACAATGCAGGGAATAACAGGGCCCACAACCGGAGGCCATGGAGGAATAGGTGCCCTGCTAGGTGCCCCCAAAGTCACATTCCGACCTGCTTTCCACGTCAGAAAGCCCGACATGGAAATCCTTTCAGAAACAAACAACGTAATCCCAACGGCAGAAATGCCGTTCTCAGTAATTACGTTAGGGCCTCTGACTGGCCGACTGGCCGACGGGCTCCTTGAGCCCATCAGAATCCAGTCGGAATGACCGGCCATTTCAATTCTGACAGCCTAGATTGTTATTTGGTGGTCGGAATTGGAAGTGGAGATGTCGGTCGGAATGCTTGATTTACATGTAGTTAATAGAAAAATGCACTTTGTAAACCTTGTACCCATTGGGCTACTTTAAAATTTGAATTTGGACCCTATAATGTAATTGGCGCCTTTCCCTTTGTTATTCTTTGATTTATTTTTCTGATTCTTTGGGTATATGCCTTCGGACATTATAATCTATGGATTTCTTTGGGGTATGTGTGTTATAAATGTGCTTTATGTAATCTGCCTTGAGAAAGCCAAAGGCCTTTGTGCGAGAAGGGGCGAAACAATATTGGCTATCCCTGTTGCAGAAATCTCTTGGATCACAAGAGAAATAAACTCAAAAAAAGAAACACTTTTAGCCTACTCTGGACGTTTCTATCCATATAAGAAATAGAAAAAACAGGATGATTTAACTATCCAACTCTGCCCTTCTTACAGTCTATTGGCTTGTGCCTTTCCCTGACAAGGATCGCGGTTGCTTCTTGACCAAGGCTCACACCCCAGTCAACCAACAACCCAATTTCTCACAAATTCCCATATAAAAATGCTCCACTTTTAAGGCCCTCTGCAACACTTATCAGGCACTTAAACTTACATTTTTTTCACTGCTCCTTATTCAGTGTTTTACATTTCGAGTAATATAATAGGAAACTCGATTTCTCATATTTCAACATCTTCATAAGAGCAAATATGTTTGCAACAGTTCTAAGCCAGTCCATGTACAAAGTTTCCACAATATACCTGGAGGGTGCTTTACACATGATATGGTTTTGGTGATGAATTGAAAATCATTGGTGTTGGACATACAGTATTTCTAATTAGTTTGTCAAAGAGTGACAAGATTAATTAATAAGCAATCAAAACAAAATACAAAAGGTTTCACCTCATCCAACATATGTATTGAGCCACCCACTCAACTCTGAGATACCATTGTGTGCATTGCAACAATTTATGCATGATCTACATTAATTTTGTGCAGCCACACTACCCCAACCCTCCTCTGTACCTGATTCCCAAACCATGCAGTCCACAGTCTGTGTCCAGGGTCTACACCACATACTGAAGTAGGGGGGAAAGAGCAATCACAAAACCACAATGCTCTGCCTAGTAACAGTTTTCATCAGTGACTCAGGGGGGACCAAGTGTCTGATTTAACTTCCAGCGCTAGTACAAGTGTGTCCCCCCACCCCCTCCTCAAAGCATCAAGCACATCTGCTTCAGCCTTGGCCCTTTTCAGAAGGCCCTGCAACTATAAACTCATGTCAGGGGCCATGGGAGACTTCCATGCCATTGCTATGCGCATTATGACCAAAACCTTGAGAGGTATTTATATCCATATGGTCAGAGAATTAGGCCCAACAAGCAGGACGTTGCTCTAATTTTTCCAGACCTACTGGTCCTTTAACTTGGAGAATGTCCACAGAATGATCCCAGAATGTTCTAAATCATTATTGTTAGACCTGGCTTTTCCAGCAGGTTTATCCCCAGACTTTTTCGATTTTTGGCCTCTTGTTGTTGACCCTGTTTTTGTTGGTTTTTGGACTCTGGGCACTTTATCACTGCATTTTTGTGCTAAAGTGCATATGCTCTCTGTGTAAATTGTGACTGTGGATTGGTGTTTCCATTATTGGCTTGTTTGACTTACTACTAATTCCCTAGTACAGGCACTGAGGACACCCAGGGCCGGTAAATCATATGCTGCGATTGGGCCTGTAGCACTGACTGTGTAGGTATACAAACAGCCCTTCAAAGGGGTCTCAGACTTGCCACTGCGATGATTGCATGCAGTCTCTACTGCTATGTCGACCTGGTAACTGAAACCACTTGCCAAGCCCTAACCTTCCCTTTTATTACATGTGAGTAACCCCTAAGGTAGGCCTAAGGTACCCCTGTGGGCAGGGTGCAGTGTATGTGAAAGGTAGTACACACTGATGTGTGTGACATGCCCTGATAGTGAAATACAGTGTATTTTGTTTCTTTTCATGATTGAAAGGCTATCTGTCCCATAGGATAGAGTGGGAGTTTATTTATAACATCTTATAAATATAACTTCCCATTGGGACAAGATAGGAAGATGGAGTTTAGTATACCTTTACTCAGTATATAAAATACAACTTTTTGTAAAGATGATTTTTATATTGTTTGTTTGAAAATACCCCCTTTGGAAAGTGGGTATTTTCTAGGGGTGGGCGGAATTTGCGAAAGCGACTTTCACAAATTATCGCAAAATGTTTAAAATCTCCGCAAACACGCGGAAATATCGCGAAGATGCAGAAGTTTTTTTCCCACCCGTTCGCGGTATTTTCTGCGTGTTCGCGGCTCGCCAACTTACCCATGCGGTTGCTTGCGGGCGCGGCCATCTTGTTTTCACTCTTCTCGCGGTGCATGATCGCGAGAAGAAAGACGTGATCGCGCGACGCATGATGTTACTGCGGGCGCGAACTGTGGCTACCAACAATCCAACATCTCATGGAGAACGCGACCTGATCGGGAAAACTTGTCAGCGAACGCGGGGATTCAGGTAAGGCGATCGCACGCACGCGAGATTGTATTATTTTACAGCGCGAGCAAGAACCAAATTATCGCTAAGCTGCGGAATGCAGAAATTTTGACATTTTCGCGCTCTCCGCGTAACGTGAAAATGTTAAATTATCGCAATTTCCACGAGCAGTACGGAAATTTAGCCCAGGCCTAGTATTTTCTTGCTTAGCCATCCTGCGTGCCTCTTCTGGTTGTGGATTGACTGTCTAGCTTTGGAGTGACAGGGGCTGGTGATGGACATTCTCCCAGACAGCCACTGGAGGGTTGATGTGTGTCCTGCCTTTCCCGAATGAGTCATGGCTGGGCTGAATAGACTTGGGCTGCATTTAGAGTAGGGGAGAGGATATTTCCTTGCACCTGAATGGGCCTGGTCTGCCTTACATAGTGCTGTTTCCACATCCTGCCAGGAAGCAGGACCAGGGAGGTCAGACCTGGTTCTGAAAGAGCACAGAGTCTCTCTGCCAACAGAAAACAAAGAGAAATGGAATATAAATATTGGGGCCCAAACCCCAGAACTTTAGAAAACTTCTTGACTCAAGAGGAACCTCTGCCAAGGAGAAGAGCTGGTAAAGCTGAAGGAGAAGTACTGCCCCTTTGCTGTGTGCTGTCTGGAGATGGCCTGCAGTGGCTGTTTCCGCCAAGGAGAGGACAAAGACGTTGCTGTGTGCTGTGTATCCTGCTTGTAGAAGATCTCCAAGGGCTTGAAGTAGAGCTTGCCTCCTGTTCTGAAGTCTCCCAGGGACACAAAGGCTTTACCACCAGCTCCCCTGAACTTCCTTGCTGGGAGTTCTGACCTGCCTGTTCCTGTGTTGGGCACTGAAGTTCGTTCCTGCTGCTGAGAGCTGGGAAAAGAGAAGCAAATATAGAAGTGTGACG
Organism: Triturus cristatus; assembly: GCF_964204655.1. Classification (NCBI taxonomy): domain Eukaryota; kingdom Metazoa; phylum Chordata; class Amphibia; order Caudata; family Salamandridae; genus Triturus; species Triturus cristatus. The sequence continues at coordinate 687,338,274 of NC_140580.1, forward strand.
CATCCGCATCTATTTCCAATTCAACACCACTGTGCGGAAACAATTTCTATGCATCACCTTTGTGCCACTGAAGAAACTGACGCACACGCCTGGCCGCGGCTAGAGAAATCACCGTATGCTGAGTCTCGTGCACCGATCTTCAAAGTCCAAGATACCGCACTGACTCCGATGCCCTGCTGTGCCACTGCAAGAACCGAGGCATTGTGGGACCACGGCTAGAGAAAACAACGAAGCACCATTGCCACCACATCGAGGACCAACGCATTCCCGAATCCCCACCCATCGCACAGGGGCATCACGCCGACAACAACGCTGGGGCTGCAGTAAGAAACCAATGCATCACTTCCCCACACAGTAAGAGACCGATGCATCACCTCCTCTTCAGTAAGGAACCGATGCATCACCTCCTCTTCAGTAAGGAACTGATGCATCACCTCCCCTGAATGACAGTAAGGAACCAACGCATCACCTCCCCTGGAGTAAGGAAACAACACATCACCATCCCTGCTGCTGTTTTAGTTTATGATTTTTGACTCATCCGAGGTACTTTGTGTTGATTGTGTTGCATCTATAGTTTTTACCTTTTAAAAAGTAATATTTTGATTATTGTATGTTGAATTTTTGTTATTTTGGCTTGTTTGGTTTAGATAAAGATTACTTATTTGTCTAAAATGGTGTGGTGTCCATTTGCATTGTTTTCACTGTATTCATCAATGTGTGCACACATGCTTTTCACACTGCCTTTGAGGTAAGCCTGTCTGCTCCTGCCAAGCTACCAAGGGGGAGAGCAGGGGTCATTTTAGAAGTGTATCCTACTTACCCTGCTTAGGTAGAAGGGTCCCTCTTGGAAAAAGGTGAAAACACTTGCCAACTAAAGAACCCCATTTCTAAAAATGATCATACCATAGTGATGGAATGAAGAGCTTCTCCCTGCCCTTCTAAGCAAGTTATCACTACCACCTGTGCCATTAGGACTGTTTTTTGGTTAAATTCAGATCAGGGACTTATTTGGGGTCAAAGCGAGCACATTCTTTTAGGTGTAGGGAACAAAAGGCAATTCGGAAGGTCTTCCCTTATTGGTACCCATGTTATGGGTCCAGTCATCCATGGTAACAACAGACAAAAAGGTTTTCCAGACTTACTTAAATCGTTTGAGCAGAACCAGCACACCTCACCTGGCCTCACTGACAGTCCAAACCAGTTCTTGGATATTATTGCACCATAGCTCTCTCAGCATGATTCAAATTCAGGAACGTGTGTTGGCAAGAGTCACTCTTATCTAGGGAGGATAGATGATCATAAATATTTTTGAAATATTTAAATTGTCTGTGTTACAGCAAATCTAAATTCAAATTGATGGCTGTTAAAAGATTGCTTTTGGCAATTATTTGTTTGAGATTAGTCTCCATGCAGCTTTTAATTATTTTCCTAAGAAGATCAGTTTTCAAGGTGTGAATATTGTTCAGTTCCGCAAGGACGTCACATGCTCATAATAGAAGCAGAGTGACCTGGCCTATATTAGTACAGTCACAAACTAGAGGACACACAGTAAAAGAGCAGCTCACATATGCCAGTTTTGTCCATCTTCCAAGATTCTTTATTGATATACCTAGTCATCTCGCTCATTAAGGAATAAATGGAATTAAATACCTGAAAAATTACTACCATCAAAATGAAATTCCCTTAGTCCAACCAAAGACAAGGTGCACCTCAAGGATATATTTTTTCTCCTATTCTTATCAATATTTGCTTGTCTTCTCAGACAATGTAACATTCCATACCATCTATGCGTTGATGACACTCAGCATATTTGAAAGACTACTCTCCAAATAACATTTCCTTCTTTTCTTTGAACCCCTGAGACATTTAGTCCATGATGTCCTATCATCATCTCAAATTTAATTCTCTCACCATGGAGTTCCTCATGATCTCTCCCACCTTAGAGCTAGATATCAGAGATTGGCTTTCATTAGTCTCTTAAATGAAAGCAATGTATTTCTTAACCTATTGAATGCGCTAAATCTTTGAGCAATGTTAATATTGGAAAATATTATATTAATGCACGTCACAATATATGTATGTTTAATAACAAACTCGCATCACCATTGTTGAATTCATCCGATATGACCTCCTCCTCAACATTAAGGCCGAAGTACTTGGTCAGGCAGGCCCTATAACCTAGGCCTGAAGTAACTGATGGACAGATCACAGGTGGGGTAACATGTAACCCTAAGACAAACACGCAAGCCCCTAAGACAAACACGCAAGCAGGAAAACCCAGATTGATCCCAAAGACAGGCAGCAACACTAGAATGGTCTTAGGAGACAGGCCCAAATAAAACACGTTTTTGCTAGAGAGGTGTGCATTCCCAAATCACCATAAATTCAGAGGCTACACTAAGTTAGGACCAGTTAGCCAATCAGAACACAGCATGCACACTACATGCAGTGATCACGTGCTCCCCAGGCCCGACATCTTGACACGTATCCACTGGCCCCACATTGTGTCCATTCAAGGTTGAGACCCACTTGCTCTTCTTATCAAATGACCAGATTTATGACCCCATGACTAGGCCCAGATTTCTGTCTCCTAAGGAATGTACAAATTTCTTTATGACTCTTCATGTAATGTATAAAAAGATGGCCAAAACCAAAGTACTTTAAGACAGTCTTCAGACCCGGACTCTGTTGCCTGCTGTCCCGGACACTGCATTTAATGAAACCAATTGTTCCTGTTTTGCCAAACGCCTCTTGTCTTTTATTTTTTCAAGGAAAATTCACATTTGAGCAAAATTTTGGTGAGCCAGATAGGAGATAATATTTTTTCGAGCCCGACTGCAGTAAATGGAAGGGACTCTGCCGTATGGATTCATATCTGTGCAGCAAGAATGGTGAGCAGATGCCACATTTGATTGGAAGTTCTGCTGTATCCACGGGGCAGAGGTCTGCCTTGAGGCCGCCCTCAGTGGGTAAGAGACTACAACTGATCCTTAGTCCCAGCATTTGGCATATGGCAAACTAGGAAGAAATCTAAAACTTTTACCTAAACACCCTTCCACTGACATAAATATGACATATTGTCTGTTTTATGTATCCAAACTGAATAGTTGCAAGGCGGCCTCGGAGGCGATCCCACAGACGTCACCTTTTTTTGGTAGTCAGCTTGCTAGGAAAGATGAAGGTTGTTTGTTGTTTGGACAGCTGGGCATGACACAGATGGTATGCTTGATCCCTGGGTGTTGTACCGGGGTGGGGTTTTACCGCTTGGACTGCTGGGCGTGATACAGATGGAACACATAGGCTGTGGGTGTGATATAGAGCCAACATCTTGATCTTAATTTTTTAGTAGAAAGCAGCTCTCTTAGTGCCATCAGTTTCTTAACACTGGTGATACTGAAATAAGTGGGAGGTGTTATTCACTTGGACCACTGATGGAGACACAGATGGTACGCATGATGCTTGGGTGTGACATAGGGTGTAATTTGGATGGTAGGGAAACATTTGGACCTCAGAGATTAGAGTATAGCTTGTGCTTGGCCAAGGAGGGCCTGTAGTGGTCAAGCTATATCTTCTTATCCCCGTAAATTGTTGCTATCTTTGTTCCAAATCCGATATTGACAGACTACCGAGCTTACTTAGTCCTGTGTACCGTGCAGAGCCTCCCCTCATTATCAGGCAGCATGCAATAGGAGCTGGCTAGGATTTTTGGACAAAGTCATAATTTATTTGCTCTGTCATGTTTTCTCTTGTACTTCTACAATGGTTTTCAATTGATGCACTTTTACTTGATGTTCTGGTGCTGATAAATTAGTGTGACTGTAATATATATTGAATATATGGAAAAGTCGTAATTTGTTTACATTTTACTATTCCGCTGCTAAAAACCAATTCATAATTTTTTTTTATTAACCATGCACATTCTTACAGGTTGTTATTTTTCATATGTGTCGGTTTATGTACTAAGTTTGTTTACCCAGTAGTAAAGTAGTTATAGCAGGCATAATCACTTGTACATATTTTCCCCTCATCTCCTACGCCAACGACACCCAGCTGATTCTCTCCCTCACCAACGACCCCGCCACCGCCAGAGCCAACCTTCACGAAGGGATGAAAGAAGTAGCCGAATGGACGAAGAACAGCCGCCTGAAACTGAACTCGGACAAGACGGAAGTCCTCATCCTGGGATCCTCACCCTCCGCCTGGGATGACTCCTGGTGGCCCCCCGCCCTAGGCAGCGCACCCAAACCAACAGACCACGCACGCAACCTGGGCTTCATCCTGGACTCCTCCCTCTCCATGACCAGACAAGTCAACGCCGTCTCCTCGTCGTGCTTCAACATCCTGCGCATGCTACGTAAGATCTTCCGGTGGATCCCCACCGAGACCAGGAAGACGGTCACCCAGGCCCTCGTCACCAGCCGTCTGGACTACGGCAACTCCCTCTACGCCGGAACCACCGCCAAACTCCAGAAGAGACTCCAGCGAATCCAGAACGCCTCAGCACGACTCATCCTGGACATCCCCCGTCGCAGCCACATCTCCGGACACCTGAGAGACCTGCACTGGCTCCCGGTAAACAAGAGAATCACCTTCCGACTCCTCACCCACGCACACAAAGCCCTACACAACCAAGGCCCAGGATACCTCAACAGCCGCCTCAACTTCTACGCTCCCAAACGCCAGCTTCGATCGACCGGCCACGCCCTCGCCGCCGTCCCCCGCATCCGAAGAGCCACCACAGGGGGACGGTCCTTCTCCTACCTCGCCGCCAAGACATGGAACTCCCTCCCGACCCACCTCCGCCTGACCCAGGACCACCTCGCCTTCAGGAAGCAACTCAAGACCTGGCTGTTCGAGCAGTAGCGGACCCCCCTCCCCCAGCGCCTTGAGACCCTCTGGGTGAGTAGTGCGCTATATAAATGCTTTGATTGATTGATTGAGTAGAGTTAAGGACTATCTAAAAAACCTTGAGAAGTTAGAAGTATACTAGTCATTCATAAAGTTCCCAACCCTTCATGGTGTCACCTTTAAACATCATGCAAACTATATTCCTCATGCCAGCTAAAAAGCTAGATATGGCATGCACACACTAAGACACACGCTTTACCCTGGCCAGAGAGAGGAACCTTCAACACCAACGTAATCGAACATACGAGGACACACATTCAGAACAAATATGTAGGACAGAAGATGGCTAGAAGAGAGGCACTGTTAGAACTTTGGACTGTCTTCAAGGTAACACGATCCCCAATCCTTTTCCAGAAACCACATGGAAGGTGTTCACACCTCTTCCATCATACACAGGTATGGAGGTGCGCTCTCTGATGCCTGCCATCTCAGCCTTTCCTGTGCCGGGTTACACCAATCCGCTGGTCGAGATAGCCAAAGGCCCCCCCTCCGGGCAACAGGCCACTAGATCTAGGGCTGTGAGGTTGCCTGACTGGTTGACCCAAGAGACTTCAGCCTCACCTCAGTTCGGTGCTAGAATCCCCCGAAGCTTGATCCTCCATCCACTTCATTTAGCCCACAAACATATACTCCGCCAACGGCCGGTGACCTCATTGCAGGTCTAAACAATAACATGACTAGCGATAGAGAGGAAGAGGATACCAGTCCACCAGGATCCAACAGTGAGGTTTAGGATGCAGGAATAGTCACACCAGAGACCAACAGGACACCCAAAGTCACACACACACACTGCTGTCTGCCCCAGGCTGCCCTGAGGAGGACCCAGTGGTAATGATGCTGATACATAGGACACCTGACCTCTTTCTGGTAGACAGGGGGGTATTGAAGTTGTACGTATGGGAGGGAACAGTCTCCCTATCAAAGAGCACTGCACCCATTCAAGGGGTATCAGGCACGGCGGCAGGTATTCCCTTCACAGAACCCCTCGAGGTTCAGATAGGGGGAAAGAGGGTGAGACAACAGTTGTTGTACTTTCCCTCTTCTCCAAATAATATCTCAGGACGGGGCCTAATGACCAAACTGAAAATGTAAATCCAGTTTGCTGAGAATGGGGTTGTAGCCTGCTCCTCCACTGGAGTTGCGAGCCTGGGTGACCCTGGCCAGTCAGACTCCCTTCACAGGGACATTCCTGGAGTATACGGGAAATCTCCTCAAGCTATGTGAATTAGCCAGGTGGTGCACACCACCTCTTGGTGGAAACCTCCAAAAAGATAAAAATATTATGTTAGCCAGTAAGGTACAGAATGAGCTAGAGATACAGGATCTTGACTTGCGCATGCCTACTGAGTCCCCCGAGGATAGGTGGGGAGCCGGCCCAAGGCACATAGGGGCAATGGCAGAGACAAACACACTGCGCATACAACTGGCATTACTAAGCTCAGCCTTTGTCACCACTTTAGCACCTCCCTGAGTGAGAAAGTGGCGCAGACAACTATGCAGCGCATCCTCTGCACCTGAAGAATCCCCACCTGCGGCTAAATACAGTGCCCAAGTGAGTGACCATTGGAGGAAACTCAGCACACCCAGCAAATGACACACCATCCCAAAGAAGTGCCCTATCCGGCCACAAAGGGAAAGAGCCAGAAGGGGGCAGGCCACCACATGCATCCCCTACGCAATGGCCACAGGCAGCAGTCTTGTGCTTTTAAGCGCTCCACTACTCACGCGCTGCAGGATGCCTGACTCCTGTTGCTGCTCACCGCCTGCTGCCTGTCACCCGCAAGAGACTCCCTTTTCCAGTATCCACTGCCCCAGGAGGAAGGGCCATGAGCAGCAGTCTTGCCCTTTTAAGTGTTCCACTAGTCCCATGCCGTGGACCATGCTCAGGCTGTGCCTGGGCAAAGCCTGGGTGAAGCACGGACCAAGGGCAGGCCTGTCCTGTGCCTGTCAGTGACAGGAAAAGGCAGGGCTGAGCCCCCCTGTATCTCTCTTCAGACAGGTACTGTTCTGGTGCTAATTGCACAAAGAAACAATGTGGTTAAATCCATTTCTGCCATTGACTTATATGGGGCTGGGTTTGCGATTATTTCAAGACTCGTTTTGTTATCACGATGTAGACTTGTCCTGAGAGTAGCCGGCATCTGTTTCTTTGCAACTGTTTATTATTTGCGTTACACCCAACAGTGGTCAAATACAGCCTCAATACAAGGAAACTGCCAAGGCTGTTTACTTCCAACAAGCAATCATGGGTAAACAGAGGGCAGGGGAGGATGTAAGTGGTCCTGGGAAAAAGAAGAAATCAAAAAGTGAGCCAAAAAAGTTTGGTGGAAATTGTGTCATTGATCTGATTGATGACTTACTGGTGAAGAATTGTTGTACCTATGCGGGAATCTCTTAAATTGGCAGGGTTAGACTGGTGTCAGACCAGAATTCCAACATGTTTATGAAATTGAAAACTTGTCCCGAGGCTACACAGCCAAATGCGGTTTCAAACAAAAACTCTGATCTTGCACCTATTTCCCCAGTAACTACACGTTCTGGTGATAATGCTTCTGTGTAGTAACCAGTGTTTACCTTAACTTGAACTAACAGATTAAATGTCTCTGCATAGTACTTGTATTAGCTATCCACCCACTATTGTAGCATTTGCTCCTACCCCTTCTAAAACTGATTGTATTCCCCTGACAATTGAACCTAAGGCAGAGGTGAGAGAGCTAAAAACTACTATCCATCAGTTGCTAACAACAGTAACTCAACTCCAGTCGAATAAAAGTGTGAATACAAGGGAAACTTCTGTGCAGGTTGTTGGCCAGTTACCCCCACCGCCTCCACTGCCATCTCTGGGTGGTATGTTCGTGGTCCAAAAACACCAACTCCATCCTTTTTTTAATTTATTTTTATGAAATTACAAAAACAATTACAGAGGTGGAAAACTGTGTCAAAAAGAAATTCTCGGCCTGACCCTCCCCCCACCCCCAGTACAAAAGCTACAAAGTCGGCTCGTGGTGTAGAAAAGCCCTAGTTTTCTGATTAAAAAAAAGGACATACAGAAAAAGCATTATTCAAAGCATAATCTCGTGACATAGACTATCTATTTAGTAGTTATCCATTTAAATAATGCATGATATAGTCAATATACACAGAATAGAATCCTATCATAAGTTCCCCAAAAATCACAATAAGAGAGCTTTACAATCCTTAGGTGTCATATATAGTCCAGATTAATGACATTTTGCAAGTAAACCATAGTAGACTGGGAAATACTAATAAAAATAAAGAGAGACATGAGTTAATTCTAACTTTTTAAAGACTCCAGTAGTTGTATCTATCCTAACCAAGGAGTTAAAGGTTCCCAGATAGGCCCTTCTTTTTCCCTCGAATACCTTTCCTGGAATTTATGGCCTTCTCAGTGTGGTAGGTCGATATCAGTCGAGCCAGCCAGTGGGAGAATACTGGAGGGTTTGTGTCTATCCAAGATGAGGCTATGCAAATACATAAAATAGTCATTGCCACAAAGATAAGTGCCCCTCCATTCTTTTGGCTAATCTTATCTTGCATTCCTAGTAGGACAGTCGTGGGGGCTAGCTGGATATCTTGAGAAAGGACTTTAGTAAGAAAATCTTGTATCCTTCCCAGCAGAGGTGGAAGCCGGGGACAAGTTGCGAACATGTATATAGGGCCCAATTCACAGAACTAACTTAAGACAAAATCCTATACTTACTACCATTTTCGTATTTACAGAAGGCACTTACTCATTTTGGTATTCACAGAAGACACTTACTCACTTCGGTATTCACAGAAGTTAGGAGTCCTAACTTTAGGACTCCTAAATGCCTTCTGTGAATACCAAAAGTCTTAAAATCAGGATTTTTCTCAGTTTAGGAGTCCTAAAGTTAGGACTCCTAACTTTACTACTACTAAACTGAGAAAAATCCGAATTTTAAGGCTTTCGGTATTCACAGAAGGCATTTAGGAGTCCTAAAGTTAGGACTCCTAACTTTACTACTACTAAATTGAGAAAAATCCTAATTTTAAGACTTTTGGTATTCACAGAAGGCATTTAGGAGTCCTAAAGTTAGGAGTCCTAACTATACTACTACTAAACTGAGAAAAATCATAATTTTAAGACTTTCGGTATTCACAGAAGGCATTTAGGAGTCCTAAAGTTAGGACTCCTAACTTCTGTGAATACCGAAATGAGTAAGTGTCTTCTGTGAATACCAAAATGGTAGTAAGTTTAGGATTTTGTCTTAAGTTAGTTATGTGAATCGGGCCCATAGAGTCTGCACTAAATCAGAACATCTAGGGCAGAGCGTTCCAGTTCCCGTTCCCCATTTGGCTACTCTACTGGGTGTAATATATAAAAAGAATGCGGTCTTATAAAATTGCACCTGTAATTTGGCAGATATTAGATCACTCTTGGCAGATTGCACAGCCTGGTTAAAAGTATTATACGGAATATATAGTTTCGTTTGCCATTTATTAGCAATGTTAAGCATGTCATCAGGCATTATACTTATTAATATGGTATAAATATATCCAATCCTAGGTAGTGTTGAATCTTTTAATTTATCAATAAGGTCTACCTTTGAACATCCAGCAGGCCCTCCAGCCTTATGGGCAGAAAATCTCTGATGGCGAAGTATTTATAGGCCTCTTGCGCCCTCAGATGATATTGAATTTTGAGGTCAAGAAATGTTTTAATACCTTTGGTGCTTATCGGGTCTCCCAATTTTAGGATCCCTGCTCTGTGCCATTCTCGAAGATAGGAAGTCCCAAAAATTGCTGGAAGATTAGAGCTATGATTAATGGGAGAATAATAATTCAATCTGCCAAGCCCTAAGGGTTTACAAATGTTACAGAATACTTTATAAGTACTCATCAGGGTCTTAAATCAACTCCAGTCGAATAATAGTGTGAATACAAGGGAACCTTCTGTGCAGGTTGTTGACCATTTACCCCCACCGCCTCCACTGCCATCTCCGGGTGGTATGCCCGTGGTCCAAAAACACCAACTCCATCCTAATACCATCTAATCTGTCTGTAAAATCCCTGAAAATGGATTTAGCTTTCTGATTGGTCGCGGTTCTGTGTCCAAATCTAATCTCACACATCAAACCTTTGTCAGGCCATTAAATTATTTATCCGAAAGCTTGACCTGGAGTCCTGAGTGGGGCGAAGGGGAGCGGTGTGGCAGGTCTACTACATATCAACACAGGAGGTACAGTGGGAGGTATAATCCTGCTGTGAAATGAATCTCAATGGTCAATGTTTCAAAACTCCATCCCTCATTTGTTGGGCATGAGTCGGAGAATTCCCTCATCAATAAGGTAACATATGAGATTAGGAATGTCAAGGGTTGTCACACTGTGATCCGAAAAGGCATTCTTAGTGCACGGAGGTGTCCAACCACAAATTCATTCCATGGTGTGATCGAGAAGACATTGAGAGATGGGAGGATGGGGGATAATCTGGTCAGAGTAAAGTGAATTTGAATGTTATTGCAGGAATTTTGACTATTCGAGGCACCCAGCACTTTATGGATACAACAGTTTGTTACAGGCATGATTTTATTCATGGGAGGTTTTATCATATTACCCTGGATGTATAATTTGGGCTATTTTTTATCGTTGATTGTTATTTATTTATTGTGCATGGCTTGAACTAAGTGAACACAATTTTAAGAATACTGAAACAGTCATGAATTGTATAATTATGGTACACATTGATTATGTGGACTTGATAACTGGCAGTACAAGCTGCTCTGAGTTCACTGACCAAACAGAGGCCAATGCATCCGATCAATTGTTCATCCCACTGAATCTGGCATTGTGTATTTATTATGGCTGCTATATTTTTTATGTACCGTATGTATTTATTGCTCTGCACTTTAATGGTCGCATGACCAAAATAAAGTTAAATGGAGGTACCACAAGCAAAGATCAATAAGCCTGAGCCAGTCACTGCAAAATTCCCATCTGCAAAACCAAGCCCTGATCAACCCGAGCACACAACACATTCAGCCACAAGGAAATCAGTCAGCAAACACACTACCACAACAAGGACCAGGAGGTGGGCCAAACACATGGCAACAGCAGCAGGCAGGAAACACAGCCCAGAAAGGACCATGGCCACAGCCATGGCAGGGAGGGGTGACTGTCTAGGGAGGCAATGACTTTACACAATCAACCAATCCAATTGGCAGTAAGCCTAAAGAAACGCCAATATGACACATTTACTTCATACTCACTTCAGAAAACCCACTTCCAACAATAAAGACTTGTGACACAACAATTGGAAGAAAAACTCTAGCCTTCACTTGCACTCAGGAAGGAAGGACTTTGGGCTACCATATAATATGTCGACCGGGAATCCATGCTAGAGTTCAGCATTCAGGTGCCTGTGGGGGCCCAGTCCCCACTCTGCTGCTGGTCCCCTTGGTGGGGTCGGCTAGCCATGCCCTGGGGGAGGGCAGTCTAACGAGAGGGCATGGGGCCCACGACCAGTGCATAGAAACAAGCACCCAGGTCTCCTCATCGAAGTCCAATTGGGACGGATTTTTTGTTGACTAGTTGAAAGGGACCCATTTCTTCAACAACAGGCCTCCAGCAATAAAGGCCTCCTTTTTAGTTCTAAAATGAGGCGATGTCCCTGCCACCGAAACCAGGTTTTACGCACACTTGGGATGATAAAGTCCCCATAAAAATGATGTAGTCCACGCATGAATAGGCAACAATTTGGCACCAAGTCAGCGGGGATATACACCAGGGCAATCAGCAGTCCCGGTTTGTTGCCCGCAGCACGACAAATCCCAGCCGTCCACCAGACTCACATTGTAAGCAAGATGTCTTGCCTCCTCCTCTCCCCTAAAGCTTCCAAACATCCAAAGTCTGCTCATCGGATCATGTCCCTCCAAAACAGCGAGAGTAGCATATCTCTGAGTAAGAAGTCCCTGATTCCCACCTAGGGCTGCAGACCTAAACCATCCTTGATCCAAGGGAGAGAGGTGCATCGTGAGGGAAAGGGGTTCTGCAGATGACCATTGCAGCCCCCATGCAAGGTGCATGGATACGCCCACCACACCCAGCTTGTCGAATCAAATAACACAGGGCATCGTGAACATCGCCCAAGGGAGCAATAAGCCTGGTCCTATTCATTGCCACATCCAAATAAACACAGGGGCCACAGAGCAGCTTCTAAACCCTCACTGGTAAGAGGAATGCTCAAACAACACAGACAGAGACACCCGTTCCGGGAGACCACAAGCATAACCGTGCTTGCCCAAACAACGTATCTGCCTTAACCAGGCATATGCCTGGTAAAGGCAGATGTGCTCTAGTGTTCAAGATGGGCGGGGACTCGGGGAGAAGCGTTGGAGCAGGAAGCTCTGGATGCAGACATGTAAGTGGGGTTGGGGCTGTTAATCGCTTTTGGTGAGGGAGTTGGGGTGCATTTGGGAAGGGGCAGGTTTTTAGATCTCCGGGGTCAGGGTGCCTTTAAGAAGCAAGCAGGTTGTTCGGGCTCAGGGCAGGGTAAAGGGGCTGGGGTAGTTTAAGGGCTGGGTTTAGGGTGTTTCTTTTAAGAATGGAGCTGATTTAGGGCTCAAGGCGGGGGTCAGGGTCGTTTTTTTTATTGGGGGCAGGGTTTTATGCCTCAGACAGTAGAAGGGGTTGGGGTAGATTTAGGGACAGCGCAGGGGCGAGGTAAAAAAAAAGTCATCCACACACCCACGAAGATCACCCCACTAAAACACTCACCTCTGGCACAGCGAAGGGGGACCCACAAAATAAAACTCAGGAGACCCATGACCAAAACTCACTGATTCCTAAAATGATGCAAACACTGGGGGCCCCCATCCAGTACCTCTCCAAAGATTGCACAAAATGGATGTACAGAAATGCCCCGAAAAGGACAGACACAGGATTTTCTGAGACCAAATAATGTTGTTTGTGTCTCTATCAAGCTAACCTACATCCCACAGCTCTTATATGACAGGTCTGCAATCGGGCCATAAGTTCACCACCTTTGCTGCAGCCCCCCACCTCTTCAATAGCATCCTTCGAAATCCCAAGGAGGCTCGAGGGTTCAAGCCAAAAAAAGACAATTGACCTGCACATGACCACCGTGAGCACCCAGATATCGGCTAGGTTGTGCTATGTCTGCTCACTGATACCCCACACTATGGGTGCAGACAGACTCTACTTATCCCAAGAAATAGCCCCTGAAGAGCAAAATCTCTCATCCACCTTTACTTATGTAGAATTAGGGCCAAGATACAACCCAGTAGAGTAGAACCCCATAGAGTAATGGTAAACATCACCTGGCTTGAAATCAACCCCACAGAACTACATCTTCTTTCTGAGGCTAGCGACATTCAAACCGGCCTAGACAGGATGTGCAGGTGAGGCACTAAGGGGAGGATACTGTTTGGCCCTGAGATTTTTCAGAGAAGCGGTTCTTGTAGGTAGCAATACCATCGAACCAGAGCACAAATATGTCTGCCCCCACCTCTGTCTGTGGTTCCAGTGTGCACTTTGTGTACTTAGGGCAGTATTATGTTTTAACAAATGGACCCCAGACATGAAGTTTCAGTGCAGGGACATTTAACTCGATGATACAAGGGGAAATGAGTCTAGAAGGGAACGGCCGAATGTCAGCATAGATACCCCATGTCAGGAAATCTGGGACACTGAAATAGAGAGGTACACATGGCTAGAAGGGAAGGGGCAACCCCTAACTGTATGGAAATTTACAATGTATTCTTTGTGTTTCAGAGACAAAGGAATGATACCACTTGGCACTAACGAGAATTGTGAAGCAATACTGCACATACCTAATATGCCATGGGGTACCTACGTGTTGATGGATGCCTACTGGCAATGTGGGGAGTTTGCCTATAGCCAACTCGTCCCTGGATGGCAGGGCTTCTGCACCCTTGGAACCATACACACGCCGACCCTGGTCATCCCTGGAGAAGACATGTTTGAGTTGTTCCAACATCTGCTACTGAAGAAAACACATGTATTGAATAAGGCTAGTAAAAAATGAACTGCTGATTACTTTGGCTGGGCTCAGTACAAGGATATTCCTGAAAAATGCAGTCTGTTTTCTGACTCTCAAGTAAACATGGGAGGGTCCATACCCTTCTTCCGCTTGCAAACCAAGGCGAACTCCCACTGGTTGCAAATAAGCAGGTTCGAAATGCTGAAAATGAACAACAATACTGAGCTGTGCCTAAATGCTATCGAGGGAGAACTAAGAGCCAACTGCCTTATTGTGATGCAATATCGGTATGTGTTGGACTTGTTGACAGCGATGGAGGGTAGGGTGTGTGTCAAATTCGGTACGTCCTGCTGTACTTTCATCCCTGGAAATGACATAGACAATGGGACAATTACATTTGCCATCCACCAACTATATCATCTATAAGCTGACATGAAGAAGGAGGGAGGTGCCCCTAAGCAGAACTGGTTTATAGACTTAGGGCCATATTATCAAGAATGGTGATAACATTATCGCCGCTTTAGTGGCAGGAAACTGCAGCTAAAGCGGCGATAAGGGGCTTGATAATATGCCCTTGTGAATTTTAATAGAAGCCCAGGTTTGATGTCCTTCACACCTGAATCTGGGCTTCTATTGGAATTCACAAGGGCTATTATCAAGCCCCTTATCGCTGCTTTAGCAGCAATTTCCTGTTGCCAAAGCGGCGATAATGTTATCGCCATTCTTGATAATATGGTCCTTATTTTCCTGGTTCCCCTGATGGGTGAAATAAAATATAATCAATGGGGGGGGAAGAAGAAGCTGTGATCCATTCGGCTTCCAATTGTTAATGCAAAAAATCAATGAAGAATGGACCACTTGTCCTGTGTAGCCAGGGTCTTTTTGGTCTAGGTTCCGTCATAAAAGAACCCTCATAACTGTACACAGGTGGAAATGGTGGTATGTACTGGGTCACCGCTTGAGTGTACTAGTACAGCATCATCATGGGGTCTTTTATTTGTATGTGTGCTGACCTCCGCCAGGAGGAAGACCAACTGGTTTTACAGTAGCGTCCAGGCATAAAAATTGAAGAGGGTTTGATAGTGCTCAGGTGTAGTGGGGTTAAAATTCTCAAAATCGTTTTTTCTGATGAATCTTTATTTGAAGAATATTGATAAGAGAAATTTAAAAAGTTGGAGTGCGGATGAAGACCGAGTTACTGGTCTACCGTACTTTCAAATGTCGAGGGTCAACATGTTTCAGCCTTCTGTGGTAGTCTAAAGGCTTTCGTCAGGACCGATTTAATAAAGGAGACGCGTTGTGGCTCCTTAAATAGTAGAAGTTATCCACTAGTTGAGTTTAGAAGTCAGATCCGTGGTATCTGTACCTAATGAAAAAGGGGAAAACAATTGCGTTTGGATAATCCTAATTACATAAATATACTGTATAAATCATAATTTATGTCTCAAGTGACTCACTTGTGGGGCTACTGTTGTGGTCAACATGTAGTGAGATTAATAGCTACGTGAACCATTTGGTTACTCATTCCGGGCAAATGGCACGAGAAAGGAGGGTGGCTATGTGAAGATAGAGGGAATGAATGTGAAGCAACAAACGTTTGTCTCATTTAAAATAGCGCCCTGATGTCGTATATTCTCACAATATAGGGCGTTTCTGTAACCGCCTTAAGGTGAAGTTAGTAAAGAGTGTTATGAGATAGCCGCATCTGGATAATACGTGCGTGCACTCCCAAGGTGTGCGCCCGGTACACTTAATAACAAATAAAAAATAACAACAAATGTCGGTTGTGGCCCTATGCTGATGTGGTCCCACAATGCTGGAATACAAAAGGTGGTCCGATAGAAGGCGTATCAATGTGGTGTTTGCCATGTGGTCCTGCTGACAGAAACTAGTTCGCTGTCGATGTTGTGTTTAAAAATAACATGATAGGAAAAGAATACATCGTTACCTTATAAATGCGTGTTGTGCACTTCCTGGAGGTACCCACCGGCACATACGAAACGTATTTCTAAAGTATCAAGATAAAACAGGATGTATAAAGGATTAGAGGCGCCTTACTTTTGTGTGGAGAGTTGTACCTCTGCCGGCGGCCATTGGAGCTTACCGGTTTCGTCAAGTCATTTGCTTGGTCTGGCTCTGTTCGCGGTACCCCCGGTGACGCTGGACCGCTTAGAGCTCTGATTTACATAGAGAACCGGTGTGGAGATGGAAAAAAGACTTATTGAATACCTGCGGTTGGCAGCGGTGGTTGGCATGAATTCCGGGCCACGGGAGGGGACGAAATGTATTAAAATTTAATGTTAAAAAGTGGTGTCTCCTCTAGTGTACCAGTTATTGAGGTGGGTAAGAGAGGGCATGTCTTGGTCAACAAACGGCAACTTATTGTTGGTGCATTTGGTCAGGAATCAACCAAGGGAGTCCTCTCCTGCATTCAGATGTGATGTCGTAACATCCCTTTGATGTGTTGGCACAGTGTTTGGGGACTGCAGTGAAAGGTGATACTAGTCTTATTCAGTCTGTGTTTCATGAAAATAGATCATGGTTTGAAAATTACCCTATGCCAGTGTGTGCCACGGGATATTATCGTTCAAACCTCTTTTATCTGTCCCCAGACGATAAATCCAACGTTGTTCCTTTTCAAAGAGAACACGTTCGGCATTGTTGCTTTTGATCTGTAAACTTTCCAAGACTACCCAGTTTAGATCGCTGGCATTGTGGTCGTTTTCTATATAATGTCTGCTCATTTTGGTGGTTAGTCTTTTGCAATTCACATTGCTTTTGTGTTCACCGATACATTGTTTTATCTTGCGACACGTCATCCCAATGTATCTTAGGTCACAGGGGCAGGTAATCATGTAAATTACATGCGTGGTGTTACAATTTGTGTGTTGGCGCAGTGTCCAAGTTAGATTGGGGAGGAGTTGGATGGTTTTAGTGATTTTAGTCAGATTGCACACTGAGCATGTACCGCAAGGATAATGTCCTATGATTGGTTCTAGGTTCCATGCTGCAGTGATCGTTTCTCTTGCTGTGTTTGGTGCCTGTCTCGTGTGCACAAGAAAGTCTTTGATGTTCTTTGTTCTTTTATTTGCAAATCTAGGTTTTGGCCATTGTAATGTCTCTGATGTTAGAATCCTCCAATTTCTGTTGACGCTTTTTTTCACTGTGTTCGTTATTGTGTTGTATGTGGTAACACAGGTCAGTAGGTCCTCTGGTTCTTCTTGTGTGATCATTTGTAGGAGATTTTCTTTTGGCTGATTGCGGGCTCTTTTTTGGCACTTGCTGATGGTTTTTGTTGGGTAGTCTCTTCTTACAAGTTTGTTTTCCAGTTCTTTTGCTTGTACTTGTAATCCTTAAGGTTACTACAATTTCTCTTAAGTCGTAGAAATTGACTGTACGGTAAATTGTCTCTTATGGGACGGGGATGAAAGCTTTTGTATGATAGTATGCTGTTCTTTGCTGTAGGTTTGTAGTATGTTTTGGTCTGTAGGATGCTGTTCTCCGAGTAGACTGTGACTTCCAGAAAGTCAAGTTGTCTCCTGTCCGATGTACACGTAAACTTCAGGAATTCATCTCTGGAGTTTATCCAACCTAGGAATTCTTGTAGGGCTTCCTCAGTATCCTCCCAAATCATGATGATGTCATCAATATAGCGTCTCCAGAATCTTACTTGTGTAAGATAGGGATTACTGGGGTTCTGTATGTGTTGTTGTTCAAAATCACTCACATACAGTCCCGCCACACTAGGAGCGAATGTGCTTCCCATAGAAGTTCTGTGGCGTTGTTTAAAAAGGGTACCATCATACTCAAAATAGTTTTCAGTGAGAGCTAGCCTGCAACATTCTAACACGAAATGTCTTTGTGTGGTGTAATTCCAAGTTTCTGAGAATAGGATGTTTTCCAAAGTGTTCAGTGTCTTCTGTTGTGGGAGGCTGGTATAAAGGCTCTCTACATCCAGTCCTACCAGGTACATGGTGTTCTCATCATAGTCTTGGCCTCCTAGTTGGTTCAAAAGGTCTCGTGTGTCTTTCAAGTACGTGGGTGTATTCTGTACTAAGGGTTTGAGGAACTGGTCTGCAAATTGCGACAAGGGTTCTAGTACAGAACCAATCCCTGAGACGATTGGTCGTCCTGGTGGTGGGACTCTGTTCTTGTGAGTCTTAGGTAAAGAGTAGAAATAGGGTACCTTGGGAGATTTTGTCCTAAGAAAGTCTGCCTCATGTTTTGATATCCATTGGTTTGTTTGTGCCTCTTCTACCATCAGATCTATGGTTCTTTGCAGTCTCTTAGTTGGATCACTACCAATTTTCTCGTAGAATTTATGGTCTGAAAGTAGGTCCAAGCACTGTTTGTCGTAGCCTTGTTTGTCAAGGAGCACAATGCCTCCTCCTTTATCCGCTTGTTTGATGACTATATTATCGTTTCTACTCAGTTCTTCCATCGCCTGTTTTTCTCGTCTTGCGATGTTGATATAAGGTTTTTTGGACAGGGGTTTGATGTTATCCACTTCTTTCATGATGGCCTGTTCAAAGGCCTGTATTTCGACGGGGACTAGGTGGTTAGGGGGACAGAAAGTTGATTTCGGTCTCAGGTTTGTATCACTTCTAGGGGTCTCACTCTCTTTATTCATAAAGAAAGCTTTAAGTTTGATTTTTCTGCAGAACTCTGATAGTTCGCATTTTACTTTAAAGATGTCTAGTGAAGGAGTAGGAACAAATCCGAGTCCCTTATTTAGTATATTCTCTTGGTCTTCCGTGAGTGTCGTGTCTGTCAGATTTATTACCAATGATTCGCGTTGCTGGGGCCTGGTTGATCTTTGGTCATACTGCGGGTATGCACCTGTCTCTCCTGTTCGCTCCAGGTTACTCCTTTTCTTCTCCCTCGTTGGGTGTGTTGGCCTCTCCCTAAAAAAGGAGGTGGTTGAATGTTCATCATGGGACCCATCGTCTGTGGTCCCAGAAAGTATGGATTCATCCATCCTTGGAAGTTAGGCATGTATGGTTGAAAATGTTGTTGTGGTTGGTCATAATAGCATGGCATTTGCCAGTTGTTCCCTCGTTGACGTTGGTTCCGTTTATATTGTCCTCTTCCTCGTCTGGGATTGGTACCATCATCACTGCTCCAGTCTGAGTTGTTGCTGGATGTTTCTCCTGTGGAGTCCTCATCACCTTGATCTGGTATGATGTAGTCCTCCCTTGCGTAAGGGTGCATCTTCTCGACCGAGAATTTCTTAAGATCTTTACTTAGTTTCTGTATCTTGTTTTGGGTGATGTATTCCTTGGTTTCATTCATTCCCCTGTTTATTTCTTCCAGTCGCTTTTTGTATACATAGATCTGGACTGTCGTTTTGAGTTTCGCTTCGCTCACTTGGATTTTTATCGTCAGTGCCTCCACCAGTCTCGTGGCTGTTTTAATTATGAGTACTAGATAATCTCTTGTACATTTCCACGAAATTGAGGACCAGTCTTTCCTAAAAATCATGTCTTGAGAAAGATTCGTGGGGCATTCTGTACCCATAGTCCCTTTGGGGCAGCGTTGGCGCGAAGATATTCCTTCATAATTATGCCATGTATGGCAGTCCGCACTTGATCTTTCTTCATCTCGGTCAGTTCGTCCCATTCGTTGGTCTGTGTCAAAGTTTGTGCTAAGTCTTTATCTTGTAATAAAGATGATTCGCTCAAAATTGCATTCACCTCTTCTTCAGAATAGCTCAGTCCTTGATTCTCAGCCATTTTTTCAGAACTCTTGTTTATAACTCACTTTTGGGTGTTGGAACCACTGGTCGTGGTTGCAAAATCTCCAGGGATTCTACCACAATTTTGGTGATCACTCTGGTTTAAATTCCCACAGCTGCACGCTGCTTAAATACAATATAATCAATGGGGGGAAGAAGAAGCTGTGATCCATTTGGCTTCCAATTGTTAATGCAAAAAATCAATGAAGAATGGACCACTTGTCCTGTGTAGCCAGGGTCTTTTTGGTCTTGGTTCCGTCATAAAAGAACCCTCATAACTGTACACAGGTGGAAATGGCGGTATGTACTGGGTCACCGCTTGAGTGTACTAGTACAACATCATCATAGGGTCTTTTATTTGTATGTGTGCTGACCTCTGCCAGTAGGAAGACCAACTGGTTTTACAGTAGCGTCCAGGCATAACAATTGAAGAGGGTGTGATAGTGCTCAGGTGTAGTGGGGTTAAAATTCTCAAAATCGTTTTTTCTGATGAATCTTTATTTGAAGAATATTGATAAGAGAAATTTAAAAAGTTGGAGTGCGGATGAAGACCGAGTTACTGGTCTACCGTACTTTCAAATGTCGAGGGTCAACATGTTTCAGCCTTCTGTGGTAGTCTAAAGGCTTTCGTCAGGACCTGTTTAATAAAGGAGACGCGTTGTGGCTCCTTAAATAGTGGAAGTTATCCACTAGTTGAGTTTAGAAGTCAGATCCGTGGTATCTGTACCTAATGAAAAAGGGGAAAACAATTGCGTTTGGATAATCCTAATTACATAAATATACTGTATAAATCATAATTTATGTCTCAAGTGACTCACTGATGGGTGACCAGACTATGTCTGTCATCACTTCCAACTGCTCTTTTTGTGCTATTTTTGTGTGGTTTCTTAAAAATTGGAGTTTTCTGCTGCAAAAACACAGTCCTCTAGTTAGGCAGAATGCAAGTAACTAGGGAATTATTAATAGACACAACAGAAACACATCAAACCTCAAATAATATGACTGTCATGAAGTAAAGGGTAAATGATGTAGTTACAAATCCAGCTAGAGAGGGTAATGTTAATATTGGAAAATAAGATATCAATGCATATCACAATATATGTACATATAATAACAAACTTGCATCACCATTATTGAATTTACCCGATATGAACTCTCCCTCAATACTGAGTCAGAAGTACATGGTCAGGTAAGCCCTTCAACCTAGGCCTGAAGCAACTGATGGGCAAATCACAGGTGGGGTTTCTTGTAATCCTTAGACAAACACGCAAACAGAAAAACACATATCGATCCCACAGATAGCCAGAGACACCACAATGGTTTTAGGAGATTGGCCCCAATAAATCACATTTGGTTGGAGGGGCACCCATTCCCAAAACACCATAAAGTCAGATGCCACACTAAGTTAGGAACACACAGCCACTCAGAACACAGCATGCACAATACATGCAGTGATCATGCTCTCCCCAGGCTGGACATCTGTATTCGCATCCATGGGCCCCACATTGTGTCCACGCAAGTTCGAGATCCAACCTGCCCTGACCCAATTTATGGCCCTGTGAGTGGCCTCAATTTCTGTCTCCAAAGGAATGTACACATTACTTCATGACGCTTCATGTGATGTTTAAAAAGACGGCCAAAACCAATTTGCTTTGAGACAATCCTCTCATCCCAACTCTGTTGCCTGCTCTCCCAGCCGCAGCTTTTAATTAAATCAACTGTTCCTGTTTTGCCAAACGCCTCTTGTATTTTATTTGTTCAAGGCAAATTCACATTCAAGCAACAGCTTCAAGCTTGACAGAGAGATTAATCAATGTAGATATCTCATGACCTATTTACAAACAGAATTTGGGGTCAGATCAGGCATTACCAGGCCAATCCCATTAAGGTATTAAAACAAAACACTTTCTTGGAGTATATTCAAGATTGTTAGACTTGACACCCTAGCAGGACATCTATGGCAGCCCAAGACCTTCGAAAGCCTGGCCACTCACTTTTATTGGCCTTAAATGCATTTGGTAGATCATGTACTACCTGCCAGGGAAGTGGGAAGACAGTTGGGAAGCAGAAGACTCCCCTGCTTCCCTGTCCTGTTGTTGGCACCCGCTATGAAAGGGTTAGCATTGTTATTGCAAGGCACCAGACTCCAAGGCAGCCTTGGACAACAGGTTTATCCTGGTCTTGGTGGAACATGCTACGCAGTATCTGGAAGCCATTCATATGAGAAGAGTGACTACACCACAGTGGCTAGGGCACTGATGTGGGTCTGTACATAAGTGAGTTTCCTCAAAGAGGTGGTGTCTAAACAAGGAACCAAATTCATGTGTGCACATGTGAAGTCAATGCGGGACAATTGTCGGGTAATCTACAAGCTCTATCCTATCATTCACAAACCAGTGTTTTTTTTAAAGATTCAACAAGACCCTGAATGGAAGAGCTCTTGGGGCAGAAAGGGCATGTCCTCGTGACATGCCTGTTGTTTGCTTACAGGGAGATGCCACAGAAGGGAGATGGTTCTAGCCCCTTTGAGCTTATGCATGAAAACCCTGTCAGATGGCCTCTCAGCATTGTGGAGTAGGGGTGGGAACAACCTCCCAAGAAACCCCCCAAGATATAGTAAGCTAAATTTTGGCTCTAAGATCCCAGATAAAGTGATTCTGGAAGACTGCCACTGAGAACTTAGCAGCCAGCAGTAACTCATAGAGCTCAGGTATGACCACAAAGCACTTTGTTTGAGTTTCAATCTGATCAGATGGTGTGGGTGATGGAGTCAGTAGAGCTCCAGGCTTTGTAGACTGGTGGACTAGACCGTATGTGTTAAAAGACCATAAAGAAGAGGTCACCTACCAGGAGGACCCTCACATCCCAGGAACCACTTATGCGTCCTGAATGTTAACCATCTCAAATCACACTTTAAGAGGTGCAATATCACTATGCTCTTGGTGACAGATGGAGGCGGGCAGAAGAGAGTGAACCTCTCTTGGATCTCCTCTCCTCAAAAGAGTACAATTGATGAATAGAGGAAGTAAACCTCTCCAAAGCTTTCACCCCTTAACAGGTGAGATATTGTCACCAGCTTTGAAGCAGTTTTCTTCCTTGTTCTCACTAACCCCTGGTCTCACCGATTGATTTACACAAGATATTGATACAGGGGACATTAAGCCTTTCTAGAATAAGATCTACAGGTTATCTGACAAAGTGAGGGCCAGCATCAAGGAAGAAGTGTCCAAGATTATAGAACTCGGAGTGATTGAGCACCTCAATAGTCCTGTGCCCAGCTTAGTGGTTCTGGTTCCCAATGCCACCGTACCGGGCGCCATCCCAGAAATGCAGTACTGTGTGTATTATAGAGGGCTCAATTCAGCCACCAACAATGCTGCACACCGCATCCCCTGAGCTGATGTTCTCATAGATCAGTTGGAAGCTTCAAAGTTCCTCTGTACCTTCGATTGGACGTCAGGGTACTGGCAGATTGCCTTAATCAAGGCGGCCAAGAAAAAGTCTGCTTTCTCCAACCCAGAGGGTCACTTCTAGTTTAGGTTAATGCCCTCTGGTTTAAAGAATGCCCCAGCCACCTTGCAGAGTCTGTTCTACTGGGTCCTGGCTTGGTTGTAGGACTTCAGTACTGCCTATTTGGATGACACTGTAGTCTACAATTCTAGTTGGGAGGACCACCTGCAGTAGGCAGGCTTGACTATCATGGCCAGTAAGTACCAGATTGGGTACCAGATAGGGTAGGGTTACTTGGCCTACCCGGGTCACCAAGTCGGTTGGGGAAATGTGCAGCCCCTTCAACCCAAATTTCAGAAAATCCTGGCTTGGGGACCCCCAAAACCCAGACAGAGGTGAGGGCTTTCCTGGGCCTCACCGGCTACAACAGGAGATATGTCAAGGGTTATGACACCATTAGTACTCCCTTGACTGAGCTGACTTCTAAAAAGCAAGAAAGTGATCTGGACCGAGGTGTGCAAGAAAGCGTTCAAAGCTCTCAAGGAGTCCATGTGCCCCGCACAAATGCTCAAGGCACTCGGATTCTCTAAGGAATTCATCATCTGAATCGACACCTCAGAGCATGGAATAGGGGCTGTGCTCTCACAGCTGAATGAAGAGGATCTAGTCCAACATGTAGCCTTCAGCAGGAGGCTAATGCCCAAGGTACAGAGTTACCATAGAAAGAAAGCCTTTAATATGGTCTGGGCATTGAAGAAGATTAGACCATGCTTGTTTGGGACTCACTTATGGGTTCAGAAAGACCAAAAACACCTCAGGTAGCTCATGGAAATGATAACTGAGGATTCCAAACTATTGAAGTGGTCCATCTCACTACAGGGAATAGGCTTTATGGTGGAACACTGTCTAGGGATTGACGCTCCAATGCAGATTGTCTCTCCAGGTTCTTCCACCTTAGTGATGAAAATTATAATGAGGCTTGGTACTTTCAGCTACGGGAGTACATATTAGACCTGATGTCCTTGGGTGGTAGTCCCTCAAACATTTTTACTTCCCCCCTTTCGGTTTTGTTGAATTTGTTATTGTTGGCTTTAGGACTGTTCCGTTTACTGCTGCTAACCACTTCTAAAGTGCATGTGCTCACTTCTTTAAACATGGTACAATTTTCCTACACCAACTTGACATATTTAATTCACTTTCAAGTCCCTAGTAAATGGTACTCCACGTACCCAGGGCCTGTAAATTAAATGCTACTAGTTAGCCAGCAGCAATCCTTGTGCCACCCACCAAAGTAGCTTATTAAAACATGTCTCCAGCCTGCTAATGCAGCCTGTTGTGCAATGTTAAAGTGCTATTTTGACCTAAAAAAATAAACCTATTGTCTGTTCTAAACTTTCCTTTTTAATACATATAAGTCACCCCTAAGGTAGGTCGTAAAGGATTCATTGTATTTCAGAAATAGAACATGTGGGTTTAAGTTTTACATGTCTTGGAAGTGAAAAACTTCTAAAGTTGTTTTTCACCATAGCAAGGCCTGTGTCTCTCCAAAGGATAGTATTGGGTTTCGTTATTACACTTAATGAGTGATAAATTAAGTTTGGGAGCAGATAGGAAAATTAAATTTACAGCTAAATGAATTGTAATTTCCAATCCTCTTTAATGGCAAAGGCGGATTTTAAGTTACAATTCTGAAAATGCAATTTTTAGAAATTTAAGAATTTTGATATTTCTTGTCCTGACCATTTGATGCCTTCTGTCTGTGTCCTGTGTCACATGACTGTGTATAGATGGCAGTTGCCCTTTGTGTATTCCTCCCAGAGAGTGAGACTAAGGGGAACTGGGACTTGGTAGGATGGGCCACACAGGATATTTGGGGTTGAGTTCTTCCGTACCTCACTTTCATTTTAAAGAGCTGCCTCCAGCACACACACAAAGGAACTTAGCACCAGCCTTTTCAGCACATCTTACTTGGAGCCTTGATGGGGGAAGGGAGGAACTTTCAGAAACCAGATATGGGGGTACTATAGGGAGTCCCCCTGCTTCAAAGACTGGCAACAGGTATAAATATTGGACCTCTTGAACCACTCATTAGAACACTCCTGGGCCAGTGGAAGACAAAGAAGAAGGACTGCCCTGCAGCTTTGTTGCTGTACGGACTACCACGATGCATAAGGAAGGAAGCCTGGACCCACTCCTTAAACCCAGGACTAATCATGAAATCATATAGGAATTTTAATATATTGTATTGTCACCTAGTGTCTTTTCCTGTACTGAAGTGGTACTGAGCTTGGATTACACAATTGTAGTATGGTGAGCCCAGTTTGGGTGTTGGACTGAATGGTGGATGTTTAAGTGGTATTGCCTTCCCCAAGGGGAAACCTCAATTTTACTGTTTAAAACTGTGCCTTGGCCCCTTGCAGTGTGGGACCCTCTCTCTTATTTTGTCTGAATCCCTGTGGATACACAAAAGAAACACGTGTAAAGTATGTGCATGCAAGGGGCTGTTCTTGGCTTTGTCTGTCCATAAGAAGTGTATAAGAGATGTGTGAAAGAGCATTTGGTAGAGCAGAGTGTTGAAGAGTGGTGAAAGCATAAGACTATAAGTCAGTGTTCATGTCAGAATAAGAGATCTGGAAAGGCAATCTTCCATGATAGTGACACTTCTACTATCGATGAGCCCATTCTCATCTGATTTCAGAAGCTAAGCAAGTTGGGCATGATTTAGTACTTTGGATGAAAATCGCTATAGAATACCATGTTCTGTAGAGATGTTGCCACTCGCCACAGACTCTGTGATATCTGTGTTTTTTGATACAAGAGTACCAGGTGTGGTTCAAAGGTATCACAGGGAAATGAGTAAATGGAAACTGCGGTACCACATGAAAACCCTAAGAAACATATATATGTATTTAGTTTTCTATTTGGTATAAGGGAGGTTTACTTTGAGACCTGCTCCTGATGGCCCTGGAGCTCAGGATGAGCCCAACCTACTCCATTATGAGACATTTGATTTTTTGGATTTTTTTCCAGCCAGTCAGGTTCCGCCAATCTACTTTGAAGGAGCAGATCTGAGCCTATCTACACACCAACTGTTAAGATATCTCACCAGCATTAACCCCTTCATGCACACCCTGCCTACCTTCGGAATGCTAGTTTATCAAAAATGGCTGAATCGATTTGCACCAAATAACCCAATACTAAAAAGCATTATTTCTAAGGGAAATTCTAACTTTTTGCCAAATTTGGTGTAATATTGATCAGCTGCGTTATCATAAAACATTCTTGTGTCTTTTTCATGGCTGCCACTAAATGTAAAACTTTCATGAAGGAGCCAAACTTGATGAACTTTCTTTGGGGACATTGTCATTCATATTCGTCAAAAGGCACCACAGTTATTACAGAAACAAAAAATACCTTTCCTATGGAAAGTCTGCCTAACTATACCTATCCTTATACCGGCTTGGGATAAGTTTGGGGAGAAATTATCTCCAGAAAGGCATTTTCTGCTCAATCAGTGTTCGATATGAAAAATCATATAAAATTGTGTGAATCTTGTTAAAGTGTGTATAATATCATTTGAGGTGTCCTCAGTGATGTCATTAGCGATATCACTGACGATGTAATGAGTGATGCAATATGTAAGGCCATAAACAGTGATTTGCAGGGACGCATTTTATAGGTAGCTCAGGTAACTATGACTGCTGAATTTCTAGAGTTTTGTACATGTGCAATCTAAGCCTATCTATAACGTCTCTGTAACCTTTGTTTTTTTATTGAATTTTCATGTTTCTTTAAATTCTATTTCCTAACTATAACATCTGCATAACCTTTGTTTTTTGCAGTGAATTTCTTTGGTTCTTTACTGTTATTTTGAAACTATAACATCCTTGTAACGTTTGGTTGTTTTAGTGAATTTCTTATTAAAAAAAATATTTTTATTACATTTTTAAAACAAAATTCTGTTCCCTCGAGTAATGCAAAAACAAAAACATAAAATAATAATGCTGCTAATACAGAAAGAAAGGGAAACAAACCTGGAGAATTGAACGCCATGTGAATAAAAGAAAACAGAGATAACCTTGCCAAATATAATATTCAATCAATAATTATACAGTTCATCGAGAAATTCTGAATTGTCAGGCCTCCAGGCCCTATTGAATAACCACAGTAAAGGAGAAACAAGATAATACATGCCATTAAATTCATACCACAATTATCTTTGAGAGGATTGAATAATTCATTATTACCCTAATTCATTTTTTTTAAAAATTCTCCTATTTTTTCTCCAAGTTTAGAGAGCAAAAAACCGCAGAAAAATACTAATAGCCTCCCTATTCCTTTAATCAACCAGGTCGGTAATGCGAGCCCAAATCCGTTGTCCCAGCGCTTTCTTCTTACGACCTCTTAATTTATATATTGAGGATTAAATATTGTATGCAGCAAATAACCTTGCGCGTCAATTAGGGAAGGTTGGAGGGTCAACACTAATACAATTGGAAGTAACATATAAGCAGGCAATAGCCATAGCTATAAACAGAAAACCTGTCTCTGATCGTGCCCTACTACCACCTTCAGTATTATTCTCAACCCCTAAATTAAGAAGAGCTGGTGTAACGCAAACTGATATCCCCAAAGTAGTTGTCAAAAATATTTCTATATCATGTATAGAAACAGCCAATTTTAAACAGGAAAAAAACATATGAATAGTATGCTGGGAGATGAAATCTATTACATTTGTCTCCCGTTATCCCCCTCCATTTGGCAATATTCGCGGGGGTATAAAACAAATCAAAAACTGACATAAAGTGTTGACTACTATAGCTCCCGGAGGCAAGATGGTGGCCGTGTCGGCCGAGTGAGCTGACTTCTGGTGCTCTCCTGAGAACCATCCCCCCTTCATACATTGTCTGAAGCAGTGTAGCTCTGAAGGAAAAGGAAACGCCCTGCACTCTGGCATGATTTGGCACTCGTGGTTGTGGCGTCTGGACTTACCTGCACCGTCGCGTCTGGTCTCGGCAAGTCCTCTCTTCTGGGTGGCGGTGTCCATGGCTCGCACCTGGCTAGTGACTCCGATGACCCCAAAGACGGGAAATGGATCCAAGACGCGCGGACCTCTGGCTGGGTCTGGAAGCCCCGGTAAGGTTACACCTAGCGCGGCTGAAGGAGATGGTGAGACATGCCGATCGACCGCAGGGGCAGCTACTAATCGGCCAGGAATGGAAGGAGTCACGGACCGGGCAGCTGGTTCAACGGGCGGAGGAGGCACCTCTGTTCATGCCCCTCAAACTTCGATGTTCAAAGCTCAAACTCAGAGAAATAAAAAAACCAGATGATGCGGTTTTTGGAGCCAAACGTTTAGTAAAAGGAGTGGTATCCCCTACTTTACCAATGGAAGCTGAAGTTTCTGGGCTCCTGGATAAGGTGCTGAATCAAGGTACTGTGACTTTGACCTCCTCTGGAATAGACTCTTATTTTAATGATCCAGTTATGAATGGCACTGGCGGTGTGGAGGGGTAGGGTATCCTAAATGGTACTGAACTTGTTGAATATGAAACTGAAGCTAATCACGATAATCTGGCTAAGACTTTGAAACCAGGCAGTGAAAAAACGGGCAAGGTGCTACAACAGTGCCTTATAGGCAATGTAGTCTCTCCTTGCGGGGACTTGGGGATTGCGCTTAGAACACTCACTTCAGAACTAACGGCAACGAAAACTCTATCTGACCTCCAAGATACTGAAACTTGCTCTGTAGTCCCTGTGAAGGATGTGGACTCAGGGGATAGATTCTACTCTATGTCAGACCCTTCTATGTCTTCAGGTGATGAAAGCCTTGGGAGAGACTGGGCAGAGGTTGAGACTGATGCATGCAGTCTCTGCTTGGTGGAAGGAGAGTTTGGTGAGAACTCCCCTCACATCGCTGATACAGTTCGTAAAAGGGAATGTGGCAGCCCTGCTACAGATAAAGTTTCCGGATCCGCAGGTTCAATAGTCTGGGACTACTCTTTCTCTTCTAAACTGGAAGGAAATGGTGTAATCGATGACGTTACACCTTTAGGACTCTCAAATTTAAATCAAGCTACGCCTATTGAAATTACCCTCTCTACTATCTACCAAAGCGATGCGGCTTATAGGGAGGAGACTCGTGTGGAGAGTTCACACACCCAGGGGGCTTACTGTAAACTGCAGAATTCAATACGCAGGGTGGCTAAGACCTGTTCTGACTTCGCCACCAGAATCGGAGAGGCGGAAGCCAGAATTTCCAAACTGGAAGATGAGCTTGTCGCGCAAAAGACTCTTACTCCCTCTTTGGAAGCCCAGAAGATAGATACATTATGGAAATTAACGGACCTTGAGAATCGATCAAGAAGAAACAATATGTGGATTTTGGGTATCCCAGAAGGCAAGGAAGGCACAGATGTTTGTCAATTTGTCGTGGAACTCTTTACTGAAGCATTCCCGGATTTGAAGCATTGGGACTGGCATATTGAAATTCAAAGGGCCCATCGGTTCCCTTTCAATCAATGTAAACAGACTGGTTTAGTTGCTGAAAAGCCCTGTGCTATTTTAATTTGGCTTGATAATTTTTTGTCCCGTGAGGCATTATATGATCTAGCCAGGCCTGACAGGAAAAGGGCAGAAAAGAGCTGTGATTTCTTTGTTTGACCTGATTACTGCCATGCAACAGTTGAAAAAAGATGGCAACTTCGCCAATTAATCCCACGTTTTCAGGAAAAAGGAGTTCAGATGTTTTTGCTTAACCCTGCTAAGTTGAAAGTGGTCTTTAAGGGGGAGGCAAAACATTTTCTACCCGAAGTATCAGCAAAGGAATTTCTGCATACATTATAGGATAGTCAGGGGACAAATTACGATTACTTTGGTTTACCTTGTTGTGGAATTAGTCCTGGTGCTGGTTTATGGCACTTTATTCCAGACTTATATGGTTGGAGAGGAAATTCCTTTTTTTGATCTCTTTGTTTTTTTGTTTTTTCCTTTTCTTTCTGTGGTGGGGGGTGGGAATTCAGGAGAGAGGGGGGTTTTAGTCAGTTCTCCATCACAGAGGACCGATGGTCCTTATGCCTCAAGAGGAGGGTGGAAGGGGAGGGTTGGGGTGGGGCAGGGGTCAAGGTTGTGGGGTGGGATGGGGAGGGGGTGTGTTGTGGGGGTTCTGTTTTGTTTTCTCTTGTTTTGCTTTTGCTTTTGTGCTGCTATATGGATAAGACAGTTTGGAGTATGCTTTATCACTTTGTTTAATGCTCTCCTTTTTTATGTAAGATGTGGCCCGCAGTATACCAATTACAAGGATGATGGGTAGTCTTGGTTATGTTATGTTAATCACACTTGTAGAGCGCACGGTTACCCTGGGGTGTCCTGGCGCTAAGCACTGGCTGCTCGGGAAACTAAAGTGTATGCTACTGGGAGAAGAGCCAAGTCTTCAACCCCTTCCGGAAGGAGAGGAGATCCGGGGCATTCCTAAGATGAAAAGGATCTTGTTCCAGGCTCCAGAGGCACAGGTGATAAAACTCCTGCCCCCCCAATCAACTTCTTTAAATGCGGGGACTTGCACTTGTTTGGCTCCAGTGGACCGTAGCATTCTTCTGGGGACATACCATTGGAATTTGCGGCTAAGGAACTCGGGACCTGCTCCATTAATGGCCTTAAAAATGGTGCATAGTGCCTTAAAGCGTGTTCTTTGTTTCACTGGGAGCCAGTGTAATTGCTTGAGTTCCTCCTTTACGGAGACAAATTTTGGCGTTCCTGACAACAATCTGGCAGCTGCATTTTGGGCTAGTTGGAGCCGATTGATATGTTGCTTTTGGGCATTAAGATATGAGCCATCACAGTAGTCCAGACGCGACATTATGAGGGCTGTTACCACTGTCTTGAGACTGCTTTCGGTGAGGAAAAACTTAATTTTTTCTTATGATTCTTAGGACTAGAAAACATGATGAGATCACCATATTTATATGGTCACCCATGGTGAGTTTATTGTCCACCAATACCCCAAGGTTTTTTGCTTTCCTTGTGGGTATGGGGCAAGAACCAAGGTCATCCGGTCACCATTCAGGTGTCCACACACGAGGATTATTCCCAAACTTTATGATTTCGGTCTTGCTAGAGTTCAATTTTAAGCAGTTGGAAGACATCCAGCCCAAGATGGCACTAATACAGTCATGGAAACGCGCCTCAGTATCCTTCTCCCCACCCTCAGTCAGTGACAACACTATTTGTGTGTTGTCAGCGTAGGAGGTGAGTAGGAAGCCAAAGGACCTGATAACTCCTGCCCGGGGTGCCACATAGATTTAAAAGAGCATTGGGCTGAGTGATGAGCCCTGTGGCACCCCACACGGAAGTGAAAACGGTTTGGAGGTATTACCATATAGATCCACACTTTGTGACCTATCAGATAGAAATGACTGTAGGAGTTTCCATGCTTGACCTTCGACTCCAATACCAGACAACCGGTCCATCAACACTTTGTGATGGACCATGTCAAAGGTCGCAGACAGGTCCAGCAGGATCAGTATGGCATTGCCTCCCTTATATACGGCCTCTCTAATCTCCTCCATGGATTTCAGTAAGGCCAACTCAGTGCTGTGGTCTGCTCTCAACCCATATTGGGATGAGTCCAGAGAGTTATTAGACTGAAGAAATGCACTGAGTTGGATGTTCATTGCCTTTTCCAAAATGTTGGCAGGGAATGGGAGCCGTGAGATCGGCCTATAGTTGTTGGGATCTTTAGGATCCAGAGTCTATTTCTTCAACAGGAGAAGAACAGAGGCATTCTTCCAGATTTTGGGAAATATGCCCAAAATGAAAATGGCATTCAGCAGGGGCGTAAGTGCTGTTCCAATCACATTTCTGAAATTTGTTTAATCACCCGCATAGGACACGGATCATTGGGGGCTCCTGAGCGGATCGAATTCAGAACATTAATTGTTTCTGTTATCTCCAGGGGTTTAAATTGGTCCAAACACCGGTGGAGGGCAAGGATTGTTCAGTCCGTTCATATGTGGGCGTGCCTGTGCCTTATTGTTTGCTTGGGTGAATGAGGAGAAGATGATTTCTACTTTGTGTTTAAAAAAGTCAGCAATTCTATCGCAAAATTCTGGATTGCCCTGACTTTTAGGGGCATTGGGGGTAGACAGTTTTTTAATGGTTTAAAAAAGTTCCTTTGAGTTCGATTTGGCTAATGCTATTTGTATTGTAAAAAACGTTTTTTTGCTTCTAATAGAAGCTGCTTATAAGTAGTGATGCAGTGTTTATACCTTTGCTAATCCGCATCTGCATACTTTTTACGCCATACCCGTTCTAATTGCTTACAAGCCAATTTTCGGCTCTAAGCTCATCAGAGTACCAGGGTGCTGACGGTTGAGCCCGTTTAGGAGTCCACTTTTCTTCAGGAGCTATATGGTTGCAGGTTGTGCTTAGCCATTGCATTTAGGCTACAGTGGCATCTTCCACTCCCAGCAGCAGAGGGTGTATTGAACACCTCAGAGAATTTTCAAATTTCTTAGTGTCCAGTCTTCCCCAGGCCCTAGTTACAATCTCCTGGGTAGGTTTTATGCTAACTAAGTGGCCGCCATAACTGTTCAATTCAAATTGAATGACACAGAGGTCAGACCACGAGAGAGGGAGAACTGAGGTGCAAACTATATATGTGGTCTCAATGATAGGAGGAAGCAGGGCATGTTAGATAAATTGCTCCATTATATTAATTATAAATTGCGCCTCAGTATCCTTCTCCCCACCCTCAGTCAGTGACAACACTATTTGTGTGTTGTCAGCGTAGGAGGTGAGTAGGAAGCCAAAGGACCTGATAACTCCTGCCCGGGGTGCCACATAGATTTAAAAGAGCGTTGGGCTGAGTGATGAGCCCTGTGGCACCCCACACGGAAGTGAAAACGGTTTGGAGGTATTACCATATAGATCCACACTTTGTGACCTATCAGATAGAAATGACTGTAGGAGTTTCCATGCTTGACCTTCGACTCCAATACCAGACAACCGGTCCATCAACACTTTGTGATGGACCATGTCAAAGGTCGCAGACAGGTCCAGCAGGATCAGTATGGCATTGCCTCCCTTATATACGGCCTCTCTAATCTCCTCCATGGATTTCAGTAAGGCCAACTCAGTGCTGTGGTCTACTCTCAACCCATATTGGGATGAGTCCAGAGAGTTATTAGACTGAAGAAATGCACTGAGTTGGATGTTCATTGCCTTTTCCAAAATGTTGGCAGGGAATGGGAGCCGTGAGATCGGCCTATAGTTGTTGGGATCTTTAGTATCCAGAGTCTATTTCTTCAACAGGAGAAGAACAGAGGCATTCTTCCAGATTTTGGGAAATATGCCCAAAATGAAAATGGCATTCAGCAGGGGCGTAAGTGCTGTTCCAATCACATTTCTGAAATTTGTTTAATCACCCGCATAGGACACGGATCATTGGGGGCTCCTGAGCGGATCAAATTCAGAACGTTAATTGTTTCTGTTATCTCCAGGGGTTTAAATTGGTCCAAACACCGGTGGAGGGCAAGGATTGTTCAGTCCGTTCATATGTGGGCGTGCCTGTGCCTTATTGTTTGCTTGGGTGAATGAGGAGAAGATGATTTCTACTTTGTGTTTAAAAAAGTCAGCAATTCTATCGCAAAATTCTGGATTGCCCTGACTTTTAGGGGCATTGGGGGTAGACAGTTTTTTAATGGTTTAAAAAAGTTCCTTTGAGTTCGATTTGGCTAATGCTATTTGCATTGTAAAAAACTTTTTTTTGCTTCTATACCTTTGCTAATCCGCATCTGCATACTTTTTACGCCATACCCGTTCTAATTGCTTACAAGCCAATTTTCGGCTCTAAGCTCATCAGAGTACCAGGGTGCTGACGGTTGAGCCCGTTTAGGAGTCCACTTTTCTTCAGGAGCTATATGGTTGAAGGTTGTGCTTAGCCATTGCATTTAGGCTACAGTGGCATCTTCCACTCCCAGCAGCAGAGGGTGTATTGAACACCTCAGAGAATTTTCAAATTTCTTAGTGTCCAGTCTTCCCCAGGCCCTAGTTACAATCTCCTGGGTAGGTTTTATGCTAACTAAGTGGCCGCCATAACTGTTCAATTCAAATTGAATGACACAGAGGTCAGACCACGAGAGAGGGAGAACTGAGGTGCAAACTATATATGTGGTCTCAATGATAGGAGGAAGCAGGGCATGTTAGATAAATTGCTCCATTATATGAAGATTGACTTGTTATGTCTCCAAGAGACTCATATACCGTGGAGTAACCGGTGGTGGTTGAAGGATCTGGGAACTGAGGTTTTGGCTTGTACCCGACAGGGCACAACAATTAAGGGGGTAGCTATTTTGGCTAGGCGCGGGGTGGCTTCTTGCAAACGAGTCAAAGTAGATAATCTGGGCCGGTGGGCAATTGTTGAAATAAAAATAAATAATACCCCTGTTTCACTCTGCTCAATTTATGGATCTAATCTAGACGATCCATCTTAAACTTTCTAAGCATTGAACTCGCCCTATGGCTGCAACCTTCAATATTTTGTAGCGATTTTAATATCCATTTAGATAGTAAGTTTGACATACATAATACTCATCCATATCAAGGTAGGAAAGTTAGAGTTTTTAAAGCTCTTTAAGGACTGGTGAAGGAACATGGGTTATTTGATAGTTGGTACAAACTTAAATCACCTGATCCTGGATATACGGTTTTTTTCAGCTCCGCACAATAAGCTAGTCCGGTTGGATTATTTTTTGTATCTAGCCAATTGGCTGAGTCGGTTAAGATCGAGATTTACCCAAGAATAATTTCAAATCATATCCCTTTAACGATTGTGCTCCCATTGAGGGGTATCTCAAGGACCCAAAAGCCTTGGACCTTTGAAAGGAAACCTTTGCTTGATGAGGGATATTGCACTCATATGACTAAGTGGATTGAGGATTTTTTTCTTTTAATCGTAATACGGCTTCAGCCTTGACTGTGTGGGATGCTTTCAAAACAGCTGTCTGAGGGGAAACTTTAAGCTTCTCCATAACCCGCCAAAAAACAATACAGGAATAAATAAAAAATTGGGTTGAACAATTAAAGTTAGTGGAGTGTGAGTTAATGAGCAGAATACAGGGGGGGATAAGCATAGAGGAATGTCATCAACGTATTGCCATTATAAAATCCAAACTTCATTGCCACTTTAGTGTAGAGGTGGCAGCCAAATATATGCAGCGCAGGGCTGAGTCATATGACCTAGGTGAGAACATTGGCAGGGTATTAGCCAAACGGCTGCAACAGCGAGAAGTTGCCAATTGTATCTGCAAAATGATGGATCATACAGGGCAAGTTCAGGATTCCCCGGCAGGAATTCTGAATGTCTTTCAGAAACTTTACTGTCAACTCTATACCAAGGAACCTGTCTCGATGGGGATAGTATCTGTGGAAGAATTTTGTAATGGTATGGAAACAACGAAGATAACTCAGAATCAAAACGAGACACTTGAAGACCAGCTCACATGGGAAGAAATTGATTGCGCAATAACATCACTAGCCATGGGTAAGGCCATTGGTCCAGATGGAATTCCCTTAGAAATCTATCGGACACTTCGACAAGTACTTACGTATGAGTTTATGCTCTTATTTGAACAGGCCTGGAAAAGTCACATCCCTGATTCTTGGCGGAAGACAACCATTATCGTTTTTAGAAAAAAAGGCAAACCAGAACTCAATCCAGCATCCTATAGGCCTATAACCTTGATTAATTGTGACAGTAAAATATATTCAAAGCTTTTGGCAATTAGGCTCGGGAAAGTAATCACCCTGCTGGTCTCTTTACGCCAGCATGGGTTTATCCCAGGAAGGGACACATCGGGTCATGTTTGTCGCATAATACCTCTTCTCGATTGGGCACAGGCCATGGGGTCACCGCTGGGGATTCTCTTCTTGGAGGCTGAGAAAGTGTTCAATAGGGTCTCCTGGCGGTTCCTCTGGTCTGTCCTATGTTGGAAGGGGCTAGGTGGGAGTTTCGTAAAAGCAGTAAAAGCAATGTATCAATCCCCAGAGGTGGCGATTCGGATTTCAGGGCAGGATTCCAAGCCAGTTATTATAAGTAGAGGCACGAGGCAGGGGTGTCCCTGTTCACCCCTGCTATTCGCTCTGTATATTGATCCTTTTTTAAGAAAACTTGAGTTAAGTCTCCACATTAAAGTGGTTAGGATTGGGAGATCAAGTATAGGGCACTGGCATACGCAGATGAAATCGCGGTACTTACGAGTGATGCTGTCTCTGCTTTTCTAGTGGTGAAAGATCTAGCAACTCAGTTTGGCGCTATTTCGGGGTACAAGCTAAATGTGGATAAGACCCAAATTATCTGTTCCAGCATGGTCTGCCCCTCGGTCTTCCCAGTTGTTTTAGAGGCTACATATTTGGGTATTACAATTACAGCTGTGGTTGATAAAATACCTGACTTAAATATCAAACCAATAATGGAAACTGCTAACAAGAAATTGGAGAGATTGGATCACCTGCATCTTTCTTTTTTTGGGCGTAGTAATGTCATCAAGATGTCTATTTTACCCAAATTTCTTTATCTTTGTAGGACCATTCCTCTTGAGTTTTCCTCTTCCCATTTTGTAAAGTTAGAAAGGATATGTTCCAGGTTTCTTTGGGGTTATCGTAAGTCCAGAAGAGCGGCCAAATGGATGATTCTCCCAAGACAGTGTGGGGTCTGGCTATTCCCAGTTTTTTGCTTCATTACTGGGCCGCTATTCTACAACAAATGGCCATTCTACGTGTTGGTGCTAAAGCTAATATTTCAATGGAGAGTATTCCCTCTATATATGAACTGGGCTTGGGGAATCAAGCCAAGGGGTGTCTGGTCTCGTTTCTCAAGCCCAGTTACTATAAAAAGACCAGATTTAAAATTGTGAGGGCAGCATATAAGGTGAGGAAACAGGTTCGGTAAAGTTTAAAATTTCTAATCTGAATGCATATACTCCAATTTTAGCCACAGGTATGTTGCCACCATTCCTTTGGGATCCGGTTACTTTTGAGTGGGTCAATAAGGGCATTTACTTGCGGGGAATTTTTATAGAGCTGGGCAATTAGTAACATTTGCAAAACTGCAGGAAGAAGATGGCCTCGGCAGGGGTGACTTTTTAAAATATCTCTAGATCCGGAGTATCGTTGGGGAAAATTTGCGCAGAACAGTTTCAAACTTTGAAAAGATACCCCTGGTGGAAGCCATCCAAAAGAAATCCCGGCTAGGGAGGATTTATCATATCCTACTGGATTCCTTCCCTGATGATATGGTAGCACAGTCATATAAATGGACAAGCGAGTGTGGGGAAGATGTAATTGATATTGAGGACTCTTTGACCCTAGCGAGTCAGATTTTGATGACTGAGAGCCTTAGGAGTCAAAACCTTATGTCAGTTTTTGTTTTAGTGAATTTCTAAGGTTTTTTTAATTGTATTTCCTAACTATAGCCTGTAACCTTTGAGAGTGGGTGTGTGAGTGGCTGTATGGGTCTGTGAGTGTGTGTGTGAGTGGCTTTATGAGTATCTGAGTGGGTGTGTGAGTGTCTGTGTGGGTCTGTGAGTAGGTGTGTGAGTGGCTGTATAGGTGTGTAAGTGTGTGGGTGTGTGAATGGGTGCGGGAGTGTTTGAGTGAGTCTGTGCGTGGGTGGGAGGATGAATGTTTGAGTGGTCCTGTGAGTGGGGTTGGAGTATCTGTGTGGTCTGTAAGTGGGTATGTGTGTGAGTACATGGGTATGTGAGTGGGTGTGTGAATGTCTGATCAGGTCTGTGAGTGGGTGTGTGAGTGTCTGACTGAGTCTGTGAGTGGGTGTCTGAGTGTCTGTGTGGATCTGTGAGTATCTATGTGAGTGGGTGTGCAAGTGGCTGTGTGAGTGCATGTGTGGATCTCTGAATGAGTGTGTGAGTGTCTATGTGGGTCTATCAGTGGGTGTGTGATTCTGGGAGTGGGTCTGTGAGTGTCTGAGTGGGTCTGTGAGTGGGTGTCTGAATATCTGTGTGGGTCTGTGAATAAGTGTGTTAGCATTTGTGTGGGTCTGTGAGTGGGTGTATGAAAGGCTGTGTGAGTGTCTCTGTTAGTCTGTGAGTGTTTTTAGTGTTTCTCTGGGCCTGTGAGTGGGTATGGGAGTGTCTTAGTGAGTATGTGAGTGGGTGTGTGGGTATGTGAGTGGCTGTGCGGGTTTCTGTGTGGGTCTGTGAGTGGGTTTTTGAGTATATGTGGGCCTGTGAGTGGGTTTGTGAGTGGTTATGTAACTGGGTTTGTGAGTGTCTCTGTGGGTCTGTGACTGGGTATGTGAGTATCTCTGTTGGTCTTTGAGTAGGTGTTTCTGGAATGTCTATCTGGGCCTGTGAGTGGGTGTGAGAGTGGCTGGGTGACTGTCTCTGTGGGTCTTTGAGTGAGTGTTTTTTTGAGTGCCTCTCTGGGCATGTGAGTGGGTGTGAGAGTGTGTGAGTGAGTCTGTGAGTGGGTGTGTTGGAATATATATGTGTGTATATGTATATATATATATATATATATTCACTGAAAAAAACATAGGTTTCAGGCCTGATATAGTTAGGAATTAGCATGTAAAAAACCTTAGAAATTCACTGAAAATACAATAGGTTTTAGGGGTGTTATAGTTAGCTGGACATTTCACTCGAACAAAACCATTGAAACTCCTCCGATATAGTTAGTTGTACTAACTACATCTCGCGCGCCCGCAATCCACTGCTGATGATGTCACACATTACATCATTCATGACATGGTCAGTGACATCACTGATGACATCTCAAATGACATCATTGATGACATCACTGATGACATCATCCAGTGAATGTGGTTTGGTTCATTATTTAAATATGTATTATATATATATAGCAATTTGCATTGAAGAATGAGTGGATATATAAATATAAATATCTGGATGGAGGATTTAGTAGCAGTGTGATTGACTGTTTACTTGACTAATTTATAGTGTTTCACTAAATATATTGGATAGTGACTAAACTGTGTGAATATCTGTATCACTTTGTCAGTTGTTGTGTAAACTGCTGCACCAGTTGGTTACTAGCTACGTGAAAGTCTATATTATTTATTGATTAGTTAACTGAGTATTTGTATGGGAGAGTGAATGTGTGTGTGGTTCGGTGGGGGATGTGTGACTGCCCAAAGATGTGTGAATAGTTGATTCAGTAGGTATCTGAAGTTAAAACTACATGTTATAACAGTTGTTTGGGTGAGTGAATATCTTTATGGGTGTGGTGATGAGCCAATATATGTCTCAATGGTACATGTGCAACAAACTAGAAAAATAAAAGCCAGTGTATGTGTCAGTTGTTGTATATAAATAAGACTCAGTGATTGTATGAGTGACTGTATGGATTTCTGTATACTTGAAATAGTGTTTTTATAACACACAAAGTATAGGTTATTATCTATATGAATAGATGAAGTGGTGTTTTATTAAGTGTATAGCTAAGTAAAAGTAAGTATGATCCATTGTTTGCATAAGTGAGTATGATGACTTCATAAGTGATTAGGATGTGTGCTGGTGTGTAATGTCGATATAGGTGTATAAGTATATTTGATAGTGTTCTATTGATCATTGACAGCATGTATGAGTGAATCTATAGGTAAGTGATTAGATGTGTGTATAGATCTAGGAATCACTCAGTGGATGTTTCGAAACTTGTATTGGTGTGTCAATGGTTTTAAATCTGGCACTCTGTATTTTACAGTGAGTGATGAAAGGTTATACTAGTGTATGATGAGGTGTATCTGATTGGCACGTGGATGATGTCATCAGTGATGTCATCAGTGATGTCATTTGAGATGTCATCAGTGATGTCACTTACCATGTCATGAGTGATGTAATATGTGACATCATCAGCAGTGGATTGCGGGCGCACGAGATGTAGTTAGTACAACTAACTATATCGGAGGAATTTCAATGGTTTTGTTCGAGTGCAATGTCCAGCTAACTATAACATCCCTAAAACCTATTGTTTTTTCAGTGAATTTCAAAGGTTTTTTAAATGCTAATTCCTAACTATATCAGGCCTGAAACCTATGGTTTTTTCAGTGAATTTCAAAGGTTTTGTAAATAACAATTTTTAATGTATTAATTGTTATACTGATTTCTTTGATATGGATTTACTACATTTTTTAAACTATTTATTTTTAGATTTTTTTTTTAAATTACATTATACATTACAATACAAAATATACTTTCTCAGAATGAATTAATTTAGTTTAAATACTTTGCAAATAGGCAATAGATTTTTAAGTACAGTAGTTTCAGTTGTTGCAATGGGCAACACAATTTCAAACACAATGCAACATTGAGCTCAATGTGACTTTCTAGTCAAATGCAATTAGTTACTTTATGGATTACTTTTCTAACCACAGGACTGGATCCTAGATTCAGTCCTTGGACATCTCCTGTAAACAGTTGAGTAAAAGCGTTTTGGTTACAGTAGTGATTTTTAAGGAATATTATTGTATTTTAAAAGTTGACACTTAGAAATGTTTTCACATAGAATCACCAATGTTATCCTATGGAAGAAAATTCACTGAGCAGGTAAGTAGTGTTAGCGTTACTTTTTCTTACTCAGTGGTGGATCCTGCATCCAGCACTGGTGAATCTCCTGTAAAAAGTTGAAAGTATGTGTTTAAGTCATACAGACGATTTTTTAGTTTGTGAAAATAGACACTTAGGAACTTTTCTGGTGAAAACCACACAATGGATTCCTTTGGAAGGAAATACAAGTTACTGGTAAGTACGCTTAGAATTACTTTCCAGGGTCAGTGCTGGGCTAAAAGATGCAGCACTGGGTTCTCTCCTGATAACAGGTGAGTAAATTGGAATTCGTAGTTCGGGTGACTTTAGAGGAATATTTGTACGTTTCAAAAATGGACACTGTTGGACTTGGCCCTTCTGGCAGGTTCACCCCTGAACTTTTTGCTTTTACTGATGACCTGGTGGTAGTGATTTTTGGTTTCTGCGCACTTTCCCTGTGTCCCAGGGTAAAGTGCGTGCACACTCTGAGTGCATTTGGTGAGATAGGCCTGCCCTCCCATAGGAATGCATGGGGAATGTATGTGTCCCTGGTAGTTCCTGATGCGTGGGGTGTGCAGGCTCGAGTTTGGTATGTGCGGACTCGTGTGATCAAATGCTTCGCAATGATGTATAATGTGTGATTATGTCATGTGCGGAAGTGCCACTTCTAGGAGTGGGCATATTAGTGTAAAAGGTGTCTGGCGTGTGATTGGCTGGAGCTGGCTGGTGAGCCTGGCTCCAGGAGTCTGGGTGGGTCTGCCCCAGTGGTGAGTGTGAGATTAGCATGTGGATGGCTGGGGAGGAGTGCACCTTGGACCTGAATAGGGCAGGGCTTTCCTCACACAATGCTGGCTCCACCCCCTGTGGTGCGACTGATGACCCTAGCCCTGCCAGTAAATAGAGTGAGGGGCTGATCACATCAAGGGTGCTCCCCAACCAGCTGTGACTGGTTTTCCCCCTCACCCTGAACCAAGAACAAAGGGAAAAGGTGTATAAGAAGGGGCTGTGTCCCCTTGCAATTTGTTCTCTTCCAGGATCGTATCTGAGGGGGGCTGCTGCTGCTGGAGGCCAGGAGGAACCGCCACTTAGGACTGCCTTCCTGCCTGGAGGGCCCAGTGAGCTGGCCACTGGCCCAGCCTTGCCCACCTGCCTACCTTCCTGAATACAGAGGGAAACTTTGCTGGACCTTGTTTTTATTTGTATCCCTAAGCGCCTGGGAGCGCTTTTATTTGACTTAGAGCGCTAGGAGCGCTTTAATTGGGACCCCAGCATCGAGAAGCGCTTTCCCTGAAGAGCGCCTTCATTGTGGCCCGTAGCGCGGCGCTACGATAATCTGCGAGGGAACCCCGACGTAGGGATTCCCCCGCTTTCTGCTGCATTTTGAAGCGGGAGCCCACCCCGCATTGTGTGCTCGTTGGCGGGTGCCCACCCCGCTTATTTAATTGTTTTGATAGCGGGAGCCCACCCCGCATACTGGTGCTGTTGCGGGTGCCGACCCCGCTTATTGCCGTGTTTTTATTGAGGGAGCCCACACCTCATTACCGTAAAGAGAATCACCGCCGTTGGCCCGGGTACCTCGCAGGAACTGGTCGCTGGTGCCCACCTTCGTCACAGACCTGCCGTGCTGGGATTGGCTCCAGCGTTGCAGGTTGCCAGGCAACAGGAGGCTCGCCCTAACGGTGCCGCGCTGCGTCTCCCCGAGGCACCCGGCATCCTCCTCCCC
This sequence comes from Triturus cristatus, assembly GCF_964204655.1. NCBI lineage: Eukaryota > Metazoa > Chordata > Amphibia > Caudata > Salamandridae > Triturus > Triturus cristatus. The sequence goes on from NC_140580.1 coordinate 687,380,653, forward strand.
CGCCCAACAGCCAGAGACGACAGAGCACCCGAGAGCTGAGGAGCGTGACCGGAGCCGGCGAAGAGGAAAGAAGAGAGCCGAGTCGGTGCATCGGAAGTCCCGGTAAGGAGAGGGCTCGGGGTGGTGCCTGTCCGCATTTGAGCCCCCCCCACGAGGAGGCTCCACCGAAGGGGCCAGCATTCATTGTCTGTGAGCCCACGAGGCTCCAACATATACAGGGACAGTTCTTTTGGTGTCCAGAGCGGCCCCGGAAGGCAGCGGGCTGCTCCAACGACGGGGGCACGTTGTTCTTGAGCCACGGAGGCTCTAGGGGGCATTTCACGTTGTTCTTGAGCCCCCCGAGAGGCTCCGACGCGGCGCATTGTTGTTTGGAGCCCCGAGGGAGGCTCCAACGTTGGGGGCAACATTGCTTAGAGTCCAGAGAGACTCCAAAGGGGGCATATTTGTTTCAGAGCCTAGAAGGCTCCAACGGCTGACATACTTGTGTTAACGGCGCCGTGGTACCCAGGCTCCTTTCCACAGCTGCCCAGCACTTAGTTGGCAGCTGCAACGTTTAGGTTGTGGCCTTCATGCATTGGCCTGCGCAACCTGCGCAGTCTTGCCCTAACTCTGCTGGACACAGGGCGTCCTAGCCCCGACAAGGCCAGTTGGCCTAGGGACTGCCAGAGGTGGTGGCTGATGTGAGTTTTTGCGCTAGTGTTCCTAAACCTGCACCTCTGAATGTGTATTTATGCGTCATGTGCCTTGTGTTTACACCTCTGAATGTGTTTTTATGTGTCATGTGTAATGTGCTTATACCCCTAGAGGTATTGTGATACTTAGGTGGTTGTTTTTCTCCTAGTACAGGTGGTGCTAGTGAGGTCCTGGTTCCCTGCGCAATATTTTCCTAAGGTGGTTAGGGTTGCGTAGGTGGTACTTACCTGTTACCAGTAGTTACTGGTTGTGTGCTACACGTGTTATTTTGTGCTACAGTAAGTTTATATCCTATGTCTAAGTGCTAAGTTCTAAAAGTGCTAATTCCTGACAGTGGTCCATGTGGCCCTGTCCCCTGTACATATAATCCCTTGTAAATTCTGCCCGTGCCTGTTGGCACATTGTAGAGTGTGTGTTTTTATCTAATGTGTTTTGGTATAATAGAAAGGCTATTTTTATATAATACCTTGTGTGGAGTTTCTTTTGTGGTGGGCCTTGGGTGTTGTTGCTGGGTGCGCGCGCATACGCTTTACACATCGCCTCCGGGATAAGCCTGACTGCTCGTGCCAAGCTACCAAGGGGGTGAGCAGGGTTATCTTTGGCGTGTAACTCCCCAGCCCTGACTAGAGTGGTGGTTTCTGCCTGGCTTTGGCGCAAGCCCTAGCCAACCAGAAATCCCATTGCTAACAGACACTTAGAAACTTTTCTGGTGAAAACCACACAATGGATTCCTATGGAAAGAAATACAAGTTACTGGTAAGAAGGCTTAGAATTACTTTTCAGGGTCAGTGCTGGTCTAAAGGATGCAGCACTGGGTTCTCTCCTGATAACAGGTGAGTAAATCGGAATTCGTAGTTCGGCTGATTTTAGAGGAATATTTGTACAATGGTGAAGGAAGGGGACGGGGCCTGAGGTGATGTGTGCAAACACGCCCTGTGGCACGTTTTAAGTTGGGGAATTAATTCCTCTTAAATCCTGTGGTCCCCTGGGGGCCAACAAGGCACCAGGTAACTCCAGTATGCGCCAGGGAGCTGCGTTGCAGAGAGGTGTTCAGAAGCCACACCCCTTTTTACAACGCTCTGCAACACAGCTCTGTGGCACTTACTGGAGGTACCTGGTGGGCTAGTTGGCCCCTAGGGGACCTCTGGATTGAAGAGGAATTAATACACCTACTTAAAAGGCCACACAAGGCGTGTTTGCACACATATCACCTCAGGCCCCGCCCCCGCCCCCTACCTTCACCACTGTGCAAACACGCCCTGTGGCACGTTTTAAGTTGGGGGATTAAGTCCCCTTGAATCCTGAGGTCCCCTGGCGGCCAACAGTAAGCGCCACGGAGCTGCATTGCAGAGAGGTGTAAAAAGGGGTGTGGCCTCATTACACCTCTCTGCAACGCAGCCCCCTGGCGCATACTGGAGGTTCCTGTTGGGCTACTTGGCCCCCAGGACCCCCAGTATTCAAGGGGAATTAGTTCCCCCTCTGCAAACACACCAGGGGGCGCGTTTGCAGAGTGTTGCAAGGAGGGGGCATGGCCTCCGGCCCATCCCGTCTGTTTTATGCCTGCCTCCAATTTTTTTTTTTTTAATAAAAAAATACAAATCGGTGAGGGGGCCATGTGGCCCCCCTCCCCAGGCCATAATTTGCCCCGGGGATCCCATCCCCCAGGGCATGGCCTTTTTTTAAAAAAATTGAATTTTGGTGAGGGACTGCCTTGCCCCCCCCCCACTTTTGGCCCCGGGGACCCCATCCCCCTGAAGAACCAGAACCTTTTGGGCCTGGCGGCGCAGGGTACGCCCAAGTCTCCGGAGTTCTCCTGCTCAGCTACACAGAGACACGGGACAGTCTGTCGGCGTTAGAAGATCAGATTTATTTAGCTGCAGCTAGTACAGTTATCCTAGAAGTACACAAAGTAGGTTCTTAGGAGACTGCCACTTCACTCTGTGGCGCACAGGGTTTTATACTATATAGGGTTCATATACATTAACCAAAAGCACTCCCAGAACACACGAGAAAGAGCCAATAAGGAAAGTTGGAAAACAGGATAGAACCAATAGGAGAAATTGGAAAACAAAAGTGTCAGATGACTCGAAGAAACCTCTCCTCCAACTATGCTTGTCACCCCTCCCTCAAGCTAATTCATTAACAGATTTGTAACTAACTTGTAGGTGGCGAGACACGTTTGTGTGTGTTGGAGGACAGTTGTGAAACGAGAGAATGCTAGCAGAAGACAGTGAAGGCCGGATGATAAGATAAAGTCAGGAAAGAATAGTGTGAATCAACAGATAGTTGAGACGGGGATTAGGAAAGCCAGACAGGGATTAGTGTACTCGGCCAGTCCTAACACCAGCTTTGCAAATAGAGGCAGAAAGCGTATTTCGACACCAGGCTGCAGAAAAAGCAGAATAGACTTTGTTCGCCGTGCTGCCTGAGTGATGGCAACATAAAATGGCGGTGGAGCACAAAATGGCGGGTCGATTCGATCGCGATCAGAAATCGAAGTTCCTCACCCCGGGCCGTTTTTTAATTTGTAAAAAATATGTTAGGAGGGGGGCCGTGTAGCCCCCCTCCCGGGCTACTACTAGCCGGCTCCCCACGTCCTGCGGGAGCCGGCATTGCTTTTCCACATGGGGAGCAGCTAACATGCTGCTCCCCATATGGAAAAGCAATCAGCTTTGCCTCATTGAAGCGAGAGCAGGTTTCCCTGCTCTCGCTTCAATGAAGCAAAGCAGTTTGCAATGACAGGGCGGGAGCTGAGAGGTTCCCGCCCTGTCATTGCAAACTACAGTGTCCCGGGGGTGGGCACCCCGGGACACTGCAGGAGCCGGCCCTGGGGAGGTGGCGGTCCCCAGGGCCTATACAAGGCTCCAGGAGGGGGCCGCGCGGCCCCCCTACCACATTTTCAAGTTGCCCTGGGGGGTGGCGGTCCCCGGGGCTGGGGGAGCCTGAGAGCCCCCCACACCAAATTTTTTCAAGCCCCGGGGGTGGCGTTCCCCAGGGCTGGGGTTGCTGAGAGCCCCCCCCACCCATTTTAAAGAAGCCCCGGGGGTGGCGGTCCCCAGGGCTGCGAGGGGCCATGAGCCCCCCGCATACATTAGCAAAAAGCCCCGGGGGTGGCGGTCCCTGGGGCTGGGGGGCCTCTTTGGGCCCCCCATAACAATTAAAACATTGCCCCCGGGATTTGGCCCACCCGGGGGTTAAATAGCAACAAAGCGCTATCTCAAATGTCATTTTCTCAGGAACTACTGAACGGATTTACACCATTTAAGCAAATGGCACGAGTTTGAACTACGGACTACCTCTTTGCCAAATTTGGTGTAATTCCGTTCAGCAGTTCGGGCTGTAGCTGCGGCTAAATGTCCTATGGGAAATTGCATGGGGAAAACGCGTTTTGGGACCCTCCTTTTTTCTCTCCCCCCGCTTGACAAATCACCATGAAACTTTCAGGATAGGAGCGAACCAGAGCTAGCCAAAAGTTTTGAAAATTTTGCGGAGATCCGTCAATCGGCGCCAAAGTTATTCCAAATAGAATGTCGCGGATTTCCTATGGAAAATAGGTCCTAACTATATCTACCTACAGGCGACCGCCAGTAGGTAATATATATACATATATATATATATATATATATATATATATAGATATATATATATATATATATATATATATATATATATATATATATATATATATATATATATATATATATATATATATATATATATTCGCAGAATTACATGGAACTATGCTGAGTGCTGTGAGAGCTCCATGGATCTCGCATGTGAGAAAAAACATATGTTTTAGGCAACGTTTTGACCAACATAACTACTTTTTCTATCTCTGTTATAGAAATATGGGATCAGAAACCCTATACTCTGACCCCTTCCTCTGTTTTACACACTACTTTTCAGCACTAGGTGCCATTTCTGACACATAAACTAGCAGCCACAAGATTTCTCACAGGTTGCCCCCAGCCAACCAGGGCTTTGCTGTGGTGCGTGGAACTGCGGATTTACCATGGGTGGGTCCGCGGAGGGTCCACATCGCTAGATATCTGTATTGTGTTTCCTTTAATATCTCAAAAACTACTGGACAGATTTGCACCAAATTCCAAAAGGCTACTTTCTGAACCAAGACATACCTTTCTGCCAAAATCAGGTGTCCACACACGAAGATTATTCCCAAACTTTATGACTTCGGTCTTGCTAGAGTTCAATTTTAAGCAATTGGAGGACATCCAGCCCGAGATGGCACTTATACAGTCATAGTAACGCGCCCCTGTTTCCTTCTCCCTACCCTCAGTCAGTGACAACACTATTTGTGTATTGTCAGCGTAGGAGGTGAGTAGGAAGCCAAAGGACCTGATAACTCCTGCCAGGGGTGCCACATAGATATTAAAGAGCGTTGGGCTGAGTTATGAGCCCTGTGGCACCCCACACGGAAGTGAAAACGGTTTGGAGGTATTACCGTCCAGATCCACAGTTTGTGACCTATCAGATAAAAATGACTGTAGGAGTTTCCATGCTTGACCTTCAACTCCAATACCAGACAACCGGTCCGTCAACACTTTGTGATGGACCATGTTGAAGGCCGCAGACAGGTCCAGCAGGATCATTATGGCATTGCCTCCCTTATCTACGGCCTCTCTAATCTCCTCCGTGGATTTCAGTAAGGCCAACTCAGTGCTGTGATATGCTCTGAACCATATTGGGATGGGTCCAGAGAATTATTAGACTGAAGAAATGCACTGAGTTGGATGTTCATTGCCTTTTCCAAAATGTTAGTAGGGAATGGGAGCCCTGAGATCGGCCTATAGTTGTTGGGATCTTTAGGATCCAGAGACTGTTTCTTCAACAGGAGAAGAACAGAGGCCTTCTTCCAGATTTTGGGAAATATTCCCGAAGTGAAAATGGCATTCAGCAGGGGCGTAAGTGCTGTTCCAATCACTTCTGAAATTTGTTTAATCACCCGCACAGGACACGGATCATTGGGGGCTCCTGAGCGGATCGAATTCAGAACATTAATCGTTTCTGTTATCTCCAGGGGTTTAAATTGGTCCGAAACCGGTGGAGGGCAAGGATTGTTCAGTCTGTTCATATGTGAGCGTGCCTGTGCCTTTTTGTTATCTTGGGTGAATGAGGAGAAGATGATTTCTATTTTGTGTTTTGGATTGCCCTGGCTTTTAGGGGCATTGGGGGTAGACAGTTTTTTAATGGTTTTAAAAAGTTCCTTTGAGTTCGATTTGGCTAATGCTATTTGCATTGTAAAAAACTTTTTTTTGCTTCTAATAGAAGCTGCTTATAAGTAGTGATGCAGTGTTTATACCTTTGCTTATACGCATCTGCATACTTATTACGCCATACCCGTTCTAATTGCTTACAGGCCAATATTTTGCATTAAGCCAACACCATACCTCAGACACTCACAGTGGGGGTGTTCGTCACAGGGCCTAGCCTGGAGACCCCATCCCCAGTGTTGTTTGAGTTTTTATTAAAGGGGAGGGGTCTGCCATGTGGCTCTCCTCCCTGAGCCTTGGTAGGCCCTGGGGACCCCAACTCCCAGAGCCATTTCTTAAAATTATGGGGAAGGGGTCATGATGCACCCCTCCCTGAGCCTCTTTAGGCTCTTGGGACCCCATCCCCCAGGGCCACTTATTCGAATAAAGTGGCAGGGGCCATGCGGCCCCCCACTCTGGGCTGCTTTTGGCCCCAGGGACCCATTTTCTGGAGCCTTGCATGATTTTCAGGGCATGGGGGCATGCAGCCCACCTCCATGGGCAATTTTTACACTGGGAACCCCATCCTCCTGGGTCCGGTGATCTCATGAGGGGGAGAGGGCACTGAGCCCCCATCCCCAGGATGATTTTGGCCTCAGGGATCCCATCCCTGGAGCATAGCAACATTCTTATGGGGAGGGGGATATGTGGCCAGCCTCCCCAGGCTAACAACAGCCCCAGGTACCCTATCCCCGGAGACTAGCAGTATTATTAGGGGGAGGGGGCAAGCACCCCCCTTCCCTGGGCCAATGACATCCCTGGGGACCACATCTCCCAGGCCTGTTATTTCCATGGGGAGGGGGGCAGGTGGCCACCTCCCCTGGCAGACTTCAGCCGGAGTGACCCCAGCCTTCAGGCCAGGTGTTTTTACTAAGGTAAGAAGGCTTGTGGCCACCATTCCCGGTCCAATTATGACCCCAGGGACCCCATATGCTGGGGCTCGGCATAGATTTGAGGGGTAGGTGCGATACGTCCATCCCTGTCCAATTTCAGCCCCGGGGATCTTATCCCCCAGAGCCTGCCAACATTCTGCAAACAGGAGGGAGGAATGTGGCTCCCCCGGGCTGATTTTGGGAGATTTTAAAATGCTCCCACCAAGAAGGAGCATGCACAGGTTTCATTGCCCATGATGCTGTGGGTTTAGGCTCCCCGGGACATAGCCTGTGAACTGGGCCCGGGGGATGTGTTCCCTGGGCCATTAATGGCTATGGGAGGGGGACTGTGTGGCCAACTCCCTTAAAGGAATCCGTCACAGGAGTGGGTCTCTGGGGCCTTTTGAAGCTTAGGGATGATATCTGTGTGGCCCACCTCCCATTTTAGATACATTTATGCCCTGGGGGTGGGCTCCCGGGAGCCTTTTGAGGCTTGGGGAGGGGGACCATGTGGACCTCTTCACAGTTAATGATGTTTTGGCCCCAGGGAGGCTCCCCAGGACCTTTTGAGGCTTAAGGAGGGGAACCATTCAGCCTTCCTCACTATTTTATACATTTTGGACCCCGGGGCTGGACTCACAGGGGCGTTAAGTGGATGAATTTGACTGAGTTTGAATGTGAAACGGGATGCAGAGGAACCGTTAATGGTAGTACTAATTATGTTAGAAAATGAGGAAATTGCAATGAATGACTTCTTATTCATAGAACTTTAAGTGTGTTAATTGTCCTAATAAGGCAGAACAGAAATTCATTCAGAGTGATTTGTGTCCCTTACAGCACCATATTGGATATCAGTAGCTTTTGAAAAACCTTTTGTTAAGGCTGGGCAGAATAACTGCTGTCCAGATCGGAACTGCTGTCTACATTAGCTGTGAGACACAATCAAAAATAAAATATTCTCATGCTGCAAAGGTGTAGAGCAGATGGCAGTAAAATCAATACTGATATCACCAACTTTAAGGCTGGTCAGATATCAATTTACAGGAAATCATATACTGCTGTTGTAATTATTTTTCACCATGGACAATCAATCAACTCTGGTCACTACACTGTGTACCATAAATTCATGTGGCTGGACTGAATGTTCTGACACATGTCTGACAGTAAAGCAAAAGATACCCTGGAAACTGCCAAATTCCTATCTAATTAAAAAAAAAATATTCATAAAAATATATGTACATATGAACAAACAAAAAGTGTGAAAATTAATTCTCTTTGTCATTGGACGGACTACCAACGACATGGAATATATAATGAATGAACTTTTTTAATTGTAAAATATGAAGTTCTCATAAAATAAATGAATAGGAATCAATGTGTATTTTACAAACATCTTACATCAGTTTAGTAATAATGTTATTTTGCAAATTAAAATTACAATTTTTAGTTTCTGCCTGTGATGTCAAGAAACTGTTGTTTAAAATACTATTTTAACATGTTTTAAATATGTGTTTTAAAAAAAAAAATCCTAATGATTTATTTTCTCCCACAGTTTAATGAGTTATTACATTCTAATGAATTATTCAGAGTATATACACTGTTAGTATTCTGATATAGATACATATCATATATTAAATCAGGATATTTTCAATGTGAATGCAATTTCTCAGAATAACAAACAAATATTTTTGGGGATACAAATGAATACATTTACTGACATTATAACAGTTAGATATTCAGAGAAGTTGTAAAAATAAGTTAATAATCGGGGGCGTGGTCTGGCCACGCAGGAAGATGGCCGCCTGACGAGTGAGCTCCGTCACGGGATGGACCCTTAACGGATATTTCCTACCTCACAGCGGCTTTGGAGTCTTCTTCTTGTGCCCTGCGACAGCCGGAAGGTGGTGGGCACGATTTGGGCGAGTTTTCGACGATGTGACGGCGAAGCTTCCCTGGTGTTGACTGCCTCGATGACAGGGTTGTGTGGAGCTGCGTGTCTGGCGGGGCCTGTCTGACGTATCTACTCAGGCTGCCTCTTCTTCCTCCTCAAGCCGCGCCTCTGTTGCGAAGAACGCCTGCCCCCATGAAGCCGCGCCTCTGTTGCTGCTGAAAAGCGCTTGCTTCCTTATGGAGCCGCGCCTTCGTTGCTGACGACGGGCGCCCGCCTCCTCATGAGGCCGCGCCTTCGCTGCTCCTGACAAGTATCTATCTCCTCATGAAACCTCGCCTTTCTCAAATTGCCTGCTGTAATGTTTCTTTTCAGGAATGTCGCCTGACAGGAGTCAGCATTTTTGACGTGTCGACGTTCAGCTACTGGTAGGATTACTTCCTTCTATAATCCCGTTGTGGCACTTATATCGCTCATCTCATCCAGTCAATGATCAGGTCAGCAATTAATTTGCGACTCATCACGCTAAACTGTTCTTCCAAGCTGAACTTCTTTGCTACAGTCACAGTTTCGCGCCTTTTGACTTTGGTTACAGCCGACGCTTCATGGCCTCTTCTAGCGTAGTCTATATGCCTTGTACAAGAGTGTGCTTTTTTTCCAAATGCCATTATAGTGCTCAGGTCAACTCCTTCAGTTAGGCTGTGCTTTTTCTGCTTTGACTATGATTACCTTGCATTCTACAGCCTTGTTCATCTTGCTGTGCATGTAGCTGTGCTTACTATTATTATCATAATCGCGCACATGATGTTTCATTTTATCTTACCTCTATTTACATGCCTTTGAATATAGCGGCAGTTGTTATCATATTAACAAGTGTAAGTAGTGGGGGTCATTAAGCAATGATGTACATTTTACTGTTTAGAAATACATTATAAGTTTCTTTTAGCGTATTAATGTCATACATATACAGTCACTAAGTGTTTCTTTTGCATGTCTTGGTATTCTTCTGCAACCACATATAAGCATTCCTCAACAGCAAGACGGCTTTACGTACTTTCAAAGTTTTTATCAAGCATTCTCCTCAAATGTCTGCCTCTAAGCAAGGAAACAAGGCTTATAAACCACTTCTTTTTGCAGAAGCCCTCAAGCAGTCCACCAATATGCCAACAAAAGGCAATGCCTCCTCTCCTTCCGCTTCACCTCAGGCTTCGGCCTCTAATGGTGGGCAGGTGTCGGCGGCAGCTTTGCAACGTATCCTGCACGAAATTTCCGAGGTTAGTCGTCGATTAGATGACATGCACCTTACAATTACATCACTAGCTGAGGAGACTAAATCAATTAAGACAGAAATTACCAACTTTCATACGAAGTTTGAATCCCTTGATTCTAGAGTTCTGGCAGTGGAGAATCGATTGGAATCTCTTCCAAATCAAGACCGGGACCTTTTACTCTTCCATAGTAAACTCATTGATTTGGAAGACAGAAGTAGGAGAGACAACATCCGTTTTTTTGGCTTTCCAGAGCGCATTGAAGGGCAGAGTTCCAGTGCATTTTTGTGTCGTATACTCCCAAAGCTAACTGGTATTCCTTTCAATCCACCTCTGGAGATACAACGGGCTCATAGAATTGGTCCTCCACGTGATGATCCTGCCGCACGCCCACGACCGATTATTGCCTGTCTTCTTCGTCATGAACAAACAAGACAAATATTATCCGCGGCTCGACTTCAAGGCTCCTTTTCTTTTGAAGGTCATCGCATTTTTATGGCAGCTGATTTCTCCAAGGAAACTAACGAGCGGCGGAAAGCCTTTCTCTCCATGCGACCTCAACTACGTCAATTAGGTATCAAATATGGCCTATTTGACCCAGCACGCTTTCGCGTTACCAAAGATGGAGTTTCTAAGGACTTTTTTGACCCCGAGCATCTTCAGCAATTCCTGGACCGTCTTCATCCTCAAGAAATGGAGGTTCTCACAACACCCTCACAGCAAGTTCAGCCCCATTCATCCTCTAAGTCTTCCACTACATTGCCAGATCGCAACAGGCGCCCTCCTAGCAGCCCCCGACCTCGGGGTAGGGATCTTGAACGTCTTCATCGCTCACAAGAAGATAGGAAATCTGCAATACAATCGGTTTCGGTTGCTACATTTTCACAAGATCTGCAGAGAGACAAGTCACGTTCTCCTCTTAAAACTCCTTCGGATGCGGACTGAATAACCCTCTCCCTTATGGAAGTTGCTGACCTTAATACTATTGGCAGTTAACTATAGACTCTCTTTTCTTGAGAAGTCTTATTTCTATTGTTAATTATTTACCACATTTCTCACATGTTTTGCTGTTCTTATAATATTTGCTTGTCCTTTTTTACCTCTTTCTTCCTAGCTTTCTACCTTATTTCTTTTCTCCTTCAGTCTGCTTACTGTTATTTCTCTGCCTAATAATATCACTCTTTCTTCTTCTTATATTCATTGCTTCTCCTGTTACAATTTATTGCTTAAATATTTCTTACTAATTTTGCATTTACTTGGGCGCCTTGGCGTCTAATGGTTTAATTACAGTTTTATTATTCTATTTGCACGATTGCATGTTGGTCTATGTTTATTTATACACGCATTGTATGCTTTATGATATTAGGTTACTTTACATTTAATTATTACTAGACTCCCCCCTCTAAGCAATATTGCTTCTGAATCTCTATTTTGCTCTTTCTACCTTTTTATCGTACCTAGGTTCTTTTTCACAATGTTTTTCTGGGCTTTCCTTCTATTCCATTGCTACTCTCCTAATCTTTTCTTTTTTCTGTGGGGTCTTTTCCCGTGGCGGTGCTCTAGTGCGCCCAGACCCGCGGATAACAGTCTACGGTCTCTTGATCTCTCTTTGCTTTTACCCAATATTTTAAAGTTTTCCTTATTATTGTATCACCTCTCTAAATTTCATCTCCCTTTCTCTTCTTTTATTATTCTTCTGATCGCTTCTTTCATGTATTCCATTTAAATCAAAGTTTTGTTTCCATTTATTTTATTTTTGTTTCCCCTTCTTTTTGTCACTTCTTTTCTTTTTCCTTTGTTTGGTTCAGCACGTTGTTTTGTGTTTCATTCCCCTGTCTCTGATATTTGCGTTGTTCTAATATGGCAAAAACACACTCTCTTAATGCAATTACTTGGAATGTACATGGTCTCACCCATTACATAAAACGGAAGAAGGTTCTTTCCTATCTTCAGACTAAGCATGTAGATGTAGCCTTGCTTCAGGAGACCCATTTGGATGCTCTAGAGTCAGACAAACTTTGTAGAGACTGGGTGGGTAAGGTTATACATAGCAGCATTCAACAGGATGAATCCACGGACGCAGGTCCCCTTCGCAAGTGTGGAGTTGCAATTCTTCTTCGCAAGTCCCTTCCGGTCACTGTCTCTAAAACATGGTCAGATGTAAATGGCCGCTACGTTTTTGCTAAACTTAAAATTGGTGATTCTCACGTCTGTGTAGGATCTGTATATGCCCCTACGGGTACCAAGAAAACATTCTTTCTTCAATTATCCCGCTTGTTGCTCGAAATTAATGCATCGCAATATTTGATTGGTGGAGACTGGAATGTGACGCAAGATTCTATTCTAGATAAAACTGGTCCACTAGATAGGGGCAATGCTTCAGATAGAGCTTTGCTAGGTGACATTATCTCAGATATGGGGTTGGTTGACCATTGGCGTATCAGTCACCCAACGGATAAGGAATATACTTTCTTTTCGTCGACTCATGGTACGTTCTCTCGTCTTGACTACTTCCTCATCTCACAGAATGCAGTTAAGTTGGTCACGGATTCCTGTATTCTGGAAGCGGCATTGTCTGACCACTCTCCGGTTCTCCTTTCCCTAGAACTGGGACTTTCTAGTCCTGGACGTAAGCCCTGGCGAATGAATATCCAACGCCACAGAACTCCTGTTGGTAAATCCCAACTACAGTCACACCTTCAAACTTATCTTTCTAACAATCAGGGATCCGTGACCTCCAGCAGGACTCTTTGGGCTGCAGCTAAGGCTACTTTAAGGGGACAATTAATGCGTGATGCAGCAATCGCTAATAAGCAAAATGCGAGGAAACAAGTGGAGCTCGAACATGACATACAAACCTATTCTCGCCTATATATCACTTCTCCGTCCTTACAAAATCGTAAACTGCTTGAACAAGCCCGAATGGCCTTAAACAGTCTTTTTACATCTAAGGCAGAATACGCCTTACAGAAAATGAAAGGTCGACACTACGAGCAAGGAGAAAAGGCGGGAAGGTTATTAGCCGCACAGTTGCGTCAAAGGGAGGCATCTATGGCCATCCCGGCCATCAGATCTGCGCAAGGACACTTATGCACAAAACCTCAAGACATTGTCAATGAGTTCGCCTCCTTTTATGAATCCCTCTATACTTCTGATAATCAAATGGATTCGGATAAGATGACGGCATTTCTTGCGAAGGTGCATCTCCCTTCTCTTTCAGCGGATGGTAAGGCCATCCTTGAGGGTGAAATAACTAGGGATGAGGTTTCCAGTGCGATCGCTGCCCTGCCCTATCACAAGGCCCCTGGTGAGGATGGGTTTCCTCCTGAATTCTATCGTTGGGCAGGTCTCAATATTATTGACACTCTACATGCCGCATTCCAGGAGGCGGATGCTGCATCTTCATTGGGTCCCCTTTCTAACAAAGCTATTATTGTTGTGCTACCAAAGCCAGGCAAAGACCCCCAGCTTTGCAGTAGTTATCGTCCCATTTCCCTGTTGAACTCTGATATTAAAATCCTGGCTAGTATCCTTGCGTCTCGTTTACGTAAAGTCTTGCCTTCTTTGATACACCATTCCCAAGTAGGCTTTGTACCGGGACGCTCTTCCCGCAACCATTTGCGTTCTCTGGCCCATGCACTGTGGTCGGCTCAACATCTCACAGATGATGCGTTAGCCCTCTCACTTGACGCAGAAAAAGCGTTTGATCGCATCGAATGGAATTATCTTTTCACGGTCATGGAAAAATTTGGCTTAGGTACAAAATTTATTGATAAAGTACGTTTACTTTATAACCATCCTTCTGCTCAAGTGAATTGTGGTGGATTTCTATCTGATTCCTTTACAATTAAGAGAGGGACACGCCAAGGTTGTCCACTATCCCCCCTTCTGTTTCTTTTGGCTATGGAACCTTTAGCTGCTACCATCCGTCAATCTGATGAAGTTTCTGGTATTCCCCTCCCTATTGGACATTCCAAAATATACCTGTACGCTGATGATATTTTACTTACTCTTACTCGTCTTCCTCGGTCGATCCCCTCTCTTCTTCAAATTATTAATGATTTCTCTTCCTTTTCAGGTTATAAGATTAATTGGGACAAAAGTGAGGCTTTACCTATTTCTAACGGTACCACAAAAGCAGCCATCTTTGGTTTTCCTTTTCATTGGCAGTCCTCACGCCTCAAATATTTGGGTGTCCTAGTTAATAAAGGGTTACAAGATATGGTTACAGATAACTTGTCTCCTCTTATCTCCCAAATGCGTCGGGATTTTGATAAATGGAAGGCTTTGGGTCTTTCTCTCTGGGGTAGGGCTCAGGCTGTTAAAATGGTTACTCTTCCGAGATTCATTTACATTCTGGGCATGCTTCCCCTACAGATTCCCTTATCCTTACTCCGGTCAGTAGACGCCCAGATTAAAACCTTCATTTGGGGTACTGCTAAGCCGCGTCTTGCCATAACCAAGTTGAAGGCTCATCAGTTATCAGGCGGCATTGGTCTTCCATCCATTGAACACTACTCTTTGGCGTTACATATTTCCCAACTCTCCTATTTTTTACCCGGTATTAAAGACTTGCCACAATGGGTCCAAATAGAACGACATCTTCTATCCTCGGAATCGAATCTTACTCCTTTGTATGGTAGTGGCACTAGTCGTCTTGACCCGAAGAATCCGATATTATCTGCCATGCATAAATCCTGGCAGAGAAGTCATAGGTTGCTAGGTTTGAATCCAAGAATTCACATTAAGGCCCCCCTATGGAATAACTCGGGCATTCGTATCAATGGTCGTATGTTATCCTGGCCTGATTGGCGTGCTGCAGGTATCCTATATCCGGATCAGCTTCTACATGATGGGGATTTTAAGCCATTCTCTCAGCTAAGGGTAGAATTTGATCTTCCCCTACATCATTCTTCTAAATACCTTCAGCTCCAGCAATGTCTGAAGACCCATATGGGATCACCGCCATGGCTACTACAAGATTCCCCTATTTTATCCTATTTGCACATTTGGGGGAAATTTAAAGGTGTTACCTCCGGTACATACAAAATTTTATCGTCCCATCTTTTCTCTAAATCTCTTTCACACGATCTTCAGCGTAAATGGCAAGCTCGCCTCTCAATTTCCTTTTCCAACACCGAATGGGATTTGATTCTAGAGAATTTGAACAAGGGAGCTCGTGAATCAAGGCTCAAATTTTGTCTTTTCAAAATACTACACGATTGGCATTGGTCTCCAGTCAAATTGCACAAAGCTGGTCTTCTTTCCCATTCTAACTGCTGGAGATGTACCAATTCAGGTTGCGATATTACTCATATCATTTGTGAATGCCCTAGTATCCAATCCTATTGGGCTTACATTGGTACTACTTTGAATTCCACTATGCCCCTAAAATTGCCACTTACACCAACTAACATTCTCCTGCATGACTTACGCCACTCCCCAAAGCTCTCGAAACCACAACTTCGTCTTTTTCATACCTCACTTGCTACTGCTAAAATATGTATCCTGCGTCATTGGAAATCATCTTTGCCTCCCTCTCAGGAAGATTGGTTGGTAGCGATGATTCAGACTGCCTCACATGAACGCACTATCTATAACCTTCAGGATCAAGCTGACACCTTTCTCCGAATTTGGTCTCCATTTCTTAAATCAAATACAGCTAGTTCCCCTGCTTCTACTTCTACCCAAACACATTAATCAGCTTTTACCCTCTCTTGTCCTTTGTTTATTTCTTTTCTTTTCTTTGCCTTCTGTATCCTCTGCTTTATTCGTTGTAGTGTTCTTCTGTCTTTATCTAATTACTTTCTCTTTGTTCTTTCTATCTATATTTCCCGCATTTCCATTGTCTAAGCTTTTTCCCTTTTCCTCTCCTTATAGGTCATGTCTTTATAATGTATCATCCTATGCCTTGACTTCATTATTACTTCAATTAGTATTTATCTATTTAAATGCATATTTATATCTTATTTATATCATATTTATTCATATGTATATTTCAGCATTGTTTCTTTCAACATGGATCTATTTTCTCTTCTTTTTCAGTTGTCTATGCTTTGATGTACTTGTTTTATAAAAATTCAATAAAAAATTTCAACACAAAAAAAAAAAAAAAATAAGTTAATATGTTCTCTTCTTTTCTACCAGGATAGAAAATCTCACAGTAAACACCAGTCTCTTTCCACACCTTACTACAAACCATAATCACCCGGAGAAGAAGTCTCAGCTGAAAAGCCAGTCTTTCTGCACACTGTACTGCTCACATGCATGAACAAAACACTGGTGTAAGTATATAGTGCACTCCTTTATAACACTCTATTACATATACTTCTCATCCAAAAACTTCTCATCACAGACAACATTATTAACTCATATTCTACTGTCACTCTTAATACTTCTGTATTATGCTTTTGTTTGAGCCTGGGGAGAGGTCCTAGTAGAGAGATTACTTCCTCTTCATACACTGCCATGCACACCCATCGCCTTGGGATGAGGTCTCACCTAGAGCACAGTCTTTCTCTACAACCTGCTACATATGTCTGTTATTCTGGGGACATCTCTAAACACAGAGGCCAGTGTCTATCTGCATCTGTCTATGCCCATCCATAATTGAACAGACAGTTGTCAGCAGAGATGGAAGTTTCTAACTAAACTCTACTACGTACAATCATCACGCTTTGGAGAAGAATTGGTGGTCATGTCACTACCTCTTTATACGCTACTTCATACATTCATCATTGTACCGGAGAATAGTATGCCTGTAGTAACACTTTCTATTAAAAATGTAACTTTTTCCATAGTCTATACTGCAAATAGCCATTATGTTGAGAAGAGGTGACTGAGTATAGTTGAGTATTTTTGTACACAATACTAAATGGACATAGTAGATATTCTTGAATAGGGTAGTCTTTGCCCACAACATTCTACATACACCTGTTAGTCTTTTCAAATTATTCAGCAGAGAACATTTCTTGTCTATAAGCTATTCGCAATTCTCATTGTCCAAGAGGGAGGTGCGTTTGATGGTCTCAGTTGTTCAATACACTCTGTTGTACATATGTATCATTCTGAGCAGGACTCTTCCACAAGAGATGAGTTTGTTTATATATACTACCATTTTTAAAATATTACAGTAGTTACATATCTCACTAAGCAAGGTATTTTCCTTCCACATTCCCTTAGAGACATGTGATCCAAGAGTGAACTGACACTAAAAAGTTAAGTTCCTTTTTACACCCCACTACAAAGGGTGTCCACCCTGAGGAGAACCTTGTGTAGAGAGGCCATTGCAGCCCTAGACTCTACTACACACATTTGTAATGCAAAACAGAGACAGTTATTTACTCTTATTCCACTGCCAGTTTAAATACTACTATATTACACATTATTTTGATCAGAGGAGAAGTCTCATTGGAAGGACTTCCCTCACACACTATTACGCAAACCCATCACATTGGAAAGATGTCTCACTTAGACGCCAGTCTCTCTCCACAAATGACTATGTTTACCTACCATATACCGAGGAGAGTTTAGCAGACAAAGCAGACCTTTATCAAGAAGATACAAAGGAAAGCAGCAAATATAAATATGTAAGTAAAACAAAAAATGGGAAAATATCTACTGTTAGCAGTGGGCATCTCTGCACTTGGACTAGGTTGAGTTGAGTATTTCTGCTAATTTCAGAGGCAACAATTACCAGAAGATCACTACATTCAGATAGGCAAACTTGCAGTCTGCCTCACAAGCCTACACATCTCTAGGCACTATTTCTCCAGTTTACAGCATATGGTGCTGTACTTGCTGTAATGTAAGACAATAATATTAACCAATTAACTGTCTTATATGGGTATGTTTGTGCTCTCATGGACCTCTTCCAAAAGGCTTGCGAGATCACAAAAACGAATAGAAAATTATTGTATTATTGAAAGGATGTCATGTATTGTTACATTATGTCTTACTTAGTTTTGAAACTATTGAAAAATGTGCAGCCTCACCACTTTTTCACTTTCTATAAGTTGGATGTTTCTCAACATGTTGTTGAGCCTGTCAGCCGTGCCGATCCAGCCACGAGTAGTGGGCGAGCCTCCGCAAAGGAGGAGTATAAAACTTCCCTGCTTTGTACTAGAGCACTGCGTGTTCTAGTGTTTCAGATGTCCTTGACCTCTGCTTCTGGGCTACTCACCAGGGCGCTTACGGTCCATCAGAGGTTTTCGGTTTGGCGGTATCTCCCCACGGTCTCCTGCCTCTCAGATTCTGCTCTGCATCCTATTCTGGATGTGGCTCCTGCCTCACGGTCTCCGCTCTGTATCCTGTCCTCGACGTGGCTCCTGCCTCTCCGTCTCTGCTCTGCTTCCTGTTCCAGATGCACATCCTGCTTCCATTCTCATTCCGGTCCACTTGGTAACTTGAAAAACACAAAGAGAACCAACAACCAGTGATTCTGCAATTATGGTAACGGTGCTTCCAGCACCTGTAAACAGTCAGTTTAAAAGTCAGATAAAGGAGCACTTATCTGAGAATCGTTGTGTCGTCTCTGGAGATCTTCCTTTTCTTATTTTTGTTCATCTGAATGTTCCTGTAGAGATAAATATAGGAAACTTAGTCACTATTCCTGAAGTCAAGGATAATCAAGGTATTCTCATGTAAACTAGCAAGTTGCTAAAGATGTTCTTTTATTTACCCATTTACAGAGGGTTCCTCCCAGATTAAATTAGGTGGGTACCATTTCAAAACTTCATTACATTTTATTGTACTTTTTGGGGGCTTAGATCTCATTGGTCTTTTCTCCTTTCTCCATAGCCAGAATATACTGATCTTTTAGTTGCTACGTAAGGAAGAGGGGAATCATTCCGGTCGGAAGAAAGCCAAAACACTTTTGAACCGCTGCTATTTTTCTTTACTTTATCATATATTCGATGCACCCTTCGTTTTGTCACATTTAGGAAACTTCTCTGATTGACTGGCCTTCAGTTTACAAAGAGACATCGAGAGGCGATTGTTTTCTTTACCCATATTTTTTCCCCTTATTCTCCTGATTACCATTGCTGCTTTGACGTTGTTGGGCGCGACTGGTGAATAGGGGAAGTTGGGTGCTTTCATTTTGCATGTCGTTCCTGCGAAAACATAGGTAAGAGTCTGACAGACATAAGGTCAGACGAGGAGCATGCAGCCCTCTCAAACGATTGTATTCTATCAAACATGATGATTTTGCATTGACCATCGACTAAATGAAAGAAAATGAGAGAAAGGGCGCTCTGAAGCATGTACTTTAGTATAGAAGTAGAAAAAGGAGAAGCTGAGAAAGTTGTGGAAGACTCAGAACCGATGCAAATAGGAAGCATCCTGGGTTCCTTAGTGCAGAAGAAAGACAGAGAAGGAGTGATAAAAAGCTATGTTTGTACTGTGGGAAACAAGGGCATTTTCTTTAAGGATGCTCTTTGAAGCCAATCAAAAGAGGAGGGCCATAAAACTCATAAGACCGAAGTCTGTAGAGACAAACATTTCAGGTGGGTCAGGGTTAATTGTCTCACATCACACTGTCCAAAACAATCCCTTTTCTTCTTCTCATCATCTTTTTTTTTCTTTCATCACAGTTATAGTGGGGATAAAAGGCTTTTGAAGTACAAAATATGTTAGACTCAGGGGCCACAGGACATTTCATGAATCTGTCTTGGGCAACAAATAAGACTACTCCTTTTTTCACTAAGCCTTCTTGGGAGGATGTTAAAACTATAGGTACGACTGCCGCGGTGTCTGTGTTGGGCAATACAGTCTCTTAAACTGACTCGCTGCTTGGCCTTTTTAGAATTGTGTTACTAACTTGATGCTGCTATACTATTTTTTTTTTTTAAACTGCTGCAGAATTTGAATTTGTTTGTATCGCTATTATTACCTCGCACTTGCACGGAGCCCTTCGGTTCCCGGCTCCAGGCCAGGAAATTCGGCATCTTACTGGGGAAACAATCATTGCGGGAGGGAGAGGCGCTAACACCGCACTTGGCCATTAAATGAC
The DNA here is from genome assembly GCF_964204655.1 of Triturus cristatus. NCBI lineage: Eukaryota > Metazoa > Chordata > Amphibia > Caudata > Salamandridae > Triturus > Triturus cristatus. The sequence goes on from NC_140580.1 coordinate 687,400,656, forward strand.
AGCCCTAGCACGGGGGCGCAGCGGGCGCACCAAAGGCAAGCATGTCTGTGCCAGTCCGCATCCGGCCAGGTCCAGGGTCCAGACACCATGCCCAAATTGTGTGCTACTCGCCATTGAAGCTGAAATCTTTGCAAGTCAGCAAACCGATGCTTGATACTGCTACTTGTGTTAAACTTGACAACTTCCGTATCTGGAAGCATAGAGAGTCTTTCCCTGAAATCTATTTTGAGCCTTCCCGCCCGGATCACAACATTAGGCAAAAGAATTATATAAATCCTGACCCTTCAATCCTCCAGTGTCACGAGCGGACGGAACTCACAGTCACATATCTGAACACTAGTTCTTTGGTTAAACAGCAATTAGAAATTTTTCAGCTTTTGTACTCCGACAAACCGGATATACTCTTTGTTACTGAAACCTGGCTCACTGAAGAGTTCACTCCAGACATATTAGCAGCGTTGCCTAACACTTATTACATTCTTCAGGCCAATAGGACCACTATAAAAGCAGGGGGAGGGTTAGCAGCCATAGTACATCAGAAATTAAAGTTCACATCTCTCACTGCTGCGGACATACCATCAGTCGTATGCTTAATTCTAAAACTCAGTTCTCCACATTCCCCCCTTATCTCTGCATTGATCTATAGACCCCCTTATCATATGCCATTGTTCCCCCAACTATTGGGTGAAAAGATCTCCCACCTAGCCATCAACTACGCGACCATCCTTATAATTGGAGATTTTAATTATTGGGACAATGATATTATGGGTGGCACTAGTTCTGCTGAACAGACAGATTTACTCTCTGGGCTGAATTGCACCCAGCAAGTGACTGCTCTGACTCACGTTAAAGGTCATACTCTTGACCAAGTTTGGACATCCAACCTGACAGTATCTAATTTAATGATCTCTCCTTGCACCTAGTCGGATCACTATTTTATTACATTTGCCCTCTCCAATGTTCCTTTAACCAAGCCACATTTGAAGGCGAGCCGCATGGCAAGAAACTGGCGACATAGGAGACTTCTGCACTCTGCTGGCTACCACAACTCCATCAGAGCAGCAGTTAATTAACAACCAAGCAGAAAGAATCAAATGTTGGCTTTGCTCCCACTAAGAATGATAATCTAGTTAGACCTCATGATACTCAAAGCTGGTTTGCTGAAGACCTAAAACTTAAGAAACTTGCCCCACGTCAAGCAGGATGTAACTGGAGATGAAATTACTCCCCAGACAAAAAAAGTTATATTTTAATCCAGCTTAAAGAATATAAAAACTCCATTTTACAACCCAAGACCACCTATTTTTCTAACAAGATATTAAGCTCCGCTAACAAATCCAAGGAAATCTTCGCTATTGTGGCCTTACTATCCAAGCCAGATAGAGTCACAGCAAAACCTGTTCCCACTCAAACTCTATGTGACTCCCTCAATACCTATTTTATCAAAAGAATTGCCACTATTAAGTCTAGCATACCCACTAATATCTCTCCTATAGCCCAACCATCTTCATTCAGGAACCCTCAATTGCTAGAATAGATCCCTCTCAGTTCCAGGGATGCCTTTTTCATCCTTCTAAGGAAGGTTGGATCCAGCCCCCCTATTGACTGTTGCCCTCCACACATATTAAGGGAAGCTTTTTTCACTTGCCCGGATCCTCCTCTCGCGCTCCTATCTAATACCCTCAAGCAGGGAACTGTTCCAAATGTATTTGAAGAAGCGGAAATTGCTCCCATCTTAAAGAAAACAGGGTCAGACCCCCTAGACCTTACGAACTGTAGCCTCTCTTCTCCCCTTTTTATCTACGGTTCTGGAAGCACATGTGGCTAGTTGCCTCAGCTCCTTTATCGAACACTCCTACTATCTTGAACCCCACTAGTCGGGATTCCGACCGGCTCATTCCACAGAGACCGTCATCGCCATGGTTGTGGATGAACTTATGAGGGGGGCTGATAAGGGCATTACCCAGGCCCTGGTACTCCTTGATCTTTCAGCAGCCTTTGACATGGTCGACCATGATATTCTGGCTGATCGTGTCAGTAACGCCGGGATCCAGGACCTGGCCCGTAAGTGGCTTTTATCCTTTCTGAGTAAGCGCTCTCAATTTGGGTGCCTTGCTCCTCCCCCAAAGTCAAACTAGCCTTTCGGGTGCCACAAGGCTCTTTTTAATCTTTTCTTACAGCCCCTGATCCGCTCCCTTGGAGAATGGAAGGTTGGCACCTTCAACTATGATGAGGACCTCCAACTGATATTTGTTATCGATCAATCTGCATCTTCTGTTTCCAATTTCCAATCCACTGTGAGATTTATAAGTGAGTGAATGAACAGTAACCATCTGAAATTGAAACCCGGTAAAACATACTTGATTCTCATCGGCTGGCAAGCTAATCCCTGGAACTTCAACTTCTTGGGTATTGTCCAATTCGGAATGGTATTAGAGTAAATACTCTAAGATAACGGTCGATAGTACCTAGAAGGTTGGTAGTACCTTAGGAAGTCCCAATTCGGGCTTCTACGGGGCAGCTGACAGCGCAGTGCCTGCTCCTCTGCAGGTTTGCACAACTTGTGCTGGTGCTGATGTCAGGGTCCCGGATGACCAATTGACACATCGTTTTTTAGGTCCTGAAGAAAGCCCAATGACCCATCAGGGGTATCTTAATGGCTGAAACATGTCGACCTTAGATCTTGACATTAACAGTGCAGCGGACTCATAACCAGTCCAACCCTGCACAAACTTCACCTTTTTAAACAGTCTTCCCATACACCAGAAAGAATAAAAATGTTACTTCTTAGGTAGTATGAGGAACACTTTTTAACACCACACCTCACTTTAGCACCTTTCACCCACCATCAAACTCTGATCACTACTGTGAAAACCAGTGGTTCCCTCCAGGGGGAGGAAGCATAAAAAAGAGACCCAATGATGATGCTGTCACGTATATAACGAAGGCGGAGAATCAAGATAAACCGCCAAACGACCTGTCTACGTGAATGAGGGTTCTCAAAGTACCAATTTCGAGTACTGATGGATAGAACACAGTGGACCCTGGTTGCAGGTACAAGTGATCCGTTCCCCTTTAATTATAGATTACATGGCCCTCTATAATGTGACAATAAAAAAATCGGTATCCTTCGCCATTGATATCCTTCCTACTTGATCAAGTAAAAAATGCTTGAATTTTCACTAAGTTAGATCTGTGGGCACCTACCATTTAGTGAGATTCAAAGAGGGGCAAGACAGCATTTCGTACCAAGTTTGGCCTCTACGAATATTTGGTAATGTCATTCGGTCAGTGCAAATCCCTCTCTGCCTTTCAGTTCTTTATAAACGAAGTGCTGAAAGACATGATAGACCCATATGGTGTTGCTCATATTGAGGACATCCTGATTTACTCCTCTTCATTTAAGGACCACGAGTACCATGTTAGGAGTGTGCTCGAGAGACTTAGAGACCATAACTTGTATTGCAAACTGGACAAGTGTCAGTTCCACGTCTCTCAAGTATAGTTTTTAAGGTTTATTTTGTCCTCTCAGGGGGATCAGTATGGATTCTCAGAAAGTAAGGTCATCACTTGCTGGCAATCACCCAAAAATATGAGAGACATACAAAGCTTCCTCGGAATCACCAATTTCTATTGATGCTTTATTGATGGCTTTTCGGAGTTAGCTTCTCCTATAACCAAATTGTTAAAAAAAGAGGCTCCATTTATATGGACATCTGCAGCTGAAAAAGCCTTTTGCACGTTGAAGGAGGCCTTTACTCTGGCTCCCGTTTTAAGACACTCAGATCCCTCTCGCCCTTCTGTTGTAGAAGTTGATGCTTTGCAAATAGCAGTAGGAGGAATCCTTTCTCAAACAGACCCACTTACTGGGAGTGTTCCTCCAGTAGCATATTATTCACATAAGCTGACGCCTACCGAACAAAACTACACTGTTGGTGATAAGGAACTGCTAATCATTGAAAAGTCCTTCAAACAATGGCGTCAATTTCTATTAGGAGCACTTCACAAGATTACAGTACTTACTGATCATCAGAATTTGTAATTTCTAAAATGTGTCAGGGCCTTATCGATGAGACAGTTACGTTCGTCTCGTCTAGGCTTTGAGCCTGAGGAAACCATTTGTGATCCTCCATCTATAATAGACATGGAACGTATCATAGGCGCCATTTGCTCAGAGTAAGACTATATGAAGGCAGTCGCAGAGGCACAAAAGGCCAAAGGGATAGAGGAAATAGCACAAACATACAATGCAACTAGGGTTCAAAACCTGTTATACATTCAAGGGGATTTGTTGGTGCCTACGCAACAGTTACAGCAACAAGCACTAGAGTGGTGTCATTCACACCCCCTCTCTGGGCATCCCGGTTACTAAAAAATATTAGACCTTGCACGGCAACACTTTTGGTGGCCCAATATGGCAACTGATACTAAGCATTATAGCCAAACATGCCATGTGTGTGCTCAGGGAAAGTCATCCCAATAGGCCACTGTAGGATTGTTATACCCTCTGCCTACTCCTCCTAGCCCATGGCATATGGTGTCTATGGATTTCATTGTTGACATACCTAAGACCACGCATAGGAACACAACCCTCCTGGTAGTAGTGCACCTGTTAACCAAGATGGCCTACTTTGTTCCTTTGAGGACAATTCCTACTTTCACGCAGTTGGCCTCCTTGTTTGTACAGCTAGTTATGTTACATGGCTTTCCTTTGGTTATGGTATCAGACTGGGGCCCTCAATTCATTTCTGACTTTTGGAAGGGGATGGGTGCTTGTTTACAGATTGACATCAGGTATTCATCTAGTCATCACCCTCAAACTGATGGTCAGACTGAGAGGGTAAACCAATGTATAAAGCAGTACCTACGATGTCAGCTTCTGCAATCCACATCAGATTGGTAATACTTTATTTGGATAGATGAGTTTTCTTATAACAACAGCTATCATTACTCTACTAAGTATTCCCCTTTCAATTGCAACCATGGGTTTCACCCTCAATTCATGCAGTTACCCCCTCCTGTCTCTAACCCCACTCCTGCTGCTCTGGTATTCATACAGAACCTGCATAATATACAGAAATCAGCCATAGAAACTCTAAAGAGAGCTAAATCTGTATATAAGGAAAAGTCGGCTCTCCATCGACTTTTGGAACCTACGTATGCAATAGGAGATGAAGTATGGTTATCCACCAAAGATATTGCAATGAAGGGTTTTTGTAAATTGAAACCTTTTTTTATTGGCCCCTAAAAAATAAGCAAAATTATTAACCCAGTTGCAACAAAATTGGATCTTCCACCTTCCTTCAAAATAAACCCTGTTTTCCATGTCTTGTCGTTAAAGTCTGTGGTAGATGGCACTAAAGTCCCTACTAGACCAGCACCTGTGATCATAAGCAACAAACCTGAATATGAGGTTGGAGCTATAATTGACTCTAGAAGAGTAAGGCAAAGGTTACAATACCTCACACACTGTAAAGGGTATGGTGCGGAAGATCACACTTGGGAGCAAGCAAGTCGCGTACATGCCCCCCATTAGTGTGGCTCTTTCATAGACACTATCCTGGGAAACCTAAGCTGGTAGGGGGAGTCGTAGGAGGGGTTTACTGTCGAGCCTGTCAGCCCTGCCGTTCCAGCTAAGAGTTGTGGGCGGGCCTCGGCAGAGGAGGAGTATAAAACTCCCCTGCTCCCGCACTAAAGTGCTTCTTGTTGTAGTGTTTCGGATGTACTTGACCTCTGCTCCTGTGTTACTCACCAGGGCTCTTCTGGTCCATCGCAGGCTCTCGGCATCTCCTCCACCGCCCATCACGGGTTTGGCAGTGTCTCCACTGCGGTCTCCTGCCTCTCAGACTCTGCTCTGCTTCCAGTTCTCGACACGGCTCCTGCCTCCCAATCTCTGCTCTTCTTCATGTTCCCAACTCAGCTCCTGCTCTCATTCTTATTCCTGGTAACCTGAAAAGCAAAAATAAAACCAACAACCACTGATTCTGCAATTACAATAACAGTGCTTCTGGCACCTATAAATAGTCATTTTAAAATTCAGATAAAGGAGCACTTATCTGAGAATTGTTCTGTCATCTCTGTAGATCTGCGTTTTCTTATTTCTGGTTACTTAATGTTCCTGTAGAGATACATATAGAATACCTAGTCACTATTCCTGACATTAAGGATAAACAAGGTATTCTCAGTTAAACTGGCAAGTTGTTCAAGATGTAATTTTGATTACCCATTTACAGAGGGATCCTCCCAGCTTAAGTTAGGTGGGTACCATTTCAAAACTTGATTACATTTTATTGTACTTTTTTGGGGCTTAGCTTTCATTGATCTTTTCTCCTTTCTCCATAGCCAGAATATCCTGATCTTTTTCCGAGACACTTTAAGTTGCTACATAAAGAAAAGGGAAATCATTCAGGTAGGAATAAAGACAAAACTCTGTTTAACCACCACTATTTTTCTTGACTTTATCATATATTCAATGTGCCCTTTGTTTGTCACATTTAGGAAACTTCTCTGATTGACTGGCCTTTAGTTTATGAAGAGAGATCGAGAGGCGATTGTTTCTTTTACCCATATTTTTCAGATGAGGAGCATGTTGCCCCCTCAAATGATTGTATTCTATCACATATGATGATTTTGCATTGACCTTGCTCTCATCAAACTCAAGAAGGTACAATCCTGACAATGACCTAACCTGTAATAGAGCAACAGGAGACATGCCTTCTTTGAAGACTGTGTGACCTATATTTATCATTGCTGCATCCAAACTTGATACTTGAGATTTCTGAACGGTGACAGAGTGGTCCAAACACAGTGGAAACTGTTGTCTATTCACGTAGAGGTCTTTTGCTAAAAGAAATCTTGCAGTGCACCTACCAAATGATTTCCCCATCTTTCATATGATCAAATTCAATCAAAGTATATTCGTACTCTGCTCTATTGGGATATGTAATGAAGTCTACCACATTTCCCACTGCACCATTCAATAATGCCTACTCGGCGGTCAGTTTTAGTCATGAAATTATTCTGCAATTTTTGCACAGTTTTAGTGGAAGGCTGGGTGGCTAACTCTGCTCCACCTGCTGAGCTCTCAGAGTTTTGCCAACTCCCCTCACCGGAGGAACTCAGAGTTCAGCAAAAAAAAAAAGGACCGGCCACAGAGTGTGCGGAATTTACTGCCCAACCTACAAGTACCATTTCAACATTGGTGACTGGCTTTCCTGTTCAGGGCCTAGCTGCCATGTTCTTGACCGTACTAACAAAAACTCTCATTACCTCCTTCCGGATGCGAGAATTTTCCTGGCTGGTGAGCTGCCTGATCCTGTCATGGCATCCCGAAGTTTTCTGTGGGACGACACTGAGTATTGGGCTCCAATGCTGATATTCATCTATGTGCCACGGGAGCTGCCGGCTGGGAGCCACGCCTGCAAGCTATGCATTGCAGAGAGAGTGAAAAAGACTCTTAGAAGGGGTGAAGGGCTCACAGAGTGGAACAGTGTTGGAGTATGGTTGGGCGGCAAACTGGTGGTGTGAGGTGGGGGAGGCTGACTGGATACACAATCGCTTACTGCTCACTTATTGAACACTACTAATAGCAGTATAATCTTTTATTATGCAACGCATGATTCCAAAGCTCTTTTACATTCATTTCTATAATGAAAACTATGTATTACCCAATTGATATTGATCATCAAGCTTAGCACTGACCTTGGATGGATGAATGATTATGTTGACATTGCTGGGATTTGCACCTGCGACTTGAAGATTGCACGGAGATTTCAACAGCAAGTGCTGAAGTTGCGAATTCATGTTTCCGGCTCTGTGGTGCAGGGTTTAAGCTTGACAGTTCAAGCCCTGCAGTGCTAGTGGAACCAGACAGGAAGTGACTGCTGCAAGGTGACAACTGCGCAGACTGGCTAGGTCAACGGACCCCATGTCACCATGGAGGGTTTCAGCCAGTCATGGTTTTCTGGTCATCAGCATTAAGGATTCCGGGATTAACAGTTTAACTCTTTCCATCAAATGCTTCATCCTACAGGTCCCAGCACAACTAAATGAATGCCACTCCCATAGCAAGGGCCAGTTACTATCATGAACCAGGCCATTCCAGATTGGTGCTTTTTTGAAGCACGGGGGAGTAGGGGGCTCTCTCGTGTAACACTGTTCATTATTTCCGGTGAGCGGAGCAGAACTCTGTGGAGTTTTTGTTTAACTCCGTGAACTCTTCTCATACCTATTTTAGAGTCTTTTCTAAACCAGCAGTATGTGGAACTGTTTCCTCTAGTGATTCCAGTTTCTTTATCACTGATTGACATAGTTCCATCTTATCTTTAAGATTAAAACTCACAATCGTTTGTTTTTCCAAATGAAGCATTCCTAAGATACATTGAGTGCACTCTTCTAATGTTGGAATGAGGCAAAAAATCTGTGTTTGTGACTGTCCATAAAATCTTATATTAGAGAAGCTGGTGAGTCTCTATCCGGGAACACAGACCTATCCATGTGAGAAGCAAAAGCGTTCATTGCTATTTTCCAATTCTCATGGCGTTGATATTGCCATGCTCCACATCTGCAACTTGTCTCATATTTTGAGTCAACTCACATACTGAAAATGTAATGACATGTTAACATTTCCAATACTCTTTAATAACTTTTTAGTTTCTTCATGAAGCAGTTTCTTAAAAACTGGTTGACCTTTGCCAGGAGTCAACTGTCAAAGGTCTCCAAAAACGTACCACCAAACAGAACATCATAGTCAGTTCTCAGGACGTCTTGCAGCCTCAGATGAATGAAAGTTATTATTAGGTTTGTTACCTTGCTAACTTCATTAATAATAAGAACCTTCATTTTTTTCAGAACCCTGGTGACTTCATAACAAGCATCAACAGATAACTACATGTACTCTAGCTTTTTGTCATGTTCCACAGGCAACATAAGCAGTCTATACAATGTGAGTCTTTTAATGTTGTGAGCAGCTAGTCAAGTAGGAGCTGTCTCAACACATGACAGATCCCAAGTAATCTTCCCATGAACAAATACAGTCACCTCTTCAATTGGAAAATGTATTCCTGTACCTGCATGATTACTAACATAGAGCAGTGTAGGCTTGAATGTTGTACATGAACATTCAGACTCATCATGTAAGAGTCCATGCTCTACAGATATAATTATTTGTCCAAATGTTGCTAGCTGTTCTTCAGTCAGCTGAGAAATCACATTTTGTAAATCAGTGGTCTCACTATTCACTTGGACTATGACAATCTCCACTTCACTCATAGCTATGGATGCCTCATTTTCATTTTCAATAATAGGCTGGCCAAGTGGATCTTGACTATTAAGGCTTTAACTCTGGCTCTGTTGTGAAATGCCCTTTGCAACCTCTATAGAAAATGTTTCCTCTTGTTGAATTTCATAATTTAACATTTTCTGATATGCTGTAAACACTTCACATTGAATACTACATTTCACTGCATTGAATGCATCTTCATAAGTGTCATATTCACCTAGGAATTTAGTCTCTGGTTTATAAAAGTTGCAAAAGAGGCAAGTCAAAGAATTCTCTTTTCTCACCTGTTTGACAGTTCAGCTTATAATGATTAATGAGACTTGGCTTTGAATGTCTCACGAAACATCTATTATAGCCAGTCACTCAAAACGTCGCTTGTTCAATTCTTTTATCAATGTTATTTCTGTATGTATAGTACTGCAGTACTTCATAAAGATAAAGGTTTTCAAAATGGACACTTTGATTAGGGTAATAGGTGTCCATCTTATTGGTTTTAATTAGATCAGTGCTTTCTTGATAAAATTGAACAAGTTACTCAAATTCCGGAAATGGTTTCAACACAAATTTTAGTGTTTCTGCTAGAGCCACATTTGCCCAAATTTTGATTTGGACTTCCCATATAATCCAGAAGAACTGAGCTTGTTGTACGCTTCATAGGATCCAATCTCCCTGTGGGAGAGTATCATTAAACTGAATCTGCACAGCTTTTTACTCAAAGACTTCTCTGCTGCTATCTCTTCCCATACATCCTTAATTTGTGTCTTTTTTGACTTTGTTATATATGAAGTGACATATCTCACAACAGCACTAGAATTGTCTGCTACAAATTGAACATCCATATTGGCTTTCCACTTGAACAGGGTTACAGGATTGTAATTATTCATAGGTTTTAAAGCCTCACTTTGTTTTCGGTCATATGTGTTTTAGGTGATTTTCCAGTAACAGTGTGTCTGCCCACATACATAAAACTGGTCACTTTTCCTTTGGAAATTACAGGCCTAGGAATCCAAAAGCACACATAGGGCTTGATTACAAGTCTGGCAGCCCACAGACAGCCAGACTCATGGTGTCACGAGTTACATACTGCTCAATGAATGATGGCACTAAAACTTCAGTATCTTCGCCAGCCTTTGGTGCATCTTTCATACACTATAACATGGTGCAGCTTGGTATTCCCTTCTCTAAAAAAATTCCAAACCTCACCAAGGGGAGTTTTGTTTTTGTTATAGATTAAATGAAGCATGTCTGTAAATCTGTTCTTAAATATCTACAAACATTTGCAGGATCAATGGAACACAACTCACTAGGAATTTTAAAACTAATCTCTGCAATGTGTTCATCAGCTTGACTGAGAAAGTCATGAAGATCATCCCAAGCATCCTCTGCACAGCTCAAAGTGACAAACCAAGTTGGTGCACCTAGATTGTGTAACATACACTTTAGTTCACTGTGACGATAGAACCAGTATTCATTGGTACCACGTTGACAAGCCATGGTATTCATCAGATTACTCTCTAGTCCCATGTACGTATTCCGAAAAGTCTTTCATAGTGATATCATTTAACCCCTTCGCGGCTAGGCCTTTTCCCCTCCTGTGCTAAGCCCTTTTTAGGCTATTTGGGGTAGTGCGCGCTTAGGCCCCTGTAACTTTTTGACCACATTAGGTATCCACGCCAAATTTGCGTCCTTTTCTTCCAACATCATGAGGATTCTAAAGGTACCCAGGGTTTGTGGATTCTCCTAGAGGGTTCCCAGAAATTAGTCAAAATACAGCAAAATTTTGTTTTTTTGTGAAAAACTGGTAAAAGTGGCTGCAAATGAAAGCGTCTGGATTTTTCTCTGTAAATGATACCAAAAAAGGGTTTGTGGGGCTGAAATCACCATTTCTCCGGCTTTAGGGAATGACAGATTTTTGTCAGAAATCCAACATTTTTTACACAGTTTTGACATTTTACTGGGACATACCCTATTTTTGCTATTTTTTGTGCTTTCATCCTCCTTCCAGATAATGGTAGAAATGGGTAGAAAAGCAATAATGGATCCTGGAAAGCTATACATTTTAGAAAAGTAGACAAAATTCTGAATTCAGCAGGGGGTCATTTGTGTAGATCCATCAAGGTTTTTTCATAGAAACTAACAGTTAAATATAGGAAAAATTAAAAATTCGTTGAAAAAAGCAGCCTTTTGTGACAACGTTTTCACCTGTAACTTCTTCTAATTATGACATCTCTTTGAAAGCCATGTACCGTTACATTTGCTTGACCTTCCTGGTTGTGGGGATATATGGGACTTGTAGGTTCACGAAGAGCCCAACGAACCCAGAGTAAAAAACTGAGCAGCATTTTGTAGTGTTTTTTTTTTTTGTTCCGGGTATATAGCAATTATTGTGTGAAAATGTATACATGGAAGAATTGGTATGAAAGATACCTATGTATTTCTGAAATGGGAACAAATTATAGAGTTTAGCAACAGTGCATACTTGCACATTTTCGAAATTGGGAATACTCATACTTGCATGACTTTTTTTTACATAATGTCTTTCATTTGGAAGGGAGAAATGCATCAAAAATCAATAGGTATTAATAGTTGCTTTACAAATCTGAACTACCCTAAGTCTCCCGATAAAAATGGTACCTCACTTGTGTGGGTAGGCATAGTGCCCACGACAGGAAGTGGCTCAAAACCTAAGGTGAACACACCACATTTTCACGCTAAAAATTTACACATTTTTTGTGAAGAGTCTAGCTGTAGTTTTTGAACCCTACCTCTGCCGGCACCTTTGGAAACCTAGCAAACCTATACATTTTTGAAAACTAGACACCCAGGGGAATCCAGGATGGGGTGACTTGACTGCCTCCCACCATGATCTGTTACCCAGAATCCCTTGCAAACCTAAAAATTGACAAAAAAAACACTTTTTTCCCCACATTTCTGTGGTGGAAAGTTCTGGAATCTGCGTGGATCCATAAATTTCCACCCACCCCGCTTTCCCCAAAGTCCTATGAGAAAAATGGTACCTCACTTGTGGGGGTCGGCCTAGTGCCCGCGACAGGAAACGGCACAAAATGCAACGTGGTCACACCTCAATTTTGCAGTGAAAGATGACCCTTTTTTGGCAAAGTGACTAGCTGTAGTTTTTTAACCCTAGCCATGCCGGCACCTAGGGAAACCTAGCAAACCTATATATTTTTAAAAACTAGACACCCAGGGGAATCCAGGATGGGGTGACTTGACTGTCTCCCACCATGGTCTGTTACCCAGAATCCCTTGCAACCGTAAAAAATTGACAAAAAAAACACATTTTCCCCACATTTCTGTGATGGAAAGTTCTGGAATCTGCGTGGATCCACAATTTTCCACCCACCCCGCGTTGCCCAAAGTCCTACGAGAAAAATGGTACCTCACTTGTGCGGGTCGGCCTAATGCCCGCGACAGGAAACGGCGCAAAACGCAACGTGGTCACACCTCAATTTTGCTGTGAAAAATGACCCTTTTTTGGCAAAGTGACTAGCTGTAGTTTTTGAACCCTAGCCCTGCCGGCACCTAGGGAAACCTAGCAAACCTATATATTTTTGAAAACTAGACACCCAGGGGAATCCAGGATGGGGTGACTTGACTGCCTCCCACCATGGTCTGTTACCCAGAATCCCTTGCACATGTAAAAAATTGACCAAAAAAACACATTTTCCCCATATTTCTGTGATGGAAAGGTCTGGAATCTGCGTGGATCCACAATTTTCCACACACCCCGCGTTGCCAAAAGTCCTTCGAGAAAAATGGTACCTCACTTGTGCGGGTCGGCCTAGTGCCCGAGACAGGAAACGGCGCAAAACGCAACATGGTCACGCCTCAATTTTGCAGTGAAAAATGACCCTTTTTTGGCAAAGTGACTAGCTGTAGTTTTTTAACCCTAGCCCTGCCGACACCTAGGGAAACCTAGCAAACCTATATATTTTTGAAAACTAGACACCCAGGGGAATCCAGGATGGGGTGACTTGACTGCCTCCCACCATGGTCTGTTACCCAGAATACCTTGCAAACGTAAAAAATTGACAAACGAAACACATTTTCCCCACATTTCTGTGATGGAAAGTTCTGAAATCTGCGTGGATCCACAATTTTCCACCCACCCAAAGTCCAAAGTCCAAAGTCAAATTTCAACCCACCCCGCGTCGCCCAAAGTCGTACGAGAAAAATGGTACCTCACTTGTGCGGGTCGGCCTAGTGCCCGCGGCACAAAACGCAACGTGGTCACACCTCAATTTTGCAGTGAAAAATGACCCTTTTTTGGCAAAGTGACTAGCTGTAGTTTTTGAACCCTAACTCTGCCGGCACATAGGGAAACCTACCAAACCCATACATTTCTGAAAACTAGACACCCGGCAGCTTTCAGGGAGGTATGGCTTGCGTGGGTCCCCCAACGTTTCCTTACCCAGAATCACCTGCAAACCTAAATTTTTGCTGAAAAAATCACTTTTTTCTCACATTTTGGTGTGGGAAAGTTGTGGCATCACTGGGCTCACACAAATTTACCACCACCCAGCCTTCCCCCAGGTCTTCCGGTAAAAATGGTGCCTCACTTGTGTGGGAGGCCCAAGTACCCGCGGCAGGCAAGGGCCCAAAACGTAGTGAGGCGACATCAAAATGGCCTATCGCAAAACCACCTGGTTTTGCAAGGGGGGTCACTTTGGTTTTTGGCCCGGTGCTCGGCGGCCATCTAGGGAAACCTACCAAACCCACACATTTCTGAAAACTAGACCCACGGCGGCTTCCAGGGAGGTATGGCTTGCGTGGATCCCCCAACGTTTCCTTACCCAGAATCCCCTGCAAACCTCAATTTTTGCTGAAAAAATCACTTTTTTCACACATTTTGGTGTGGGAAAGTTGTGGCATCACCGGGCTCACACAAATTTACCCCCACCCAGCGTTCCCCCAGGTCTCCCGGTAAAAATGGTGCCTCACTTGACTGGGAGGCCCAAGTACCCGCGGCAGGCAAGCGCCCAAAACGTAGTGAGGCGACATCAAAATGGCCTATCGCAAAACCACCTGGTTTTGCAAGGGGGGTCACTTTGGTTTTTGGCCCGGTGCTCGGCGGCCATCTAAGGAAACCTACCAAACCCACACATTTCTGAAACCTAGACACCCGGCGGCTTCCAGGGAGGTATGGCTTGCGTGGATCCCCCAACGTTTCCTTACCCAGAATCCCCTGCAAACCTCAATTTTTGCTGAAAAAATCACTTTTTTCACACATTTTGGTGTGGGAAAGTTGTGGCATAACCGGGCTCACACAAATTTACCATCACCCAGTGTTCCCCCAGGTCTCCCGGTAAAAATGGTGCCTCACTTGCGTGGGAGGCCCAAGTACCCGCGGCAGGCAAGGGCCCAAAACGTAGTGAGGCGAAATCCACATTGCCTATCAAAAAAATGTTTGGGCCCTTGCTTGCCGCGGGTACTTGGGCCTCCCACACAGGTGAGGCACCCTTTTTACTGGGAGACCTGGGGGAATGCTGGGTGGTGGTAAATTTGTGTGAGCCCGGTGATGCCACAACTTTTCCACACCAAAATGTGTGAAAAAAGTGATTTTTTTCAGCTAAAGTTGAGGTTTGCAGGGGATTCTGGGTAAGGAAACGTTGGGGGATCAACGCAAGCCATACCTCCCTGGAAGCCACCGGGTGTCTAGTTTTCAGAAATGTGTGGGTTTTGTAGGTTTCCCTAGATGGCCGCCGAGCACTGGGCCAAAAACCCAAGTGACCCCCCTTGCAAAACCAGGTGGTTTTGCGATAGGCCATTTTGATGTCGCCTCACTACGTTTTGGGCCCTTGCCTGCCGCGGGTACTTGGGCCTCCCACACAAGTGAGGCACCATTTTTACCGGGAGACCTGGGGGAACGCTGGGTGGTGTTAATTTTGTGTGAGCCCGGTGATGCCGCAACTTTCCCACACCAAAATGTGTGAAAAAAGTGATTTTTTCAGCTAAAATTGAGGTTTGCAGGGGATTCTGGGTAAGGAAACGTTGGGGGATCCACGCAAGCCATACCTCCCTGGAAGCCGCCAGGTGTCTAGTTTTCAGAAATGCATGGGTTTGGTAGGTATCCCTAGATGACCGCCGAGCACCGGGCCAAAAACCAAAGTCACCCCCCTTGCAAAACCAGGTGGTTTTGCGATAGGCCATTTTGATGTCGCCTCACTACGTTTTGGGCCCTTGCCTGCCGCGGGTACTTGGGCCTCCCACACAAGTGAGGCACCATTTTTACTGGGAAACCTAGGGGAATGCTGGGTGGTGGTAAATTTGTGTGAGCCTGGTGATGCCACAACTTTTCCACACCAAAATGTGTGAAAAAAGTGATTTTTTTCATCAAAAATTGAGGTTTGCAGGGGATTTTGGGTAAGGAAATGTTGGGGGATCCACGCAGGCCATTCCTCCCTGGAAGCCGCCGGGTGTCTAGTTTTCAGAAATGCGTGGGTTTGGTAGGTTTCCCAAGATGGCCGCCGAGCACCGGGCCAAAAACCCAAGTGACCCCCCTTGCAAAACCAGGTGGTTTTGCGATAGGCCATTTTGATGTCGCCTCACTACGTTTTGGGCCCTTGCCTGCCGCAGGTACTTGGGCCTCCCACACAAGTGAGGCACCATTTTTACCGGGAGACCTGGGGGAACGCTGGGTGGGGGTAAATTTGTGTGAGCCCAGTGATGCCACAACTTTCCCACACCAAAATGTGTGAAAAAAGTGATTTTTACAGCTAAAATTGAGGTTTGCAGGGGATTCTGGGTAAGGAAATGTTGGGGGATCCACGCAAGCCATACCTCCCTGGAAGCCGCCGGGTGTCTAGTTTTTAAAATGCGTGGGTTTGGTAGGTTTCCCAAGATGGCCGCCGAGCACCGGGCCAAAAACCCAAGTGACCCCCCTTGCAAAACCAGGTGGTTTTGCGATAGGCCATTTTGATGTCGCCTCACTACGTTTTGGGCCCTTGCCTGCCGCAGGTACTTGGGCCTCCCACACAAGTGAGGCACCATTTTTACCGGGAGACCTGGGGGAACGCTGGGTGGGGGTAAATTTGTGTGAGCCCGGTGATGCCACAACTTTCCCACACCAAAATGTGTGAAAAAAGTGATTTTTACAGCTAAAATTGAGGTTTGCAGGGGATTTTGGGTAAGGAAATGTTGGGGGATCCACGCAGGCCATTCCTCCCTGGAAGCCGCCGGGTGTCTAGTTTTCAGAAATGCGTGGGTTTGGTAGGTTTCCCAAGATGGCCGCCGAGCACCGGGCCAAAAACCCAAGTGACCCCCCTTGCAAAACCAGGTGGTTTTGCGAAAGGCCATTTTGATGTCGCCTCACTACGTTTTGGGCCCTTGCCTGCCGCAGGTACTTGGGCCTCCCACACAAGTGAGGCACCATTTTTACCGGGAGACCTGGGGGAACGCTGGGTGGGGGTAAATTTGTGTGAGCCCGGTGATGCCACAACTTTCCCACACCAAAATGTGTGAAAAAAGTGATTTTTACAGCTAAAATTGAGGTTTGCAGGGGATTCTGGGTAAGGAAATGTTGGGGGATCCACGCAAGCCATACCTCCCTGGAAGCCGCCGGGTGTCTAGTTTTCAAAATGCGTGGGTTTGGTAGGTTTCCCTAGATGGCCGCCGAGCACCGGGCCAAAAACCCAAGTGACCCCCTTGCAAAACCAGGTGGTTTTGCGATCGGCCATTTTGATGTCGCCTCACTACGTTTTGGGCCCTTGCCTGCCGCGGGTACTTGGGCCTCCTACACAATTGAGGCACCATTTTTACCTGGAGACCTGGGGGAACGCTGGGTGGTGTTAATTTTGTGTGAGCCCGGTGATGCCACAACTTTCCCACACCAAAATGTGTGAAAAAAGTGATTTTTTTTCTTCAAAAATTGAGGTTTGCAGGGGATTTTGGGTAAGGAAATGTTGGGGGATCCACGCAGGCTTTTCCTCCCTGGAAGCCGCCGGGTGTCTAGTTTTCAGAAATGCGTGGGTTTGGTAGGTTTCCCAAGATGACCGCCGAGCACTGGGCCAAAAACCAAAGTGACCCCCCTTGCAAAACCAGGTGGTTTTGCGATAGGCCATTTTGATGTCGCCTCACTACGTTTTGGGCCCTTGCCTGCCGCAGGTACTTGGGCCTCCCACACAAGTGAGGCACCATTTTTACCGGGAGAGCTGGGGGAACGCTGGGTGGGGGTAAATTTGTGTGAGCCCGGTGATGCCACAACTTTCCCACACCAAAATGTGTGAAAAAAGTGATTTTTACAGCTAAAATTGAGGTTTGCAGGGGATCCTGGGTAAGGAAATGTTGGGGGATCCACGCAAGTCATACCTCCCTGGAAGCCGCCGGGTATCTAGTTTTCAAAATGCGTGGGTTTGGTAGGTTTCCCTAGATGGCCGCCGAGCACCGGGCCAAAAACCCAAGTGACCCCCCTTGCAAAACCAGGTGGTTTTGCGATAGGCCATTTTGATGTCGCCTCACTACGTTTTGGGCCCATGCCTGCCGCGGGTACTTGGGCCTCCCACAACTTTCCCACACCAAAATGTGTGAAAAAAGTGATTTTTTTCAGCTAAAATTGAGGTTTGCAGGGGATTCTGGGTAAGGAAATGTTGGGGGATCCACGCAAGCCATACCTCCCTGGAAGCCGCCGGGTGTCTAGTTTTCAGAAATGTGTGGGTTTGGTAGGTTTCCCTAGATGGCCGCTGAGCACCGGGCCAAAAACCAAAGTGACCCCCCTTGCAAAACCAGATTAACTATTGTTCCTACAGCGTGAGAATTTTGGAATAATATTGCAATGAAAATGTGGCAGACATTTTGAGGTTTGCAGGACATTGGGGATAAAAAAACTTTTTGAATTCACAAGAGAGACATCACCATGAACTCCCATGGGTTTTCGACAATATCTACAGTTGGTGGGTTATTCTTACATGGAAAGTGTACCTTGGCAGAGAAACTAAAGACAAAGATTCCTGCACAACCATCTATTCCTCAAACACACACACATACTGGTTGGATTTGGCACGAGGGCGAGTCATGGTTCAGTGTATTAAATTTTATTAACAAGAGATTTCACAAAAATGAAATGCACTGTCAATAATTAAATTCACAAAAAACCAAACCAATGACTCGCAGCTCGTCAGCTGTAAAGCCACGTCAAGGAACCAACCACTTTACTGGCCATTCACATACCTTTCATACATGATACAAACAAGACCATTCGCACCACCAGGCACAAAAGCAACACATTACATAATTCACAAAAAGGGACAAGGTACACCCTGCTTCAGATAGACAAATATTACTGCACAGCCATCTAATCCGCAAGCACACACACATACTGGTTGGATTTGGCACGAGGGTGAGTGATGGTTCAGTAGATACAATTGTATTAGCAAGTGATTTCACAAAAATGAAATGCACTGGTAATAATTGAAAGGGCGAGAAACTGAACCATTGACTCACAGCTCGTGAGCTGTAAAGCCACGACAAGTCACCAACCTCTTTACAGGCAATTCATACACCTTTCATACGTGTGAGACATACAAAACCATTCACACCGCCAGCCGCGGGCCCATCACATAACAAAACTCACACCAGCACACAGCGCCATTCAAGGGCCCATCACTTTCACACGCCCACAATCCTGACACAGCAACTACACAGGCTGATGGATTGCGTGGAGTGGCACTCAGCTAGCAGTGTGTGTAGTGACCAGCAGAATGTCACTACACACAAAATTAACAAAAGTCATCTTTGACTCAGGGAAAGAATCCTGGAACACAACAAAAGCATTAAACATTGCCAAGTGGAAAAGATGGATTGCCAACTTCTTGTACCAAATGTAAGCCTTACGAAGAGCAGTGTAAGGTTCCAACCTCTGATCTACTCTGTCAACACCACCCATGTGCCTATTATAGTCTAAAATGCACACAGGTTTGCGCACTTTAGCGACCTGACCCCAAACAGTCACAGGTGCAGTGCTTTCATCATGGATGGCAGTCAGCATGTAGACATCTCTCCTGTCTGAAAACTTCACAGCAAGAAGCTCCTGGCAACGCAACGCACTGCACTGTCCCCGCAAAAGCTTTTGACAAACAAGTTCTTTCGGGAAACCTTTACGGTTAGAGCGGATTGTGCCACAAGCAAGAGTGTCCACTTTGGCCAATTCCCTGAACAACCGCACACCAGTATAGAAGTTATCTACATATAAATGGTGGCCTTTGTTAAAAAATCCTCTACCAAGTTCCCAAACAATTTTCTCAGTCACTCCAAAAGTGGACGGACAACCAGGGAGGTTAATCCTGGATTCCTTACCGGTGTACACCCTGAAATTAGAGACATATCCAGTCCTACTGTCACACAGCATATACAGCTTTATTCCATAGCGTGTCCTCTTACTAGGAATGTATTGCCTAAAAACAAAGCGGCCCTTGAACAACACCAAAGACTCATCCACTGCAATTTCTTTCCCAGGAGCATAAATCTCAGAAAATCGATCAACAAAGTGATCAAGGACAGGCCTAATCTTCAAAAGACGGTCACACTCAGGGGGATCTTGTGGCAACGCTAAACCATTATCAACAAAATGCATCATCCGAAGCAGAAGCAAATACCTGTCACGACTCATGACTGCCGGAAAAATAGACGTTGCCATCAAAGGACTGCTAGACCAATATGAAGACATTGATGGCTTCCTTAGCAAGCCCATCAAAAAAGTTAAACCCAAGAACTTCTTCATCTCTTCAAGATTTGTGGGAGTCCACCGGGTAGCTCTAGAGTGTGGCTTAAGACTGGCACTGTTGTCCCTCAAAAACTGTTTGGCATACAAATTAGTCTGCGCAACAATCTCTGCCAAAAACACATTGTCCATAAACAACTGAAAAAAATGTACTGGCAAACATTTTTCAGTATTCACTCTAGACCCTGGAACACCAGTAAACTCTGGCAATGCCGGCTGCACCATGTCAGGGGCAACCCAGAGGTCATCACTTTCTAAGGGAAGCCTTGCAGCCCCAGCCTGCAGCCCAGATGCCTCTTGCCGCACTACACCAACGGGAAGCCTTGCAGTCGCAAGATGTAGCCCAGAAGCCTCTTGCCGCACTGCACCAACGGGAAGCTTTGCAGCCCCAGGCTGCAGCCCAGATGCCTCTTGCCACACTATCGGCACATCAGTCTCCTCCTCTAACACAGGCACTTCATCCGCACTAAGAGTATCTTCATCATCCGATGACTCCATACGGACAGAAAACTCACTGCCAGAATCGTCCCCTGCCTCCTCTCCCTCAGATGCAGAGTCAGTCTCTGAACCATGGTCAGAGGAAGACTCAAACAGCAAACCAACAACCTGCTAAGCAGTAATCCTGCGGCTAGCCATTATACTTACTAAGATAGAAGACTGCACAAACAAGTCAACAACAACCAACAATGTGCAAACCAAGTAAGTAAAGAAATGTGTACCTTTATCACAAAGATCAATGTACTCAAAAACTATACAATTCAATTACAAGAGACAGCTGCACTCACCAGAAACCAACTCTGCAGTGACACAGCAAAAACCAACGATATCCAACTAGAAAGAAGAAAAAAAAACAAATTACTCACAAGACAACAAAATACACATCGAGCACCAATGCAAAAGGTTTTTGACACTCAAAAAACAAACATACTGCTATTATTACACCATTTGCAAAATAATTCATGCAGAGAAATCAAACACATTTACATTGTACAAAAAAAAGTCTCTTACCAAACTACACAAACAGCAGAACCACCAGTAACAACACGGCAAACTGAAAAGAGCAAAAGCCTTCACCTAGAACAAAAAAGTAAAAAAAAAAATACTATTGCAATTCACAAAAAATATAACAATAAACATTATAACATGCTATGTTACTACCCAAATGGTCAATCGGGTTGTGTGCCAGGTGGGGCAGAAAACAGCAGGAAAAAAAAAAGGCTACTCTGTCCCGGGGCGGGTGGGCCAAATACATATTATAAAAATTGCACCCTGGAAGCGACACTTGCCAAAGGGGTCACTTCCATTTTTATTTACACTAATTCCCTGGTGTCTAGTGGGCTTTTCTGCCACCCCCCTGGGGCCAGAAACGGCTACACAAAAAACCGATCTGCCCCTAGGGGGGGCAGAAAAGTCTTGAAAAATATTTGGGCCCCCAGGAAGCGACCCTTGCCCAAGGGGCCGCTTCCTTTACTCAAAAAAACACATCCCTGGTGTCTAGTGGGCTTTTCTGCCAACCCTGGGAGCAGAAACGGCTACATAAACGACCGATCTGCCCCCAGAGGGGGCAGAAAAGTCTTACAAAAAAAATGGGGGCCCAGGAAGCGACCCTTGCCCAAGGGGTCGCTTCCTACAACAACACACACATCCCTGTTGTCTAGTGGGCTTTTCTGACCCCCCTGAGAGCGGATACAGCATCAAAATGAAACCGATCTGCCCCCAGAGGGGGCAGAAAAGTCTCACCAAAAAAAATGGGGGCCCAGGAAGCGACCCTTGCCCAAGGGGTCGCTTCCTAATACTAAAAAAGACATCCCTGGTGTCTAGTCGGCTTTTCTGCCCCCCCTGGGAGCAGAAACGGACCGAAAGACGACCGATCTGCCCCCAGGTGGGGGCAGAAAAGTCTTCCCATAATTTATGCCGCCAAGGAAGCGACCCTTGCCCAAGGGGTCGCTCCCTAACTTCTAAAAACACACATCCCTGGTGTCTAGTGGGCTTTTCTGCCAACCCTGGGAGCAGAAACGGCTACATAAACGACCGATCTGCCCCCAGAGGGGGCAGAAAAGTCTTACAAAAAAAATGGGGGCCCAGGAAGCGACCCTTGCCCAAGGGGTCGCTTCCTACAACAACACACACATCCCTGTTGTCTAGTGGGCTTTTCTGACCCCCCTGAGAGCGGATACAGCATCAAAATGAAACCGATCTGCCCCCAGAGGGGGCAGAAAAGTCTCACCAAAAAAAATGGGGGCCCAGGAAGCGACCCTTGCCCAAGGGGTCGCTTCCTAATACTAAAAAAGACATCCCTGGTGTCTAGTCGGCTTTTCTGCCCCCCCTGGGAGCAGAAACGGACCGAAAGACGACCGATCTGCCCCCAGGTGGGGGCAGAAAAGTCTTCCCATAATTTATGCCGCCAAGGAAGCGACCCTTGCCCAAGGGGTCGCTCCCTAACTTCTAAAAACACACATCCCTGGTGTCTAGTGGGCTTTTCTGCCAACCCTGGGAGCAGAAACGGCTACATAAACGACCGATCTGCCCCCAGAGGGGGCAGAAAAGTCTTACAAAAAAAATGGGGGCCCAGGAAGCGACCCTTGCCCAAGGGGTCGCTTCCTACAACAACACACACATCCCTGTTGTCTAGTGGGCTTTTCTGACCCCCCTGAGAGCGGATACAGCATCAAAATGAAACCGATCTGCCCCCAGAGGGGGCAGAAAAGTCTCACCAAAAAAAATGGGGGCCCAGGAAGCGACCCTTGCCCAAGGGGTCGCTTCCTAATACTAAAAAAGACATCCCTGGTGTCTAGTCGGCTTTTCTGCCCCCCCTGGGAGCAGAAACGGACCGAAAGACGACCGATCTGCCCCCAGGTGGGGGCAGAAAAGTCTTCCCATAATTTATGCCGCCAAGGAAGCGACCCTTGCCCAAGGGGTCGCTCCCTAACTTCTAAAAACACACATCCCTGGTGTCTAGTGGGCTTTTCTACCCCCCCTGGGAGCAGAAACGGACAGAAAGACGACCGATCTGCCCCCAGGGGGGGCAGAAAAGTCTTCCCATAATTTATGCCCCAAGGGGTCGCTTCCTCATGCAAAAAAATGCATCCCTGGTGTCTAGTGGGCTTTTCTGCCCCCCCTGGGGGCAGAAACGGACCGAAAGTCGACCGATCGGCCCCAGGGGGGGGGGCAAAAAAGTCTTACAGTAAATTATGCTGCCAAGGAAGCGACCCTTGCCCAAGGGGTCGCTTCCTAAATGAAGAAAAAGACATCCCTGGTGTCTAGTGGGGCCTCCCTGCTCCACGATCGCGACGCTGTGCGCGATCGTGGGACAGGAATGCCCAGCATTGAGACATCAGGGGAGAGGAAATACTCTTTCCTCTCCCCCGATGCCTCAAGGCCTCCCAATTCCGCCCCCCGCCACACCAGAGCCAAACACCTACCTGCTCCGTTGGACGCGCTGGAAGAAATTAATTCCAGCGCGTCCAACGCTTCCTGATGACGTCGGCGCGCGCTGTGCGCACAGACGTCATCAGGAAGCGTGGGGGGCTCAGGGGTGGCAGCGGAAACTCTTCCGCTGCCAACCCCCCAATTGGTGTGAAAATCGAGCCCCCAGAGGGGGAGCGCCAGCGCTTCCCCCAGGGGCTGTGCTCATGACGGAGTGGTTCCGTCATGAGCACAGCCCAACCGATGCTCATGACGGAACCACTCCGTCATGAGCATCGAAGGGGTTAACCATGTCCTTGTTTTCATAACATGGCCAACAGCATAAGATAGGACTGACAGATGAATTTCAAACCAAAGGTAAAAAATGTTTGGAATGTTGTGACTAAACTGGGGATCTACAGAATATAATCTACGTGATCTATACTGATGCAGGAATCTGTACTGGACGTTCATAATAACAACTACCTTCTCCTGTTGGGAAGAAAATTGGAAAACACTGTGCTTCTAAGCTTGTTTCCCACACACTTATCGGTTCCCCTTTTGATTCTTTATGTGGTAAAGTTATAAAGCATCACCCATCATGTCTCTTGAATGTAGAGTATGAATGCAGTAATGTTCATATATTTCTTCTGCTTTACCCAAGTCAACTTTTTCAAACTGAGCAGATAGAGCTGATATTGAGCTGTCTATTCTGACACAGCTAAACTGTCCCTTCACGTCAAAATCTTTGTAAAACACATTTTCTAGTTTAAGATACTGCAACTTTTTTTAACCCTATCAATGCTTACCAGTTCCTGATGATTTGGAGAAAAAAAATGTGTATGCACTCCATTTACCAGAACCGCTAGTGGATCTGCTTCTTCTCGATCTACACCTACAGTTTCAAAGTTATTCTTTATATTTAAAGGCCAATACACAGCTTTACCTTTGAGACCTTTTACTAATTCATAAGGAGGCAGTTTCTTACTTTTAGTCTCCATTCTAACAATTGTTTAGAATGGATGAACAGTTTGTATGAGTATACTTTCATAGACATTGAGATGGTTAAGCTCAGGAAGAATGGAGAAGACTTCCAATTTGTTATGAAGACCTCTTGCAGGAATTGTATTATCATCCAGTTTGTCAATACAATATTTACATACAATCTGCCTCATACACAAGTCAAAAAGATATTCAGCTATTAGGTAAAGAGCTAGTTTACAGCACTGCACTAGATCAGTGTCTTCTGTTTTCTCACAAATGTCAATATTCTCTGTTTGTGCTTCGTAGTTGGTTCACCTACAACAACAAGAAAACTGTGCCTGGAATTTCTGCAGATGTCATTGCAAATACATTCATTTTATTTTTAAATCGTTCTAAACCATTCTCAACATTTGGTATTTCATTGTTGATGATTGCAATGTCCTCATTCTCTTCAGTGGCCCTATTAGGACCAAAATATATAATCTGAATATCATCTATGATGATACGTCAGAATGAGCTCCTCTCAGTAAAGTGTTATTTAGTTTTTGATGCTGAAGAGCTGGACTTTTGAAAAAATACAATCTTCTTGCTAGGTTTCACATCTTAGTGTGGTGTACAGAAGGCATCTGCATGTGATGGAAAATAATACCACAACTCTGTGGTGATAAGCAAGCCAATGAATGTCCTTGAAGGTCTGTCAGTCTTCTAACTTAACAAGGATCAAGGCACTGCAGGATTTAGTTTTTTTTGTTTCAGAATTACTTTGTTGTACTTAGTTAAAAATTCTCTACGTTTTTAATAGATTCCTGCCTTATGTTGCTAATGTTCTACACTTCCACTTGAAAACTGGACGTTGTGTGACGTTGACCTATGACTTAATTGATTATATCTTATAATACATTTCTAGGCACTCATTTGTCTTCCTCAAATAGTTTTGCCTTCATTTATTTCATATGAACGACCATCTATATCAAGTGCAAAAATGAATTGATTCTCCGGTAAGTAACATTCTTTATTAAAAATGCTCACTACTGAAAATGTGTTTCCACTCTCCCTGGAAAACTGTGCAAAAGTTTGTTTTGTTAACTTGCATCTTCCGTCAATATTTATTTTTAAGTTACCTAACTAGTTTATCTAAATATCTCATTCTGTTTTAAATCAAAATATATAGCTTTCTCTTTAACCCCTTGCGTGCGCATGACGGAACCACTCCGTCATGAGCCACGGGCGGCATGTGCTCATGAGGGAGTGGTTCCGTCATGCTACAGCCGCTCCGCCCACGCGTCGCTGATTCCCCGCCTGTGCGGGCGAAATGAAGAGTGGGCGGAGTCGTGACGGAACCACGCCGTCATGAGCACAGCTCGCCCGTGACTCATGACGGCGTGGTTCTGTCACAAGCATGGCGGCGCCGCGCTCACCCCGCACCCCCCAGCGCCGCGGCGGAATTTGCGCCGCGGTGAAGGGGTTAACACAAATGGCTTCTCTACTAGCGGCTCAACAAAAACAAACTCTTTCTGTTAAATTATTGTTTTTCTCCTTTTCACTGGTTTCATACTCCTCATAATTTTTTTCACTACTCTAGCATGTAAGAACTTCTATCATAGATTTTTGAAATTCTTCTTTTTAATTCTTTTCATAGCTTTAGTTTCTTTTCTACTACTTTTTTTCTTCGAAAATGAAAAACAGCATATTTTCTTACACTTCAATGTATCTTCTTTAGTAGTTTTACCTGTGTGAGAAAATTTACATGATGTAATCAATTTTTTAATAAAAAACTGAGTGCTCTTGCCAGATTTTAATGTTTTTTTTTACAATGTATTCCTTTCTGTTTCTCTATTACATCTTTGGAGGGTTTTTTGCAGCAGGTTTGCTTCTTCTTCTTTTTTTCTACTCTTTCATTGCCACATACGTACTATTCATTTCTGCTTCTCACAGTTATACAGAAAAATGTGATTTCTTTCACAATAAATGATCATATTTAGAACTGACTCTGTAGTAACTGTTTTCAACAGAGGAAATCATCTCTCTATAAGACTTCAGATAATTAGTAGGCCCTGTGAATACAATGGAGGTTACTAATGAATGTCATCTTTCGTAAAAAAACTAGACCCTTTGCTATGTCATTATAACAGGGTTTAGACTGTCTATGATGGAGTTTGATGGACATGATGCCTTGTCTCATAACTCTATTCAGGGTGAATGCTTACGTTTTATGACAACATAGCGTCTCTCCTCAGATTTTTCTGCATGATGAAATCTAAATGTAAAATGATTTAGTTAGAAACTATCTACTTTGCAAACACATTATAGCAGCGTTGTAGAAGACTGTCTCCTTCCCTAACACCTCTATACAGGGTGAATCTTTCAGTTTTATGACCTTATGACCTCTCTGGTGACACTTCTCTGCAAGGTGAACACTGGGTGTGGAAGACTTTCCATGAGTGAAGAGGGCATTTAGTTCACTGAATAAGGCCACCCTCGCTAGTAACACCTCCGAAGAGAGTAAGCAGTCTCTGTGGAAGGATTAATAGAAAAACTAAGCCCTTTTCTAGTACATGTTAACATGCTGTGCATTCTATATGGTTGAGTATTATAAAACAATAATTCTATCTCATACTAATGAATAACAGCAGCCTCTCCACGAACAAAGAGTTAAAACTGTGTGTAGAAGAATTTAGAGAAATACGACCTACTATGTTATGTGGATTTACTGATAGGAAGCGCTCTACTGATATGTGTGAACAGGCCAAAGGGGCGTGTACACGATCTTAGAGAAACTTTAGGCCCTGTGCTACTGCATTTCAACAGAATGCAGGTTAACTATGGTAATTTTTCATGTAACAGTAACCCTTTTGTTATGAAGTTAATAATCACAAACTCCAAGGCTGGTAAGTCCACGTATCTTTATTCCTGATCATCCACTCTCCATCTCACAGGGATGGTACACCAACATTCTGAGATGAGCTCCTTGGGAGGGACTAACAACTGGGGACTGGCAGGGGGGGGCGGAGCGAACCATTGCATAAGTGATATATGTGACATTATAACAACTGTCTGTAAACTTACAGTATGAATTAATTACAACACATCTCCCTATGTAGGGAAAGAAAGCCTGACATCTTTACAAGTGTTTTTTCTTTTTGATGTATAAGAGGACATAGAGCTGCGTACCCTTCTATGATCAGGTCGCGTTCACCACTCTATCCTTACTCCATGTCTGCCCACTTTCCAGACGCACGACATTCTTACCTGCCTTTTCCTGCCTTTTCCTGCCGTTACTATACTCAATCTGAACTTCTTTTAAACATGGTAGCAGAGGGTCTAGAGTTTCTATAAAACCTTGTTACTGACGCTTTGCTATGTTAAGAGATATCAGTAGAGAGTGTTTGATTCAGGGTACAGACAGCAATCTCTCTACTGAGAGTTCTGAAAAGAGTAAAAGTATTCCCTCAATTATCACATTTTAAGAGAGTGTAGATTGTGTATGCTATAGTATGATGAAAGACTGGCTCCTTTTGTTATAACAATATATACATAAAATGCTTCTTTTGTATGACAACTTGGCTTGTCTGGTGAGACCTCTCTTCAAGGTGAACCCTGGGCGTGAAAGGCTTTAATGAGATAGGCATTCCTCTGCAAATATGTTTTTTCTGAGTGAATAGGGTGTTTGATTCACTAAAGTAAGATAAACCTCTCTAGTGATTCCTATGAACAGAATAGACAGTCTGCGTAGAAGGATTAAGAGATGAACTAGGCTCCATGCTAGTACATTTTAAAATGCTATACAATCTGTATAGCACAGTGTGATGAAATAGAGATTCTGTCTCATACTACTCTATAGAAGCAGCCTCTCTAGTGACACCTCAGCACTGAGTTAAAGCTTTGTGTAGAAAATTTTAGGGGAATACTAGCTCCTATGTTATATGGGTTTACAAAGTGCATGCTCTCTACTGATATCTCTTAACATAGTAAAGCGTCAGTAACAAGGTTTTATAGAAACTCTAGACCCTCTGCTAACACGTTTAAAAGAAGTTCAGATTGAGTATAGTAACGTTTCGTGTAACAATACATCTTTCTAATATAATTCTATAAAGAGTGAATGGGTTAGTTGTATGGCAAACTACCCTCTCTAGTGACACCACTATACAGAGTAAAACCTGGGTGTATCACATTAGAAGAGTGTGCAGATTCTTTATGATAGAGTTTGATAAAAGAATGCCTCATTTTCCTATAACTGTATACAAGGTAAATGCTTTGTTTTTATGACAACAGGGTATCTCTGGTGACACCTCTCTTCAATGTGAATGCTGGGTGTGAAAGACTTTACTGAGCACCTCATCCCTCTGAAAAGACCTTTTCTGTGTGTGAATTGAATGATTGGTTCACTAGAGTACAATTACCCACTCTAGTGTTGCCTCAGAACAGAATATACAGTCTGTGTAGAAGGAGTAACACTAGGCTCTCTGCTACTACATTTAAACATGCTGTACATTCTGTCTGGTAGAGTATGATGAAACCGTGATTCTGTCTCATACTAATTTGTTCTAGCAGCCTCTCTATTGACACCTCGGAGCAGAGTTAAAGATCAGTGTAGAAGAATTTATAGAAATGGTAGCCCTTGTGTTATATCAGTTTGGAAGCAGCAAATTCTTTACTGCAAAATCTGAACAGAGTAAAGCCTCTGTGCACAAGTTTGTAGAAAATCAATAGGCACTGTGAATGCACATTCTAACAGGATACAGCTTGTATATGGAGATTGATGAAAGATTGACTCTTTCTCTTACAAGTCTATCCAGAAAATGGGTCAGTTTTCCTATTACTGTATAACGGGTAAATGCTTAGTTTTATGACAAGGCATCTCGGGTGAGAGTTCTCTTCAATGTGAAGGTCTGGTAAGAAATACTTGACTGAGGAACTCATCCCTCTGAAAATAATCTTTTCTGTTTGTGAATAGGGTAATTGCTTCAGTACAGTAAGAACTCCCCCTCTAGCATTGCCTCAGAATACACATTATGTATAGAAGGACTAAGTGAAAATATGAGCCCGGTGCTACTACATTTTATCATGGTGTACACACTGTATGGTAGAGTATGATGAAACAGTGATTCTATCTCATACTACTATATAACATCAGCCTCTCTATTGACACCTCAGCAAAGAGTTAAACATCTATGTAGAAGAGTTTAGAGAAATAGTAGTTCCTCTGTTATATGGGTTTGCAAACAGCAAGCTCTCTACTTATAACTCTGAACAGAGTAAAGCCTCAGTGTACAAGGTTTTAGGGAAACAATAGGCCCTGTTCTAGCACATTTAGACAGGATACCATTTGTGGGTGGTAGAGTTTCATGAAAGAGTAACTTTTCTCATAGAAGTTTGTAAAGAGGAAATGTTTCAGTTTTATAAGAACACACCATCTCTACTGACACTTCTCCCACAAGTTAAACGGTGGGTGTGAAGGACTTTAGTCATAAAGTCATCTCTCTCAATAGATCTTTTCTTGGAATGAACAGGGTGTTTGACTCCGTTTACAAACTGCAAGCACTCTACTTACAGCTCTGAAAAGAATAAAGGAAAGGTGGAGAAGGGTCTATGGAAACACTAGGCCTTGTATTATAAATTTTAATGCAGTGCAGATTCTGTGTGCTACAGTTTGATGAATGAGTGGTACCTTTTGTTATAAGTGTATACAGGGTAAATGCTTCTTTTTCATGAAAAGATGGCCTGTCTGGTGAAATCTCTCTTCAAGGTGAACGCTGTGTGTCAAAAGCTTTACTGAGAAAGTCAGCCCTCTGTTAAAACACTATCTCTGAGTGAATAAGGTATTTGGTGCTCTACAGTAAGACTACCCTCTCTAGTGATTTCTCTCAGCAGAACAAGCAGTCTGTAGAAGGATTAAGAGAAACACTAGGCCCTGGGCTCATAGATTTTAACATGTTGTGCATTCTGTATGATAGAGTTTATTGAAACTGATTCTATATTATAGTACTGTGTGAAAACAGCCGCTCTATTGACACCTCAGCACAGAGTTAAAACTCCATTTAGAAGAATTTAGAAAAATAGGTGCTCCTGTGTTATATGTGTTTGCAAACAGCAAGTTCTGTACTGATATCTCTCAATACAATAAGGGGTCAGTATACCACATTTTAGAGAAACACTAGGCCCTGCGCTACCACATTTTAACAGAATGCAGATTGAATGATTACATCTTATGACAACATGTACACTGTACTGACACCTCTAAATGGGTTTAAGGCTGTGTGTAAAAAGCTTTAGTGAATAAGTCACCCCCCTACAAACACCTTTTCTGTGAGTGAACATGGTGTATCAGAGCATTTGCAAACTGCAAGCTCTCTACGCATAACTCTGAGCTGAGTAAAACCTCTGTGTACAAGGGTTTTTCACAAAACTCTGCTAGCACATTTTAACAGTGTACAGTTTGTGTTTAGAAGAGTTTCATAAAAGAGTAACTCCGTCTCATACAAGTCCATCCAGCTTGCATGTTTCATTTGTATCAGAACACACCCTCTCTACTGCCACTTCTTTAGAGGTTAAACGCTGTGTGTTAAGGGCTTTAGTAATGAAGTCATCTCTCTCAGCAGATCTTTTCTCAGAGTGAACAGGGTGTTTGAGTCAGTTTAAGGGTCCATGAAAATACTAGGCCTTGTATTTTCATATTTTAACAGGGTGCAGATTCTGTGTGGTACAGTACGATCAAAGAGTGGCTCCTTTTGTTCTAACTGTATGCAGTGTAAATGCTTCTTTTTTTAAGAACATGGTCTGTCTGGTGAGCTCTCTCTTCAATGTGGACTCTGAGGGGTATATGTACAAGGAGTTAACGTCGCCGTAGCATAATTTTTTTTTACGTTACAGCAGCTTTTTTTTATCACTGTATTTACAAGTTGCCGTTAACCTCAGTTAGTGGCAGTATTCTGGCGAAAACCTGCATTTTTAAGATCACCACTTCTGTTAGCGGGAGTT
Organism: Triturus cristatus; assembly: GCF_964204655.1. Lineage (NCBI taxonomy): Eukaryota > Metazoa > Chordata > Amphibia > Caudata > Salamandridae > Triturus > Triturus cristatus. The sequence continues at coordinate 687,432,038 of NC_140580.1, forward strand.
AACAAAAATGATATGCAAGGTAGGCGTTCCCGTGCAAAAACTGCAACTAACCCCACTTCACGATATTTACAAGGAAATCCTTGTTTGGTGCAAAACCAAAAAATTGCCTCTAACTGCAGCTAGAGCCAGTTTTTTAAGACCAGAAAATAGCTGGTCTCAAAAATGATGCAAACACTTGGAGCCTCATTTCAGAAGGGTTTGGTGCTGGACAGCGCTGCAAGGAATGTTGCTGCACTGCCCAGCCCTGCGACAAAACTACAGGGCAGGAATGCACACTATCAATAACATCGGGCACATTCCTGGGCTTCATTCAGGAAAAGTGTTGCATCGCTGCGACAAAACAACAGCGTTTCACTATGCCCTTCTTGCGACACCATGGATGCGCTGTATTCACTGTATGGCACTCCATGTCGCAGTTAATGACAGATATCTGTCAGTGCTAAAGTCACGCATTGCTGCAGTTGCGCCACAAGCATGATGCAACTCCAGCAATGCATGGGGCCAGCCTATCCCTGTGGCAATGCGTCACCCTTACGCCTGCCAAGAGGCAGGCGTAAGGTACTCATGCATTGGAATCCCACAGTGAAATCTGCCACCAGGCTTTGATTCGTGGGAACACCCACCCTGCATACATCATACCTGATGCAGGTATAATGTGGCACAGGGCTTCACACTGTCACGCATATGCTTAGATGCTTCACTCTGCAAATGTGCGCAAGGTGGTGCAAGAATCACGCTACAAGTATGTCAAGAAAATGATGCACTGGTAGGGTGAAACTTTCAGAAGAGGCTCATGAATAAGCCCCCCTGTTTTTCCCCTATGCTAGTGCACAATGGCTGTCATGCAACAACGCAGGCACCCTTGTGCCATGGTGCAAGGGTTACTGTGTTGCAGATTTAATTCATGTTGTGGCTCCATCACTTCTCGAGACATCTGCAGGTGCATCGGGACTAGTGGAGGGTGGGAGTGAACCAGATGGCCTTCTTGAAGTGTAGTTTGCCTGGCTTTTTCTTAAGGGGTGCCAGGGTGTCAGCGCAGTTGGAGATTCATAGGTGGAGGTTGCGCGCTGTGGTGCTGTCGTCTGTAAGTGTCGGCGGAGTGGTGGTGCTGAGGAAGTTGACGAGAAGCTACGAGGAGGGGGGTGATGATGGTGGTAGTGTATGGTGGGCATGGTGAAGACATGATGTATACAATGATGGTCGGTCCAGGAGAGTCCGGTGGTGTGGCTGTAGTTCAACTTCCCACTGACAGAGAAAATGTGCTTGAGCGTGTGTCCAGCTATGTGGGTTGGTGCAGTGGCTAGCTGCTTGAGTCCAATGTTGGCAAGGTTCCCCAGGAGAGTAGTGGTGTTCTGGTCACTGGGGTTGTCCAGTTGGAATTTTAGGTCTCTGAGTAGGATTTAGTCGGTGGATGGGAGAGCCTGCGGTGCAATGTGGTCTACAATGGCATCGGTGAATGGGGGTCCATGGCCTGGGGGGCCTGTAGATGAGGGTGCCGCAGAGAATAATGCTGAGGTTGGTCCGGATCTGGAAGTGGAGGTGTTCCATGGTCACTGTTGGGTCATTAGAGAGCATGGTCAGTCGGAGTGTGCTTTTGTAGGCGATAGCACTGCCTCGTCCTGGACAGTTGGGGTGGTGCTTGCGGGTGTTATAGTAGCCGTTAGGAATGGCGATGGCGATGTCCAGTCCGGAGCAGAGGTTGGTCCAGGTTTCCGTGAAGAAGGGGATGTCTGAAGAGGTGGCGCTGAGGAGGTCCCAAATATCTGTGGCGTATTTGTGGAGGGACTGCACATTGGGGAGGATGGAGTTGAGCCGGTCAGGTGCACTGTTGGTCGGCTGGGAGGCAAGAGGCACTGGTGTGCTCATGTGGCAGAAGGTGCGTTTGCAGTTTCAACATGCAGAGGGTGCAAGGGTTTACTTTGGTGATGCTAGATGGCAGGCGGCATGGTGTCCAGGGTTAAGGGTGAGGAGGGTGCTGGCGTCGTAGCGATGGAGTGTCCGAGAGGCAGGGTCCCTGGTGCTGGGCACTGTTCAAGGCAGACAGACACAGACGGGCTTGCCTTTGGCTGCCCTTCGGCACACCAGTGCCATGCCCGCTGCGCATAGCCGCACTGCATCCGCCATTAGGTAGTGTTGCAGGGGGGCTGGGCAGCTGTGAGGCTGGAGACACAGAAAAGGACACTGGAGGGGACAGGACCCGGGTGATCGCAGCAGCAACGAGGGAGAGGATAGGGAAAAAGGAACTGAAAAAAGCACAGGAAAAACAAAGCTAACCACAACAAAAATTAACAAATAGAGTAAAAGGTAGGAAAGCAATAGAGAAGAGCAGAAAGATGAACAGGAACAGCAGACGAGAGGGACAGGAGGGCAGTCAAACTGCAGAGCAGTGATGCTCTACCACTGGACCACCAGGGATGAGGCACAGGCAGGAGCCTTCAGGTGGAGGAGGGACTCAAACACCTGACCTCTGTTTCAGAGGAACCAACAACAGCAGATTGGGACAGCAGCAGCAGCAACCAGATGGTGCAGCACTGTGGAAAAAGGAAGTCCCCTAAGGGTTAGTCCCCCGTACACCCAAATGCAAACTAACAGGGGGCAAGGAAAGGCAGCACCACCGGGTTGCCACTTTTGATCTAACAGTGGCAACCAGATTATGTGTTCCCCAGCGAGTAACAGTGTATCAAGCTGAATACCCAAAGGCCTGGGCCAGAACAGGCCCCTGTGCCCCTGGCACCCACTGCCACCAATGGCCGTTCACAGCGAATTGAGCGAGTTAGTGGAATCCCCCACCAGTCTTGTGCAGTGCCCTCGGGTGATGTAGGTCAGCCGCAGTGCAGGGATTGCTCAGGGCAAGGTATGTGACACCCACAGGTACTAGGCCTGGGCCCAACTCATCCCCGGGCCTCCTCCACTACGCGTCTCACCTTCTCCTCACCTGGACATTGACACTGGGGCTCAATGCACTGCACTCTCTCCAAATCTGTGACTCAGCCAGCAGGAGCCTCAGCCAGGTGGGATCTCACAAGCCTGGGTACAGCAGTCCCCACCAAGTCCACTGGGGAACCACCCGATGTAGGTGTGGCAGCAGGGCCCCCTTAGATGCAAAGTTGCAGTGCTCCCGCCACCCAAGTTTGGTACAGCTCAGGGGCCTAACCTTCCACAGCGTCTGGACAGCACAAGATCCTATGGCCTGTGAGGCAGGGAGGCACAGCACACCATTTATGATCACCTCCGTGGACCCCAAGGTGGTGGTGAATCGTAGTATGGGATGCAGACCTACCTTGGTTGTGCGCAGGAGTGCTTCTACCGTTCAAAGCTCTAAGGGGCACCAGGCGGTCTTCTCACACAGGTCAGCAACATGTCTCCATGCGACCTGCCAGATGTCACCACAGGGTAAGGGCGATCACTGCACCTCATTGTCTACCGCCACGACCCAGCAACTCCACAGCACCTCTGCATCCCACTCCGGGTCCCAGACGCAGCCCCAGCGAGGTCTCCAGGCCCTGGGGACTGTCCGCGCTTTCAAGGTTTTGGATGCCATGGCTTTGCAAGAAGTGCGCAATGAAAAGTGATGTGCCTCTTTTCGTAGATGTAGCACTTAATTTTCCCTTCTAATGGGACTGTGGCTGGTCATCCTGGCTGTTGGGGGGCATACAGGGGTGTTGATCTGTGCTACACTTAGCCCTGGCTGCTCAATTCTGCATTCCATTGGTTGTATTTCCTATTTTTAATTGGAGGTGGACTTATAGGCTATTTTTCCCTCTAGAGGCAAAAAAAGTCGCGTTAGGCTGACAAACGTGAGTTTTCTTTCCAGCTAATGGGACTTTTGTCTGTTTGTGACCTCTAACGTCAGAATTTGTATCGCCTTCACTAAAGTGATACCGACAGTTTTCACCGCAGCTACTTGAAACTATTGTAAATACATCGCTAACAGGGTGATAGCTTTTGGTGATATGCATCATTAAGAAAACTGCTGCTCACTAGCGTTAGCGTTAGTTAGCGTCAGTTCTTGGACACATGCCCCTGATTGTCTTAGGCTTTACTGAGAAAATCATCCCTCTGTAAAAATGTTTTCTCTGAGTGAACAGGAGGCTTGGTGCACTACAGTAAGACCACCCTCTCTAGTGATTCCTCTCAGCAGAATAAACAGTCTGTGTAGAAGGATTAAGAAAAAAACTAGGCCCTGTGCCAGTACATTTCAATATGTTTTACATTCTGTATGGTACAGTTTGATGACACAGTGATTCTATGTTATAGTACTCTGCAACCAGAGCCTCTCTAGTGATACCTCACCAGAGAGCTAACACTCTGGGCTCAATTACGATGTTGGCTGAAGTTGGATCCGACTGACACCATCGGGTGTTCGGGACCGACCAACCGAAAGTCGGCGGTCCTGACACCGCAGTCACAATGCGACCGTACATGGTGTGGTTGCATACTCTCATTTCTCTGTGGGAGCCTGTGCTGAGGACGTAAACCAGCCAAAGCTCAAGCTCCCATAGAGAGATGGGAGATTCTGTTAATCCTTGCACCGTGTGGCAAGCACCTCAAGGTGCCTGCCACACGGTGTAGCGATGAACAAGGTGCCCCCTTTGCCCCCAACTGGAGGCCACAGGGAGAAGGGGAAACTGCTAGGGGCCCCCAAACTCACTTTCCGACAGACTTTCCAATGTCGGAAAGCCCAGCATGGAAAGCCTGTCAAAAACCAAGCATCATAATCCCAACGGCAGAAACACCGTCCATTGGGATTACGTGCTGGTCTCCGAGTGGCTGATGGGCTCTTTGACGGCCAGTTTTAAATTTGACCGCCTGCATCATAATGCGATGGTCGGAAATGAAACTAGCGATGAGGCCCTCTGTGTAGAAGAACTTGGAGAACTATTACCTACTGAGTTATATGGCTTTACAAACAGCTAACTCTTTACTGATATCTCAGTGTGTGTAGAATGTGTCAGAGAAACACTAGGTGCTGTGCTACCACATTTTAACGGAGTGAAGATTGTACATAGTAATGTTTGATGTAAAAGTAAACCTTTGTAACACAATTCTATACATTCCCTCTTTAGAAATAGCTCTATAGGATCACTGACATAATATTGGTCCAACAAATATCTCAACAACTACATAGCAAAGTAAGTAACAATTATATTTAATCTAAAACATAACTGTTAACAAACTTAAAATTATAAAATAGCAAATACATTTTAACACACTTTTTAACTAATAATCTATTTTACACAGGTCTCTGAAAGGACAAATCTACAAATTTAAAACCAATAAACTACCACAAAATATCAACTATCACAAACCTACAAAAAGAAATAAGAAAGTGAATATACATAAATAACAAATTATGAATTCACCCAAATAGCAAACAAAAACAAACCAAACAACTTCAAACCCTACAAACTACCAATAAAAGTACCATTTAAAATGTAACTTACATTTTTCTATTTCAATCAACAGAACCGAAACACCTGCTGCACATTAATATACCTCCAAGTGAAAAGCTGCAAAACCTGGTGAAACATCTCACCAGAACATACAAGTATACAAACTAGAAGTAAATACATTGTTAAACATGTTAATGACAAATGTGCAAAAGTTTAAAGAAATATATTTTTATACTATTATGGTACGTACAGAGAGAATAACAGAGCCTGCCAAATGTATCACTTCACAGAAAGGAAAGCAGTTACCAAATAACATGGGCTACACCTACAGCCAAGTATGTGCATCGTCAGAAATTATAAACGGGAAACGTACTAAATATTATTTGAATGCATGCTATTGGAGTGCAAATACAAAAGATGATGTTGTAATTCATGTGAAAGAGCACAACCACCCCGCAAACATGACATCAATAGAATTATGAAAACTATTGCAATATATAAAAGGGGCCCACAAACCCACAAGCAAAGTCTTGAAGGATATTTTACGGTGCAATTCGAACCACCGAGGCCGCAAAGTTACCCCCGCCATATTACGATGCATGCAGGCTGAACTGCCAACTGCAGTGGTCAGAATGTTCTCAATATGGGCTGCGGCGGTCCGAGTAGCATTCTCTTGGGCCCCCACAGTCAAAAATATTGCTGATAGGGACTCCAACACCAACAAGGCTGTGCTACCACAACTAATCAGATTATGATGATGGAACCACTGCACTGGCAAACAGATAACAATTAAACCATTGTTCTGGCCGTCCCTTGTCAGCTGTTTCATGATGGCACTAGACCGCTGTGCTGCTGCTACTGTGATGCAGCACAACAGTGCACATTGGATGTAGAAAAAATTAAAACAGCTGATGGTCATCGCGAAAGTGGACTCACCTACAAATCACACTACAAAACACACCCCATTGCAGACCATGGTCCTTTGCCTCTCCACTGCATCGCAGAAAGTAAGAGAAGCAATATTGGTCAGATAAAGCTGTCACACAATCTCAACACACACACTCCCTATACTTTTTTGAACATTTTTCTACATATTTTCTTGTTGTAAAGCCATTTTCTGTTTTCTTCACTGTCACTCTCTTTATGTTTACTGACTCCTAGTTGTCAGTGATGGTGGATGAAATCATTAGAGTAGAGCCACAATTGTTTGGAGCCCAAGTCTAAGAAACGTCTATCTCTAGGAAAAATGAAATGTGCGACAGGATTGTCAACAAAACGAATGCTGTAGGTACCACCCTGCGCACAAAGGAGGACATCAGGAAGAAGTGGCACAACCTGAGGGCGTGGGTTAAGAACCGGCCTCCAGGCACCACCTTGCAGCCCAGGAGATTGGCTGTGGTCCTCCCAGCCCACCATTAGAACTCACAACATGGGAGGAGAAGGTGAACACCACCCTGCATTCTAAGGGCTTGAATGGAATACCTGGGGGATGGAGTATGGTAAGTGACACCTCCCCAGCTGTCACAACATATCATTGTTCTATTTGCACATTTCTCATCTCTTGCTATAGTGTTTCTCATCTACCTTCCCTATATGCAGTAGTCATGTTATCAGATCTGTGTTATTGGCAGTTACAATCAGTAGCCCTGCACAAAAGATTACATGTATCATTCTCCATTACATCCCACATGTGGTAATGCTGTCTGTAAGTGCATTGCAAGACATTGGGAGACATATATTACTCACTTGTCAGTCATTTCACTGCTGAGGTTCATCTCACAGCCAGTTAATCAATGGTCAAGTGCAGGGTAGCATTGATTGTAATGACAACAACTACCATCAGACCCACTACTTCTATTTCTGAACTGGAGGTACCAGTATTGTTTATCATTACTCACTTGTCAGCTCTGTCACCAGTGATCCCTAGGTGAAATGGACTGAGCACCTTCCAAACAATTATCTGCTCAGGCACGTGTCTGCCTAATCTGCCTGAACTTCCCCTGGTCTCCATAAATGAAAAGAAAGAGGAAATATTGACACCATATCAAGCGTGTACCTGAAATATCAGTAACGCAAAAAGGTAACCCAGCTGATTTGAAATGTCTGGTGACCCATTGGCACTGCACAGCACACATGATTACCAATGCTGAATCTACTACCAAGTTGTGTGTATGCCTGTATCGTACATACCTAGGACTTTGAATTTACAAATACACAGGTAGGGACAGATCTACAAGAAAGTGCTGCAACGTTGCACCGCAAGCCCTTTGGCTGCGCCACGCTGCGGCACTTTCAGAGCACAGGAATTTGACATATCTACAATGATATGTTGCATTCCTGTGCTCTCCCCTGCGCTGGTGCACAAACAGCTGCCATGCGCCAGCGCAGGCACCCTTGCACCATGGTGCAAGGATGCCTGCGCCATGGGGAGATTGTTTTTGTGCAGTAATGGGCGCCTTCCTGCACCAAAAAAATCAGTACAGGCATTTTCCTCTTCCAATGTGTGCTGTAGACTGCAGTACGCATTGAAAGAGGAAAAACTGAGGAGAAATTCCTCCTCGTTGTGCCTGGCTACGGACTCATTTCCAGGTTTACGATTTCTCGTAAATCTGGAAATGTGTCTGATTCCATGGGTCTTGCGTGGGAACACCCACAGCAACTCCCATGGAATGCCACTTTCACGCAAAGTGCTGCGTGTAAAGGGACCATATTTACAATGACAGGAAAAGCCACGCAGGGTGACTTTTCCTGTCCTTGTAAATATGGGGCAAAGAAATGCGCTGCCAGTGTGTCACAAGAAGTGAAGTCAAACACAACATGGATAGTTGACAATACCAAATCACCCATTTGGCCCTCCCAGACCTGAACTCACTGTGTACCAAATGATGTGGATGTATATACCATACTTACAAGAATAACAATCTACTCTATGTTTGGACAAGTCAAACCGGCATAACTGGCCAGAGTCAGGACATCGCCCAGACTCCACCTTTGCACATGGATCAAGCCTGCAGTGATGCAGAATATCCTGATCAGATGGACCTTGTGAACATAACTGACCCATCTGGACAGCCTGGGCAGACGGCAATAGTGAGTCTCAATATGCCTACAACCACACATACCACCCCAGCTGCAACATCTCAGCTGATCTCTGCCACAACAACCGGTGGACCTATCATGGTCGGCAACATCTCCTGTGCTCCAGTCCAACTTCCACAGGTGAGGTTTGACAGCACTCTCACTGAGGATGGAGGAGCCAGTGGGAGGGGACAGGCTGGCCCAAGGTCACAGGCCTATGGGGGCAGGGGTGGAGGGAGAGTAACTGTGGGCATGGAAAGTGAGGTCACTGGTGCCAGTGACACCCAGGCCAACATAACTCGAGTCCTGGGAGCTTATGAGGGCTCCCAAGGAGTGATGGGCCAGGTACTTGAGGAACTCTGGGAGATGAAGCAGCTGCAGAGGTCCATAAACCAGAGGCTGGCCACCCACAATAAAAACATGGGCCTGCTCATAGGGGTGCTGAGGGACATTACCACCAAACTCTGCAGGGCTCTTCCCCTGCTACCTGCCCCTTCCTGTGGTCCATCTACATCTGGCCCTTCTACATCTACTACAGCCACAGGAAAGGAGGTCCTGTCAGAGGATGAATCCTCCGACACCCCTGACCCTGCAGCAGTGAATCCCCCCATCAGGGGCTGGGACATTCAGGAAGTTCAGTTGGCAAGGCACCCACCACCGATAGGAAGAAATGTGACACCTGATATCCTCCTTTGTGTGCAACATGTTCACTTTGTTGACTATTCCTGTGGACTTTTTCCTTTCTGATGGGAGAGTATGTTGGACTTTGGACTTCAGACAATGTGGCTCTTACAACAATGGTTTCGTGCACCAACACTGACTACAACACTCCTGTGCTGTCACTATTTTTCTGCAACTCGTTTTTCCCCATTGTGCACTGCAATAAATTCACTTGTCACAAAATCATTAGCTCATGCAGCATCATTCAAATCTAGCAAGTTATAAAGGTATACCCTTGTGACTTGCCAAATGTAATTAGAAGCTACTTATGTAAGCGTGGACATTTGGAATGCCATCAATGGGCAACTGAGTATCACAACCACGTCACCCCAACACAGACATGCAAGTGTACAGTCTCATGGCATCTTTATTCCATAGTTCCAACCCTAGGCAGACATAATGTCAAAAACAGAGCTAAATAGTACATCAGTGAAGTGATCTATGTCAGTGACCACAAATGTCATGAGTTGACCTTAACAACATGGTCGGAGGGTATACATCAGACAATGCCAAATAGATTAGTCAAATGACAATTGGTTCGTAGAATCAGCTAGAGCCACATCGACAACCTCACAAAAAGTATCTCACATCATTGAAATAAAGAAACCAAAACTTGACAGTACAACAGTTTCTGAGCACAGGATCATTTAAATCCTATCTTGCTGCATCTGGTTGAATGTCACATACAAATGTCAGAGGTGTGCTACAAGCACCGTGGCATACAATGATGAGACACACCAACGGCTAAATCCAGTTCATACACATTGAGGATTTAACCAATGTGAAGGGAGACTAGCATGATTTGGCCCAACAACAACTTTATGTTGGAGTACATGAATGCGCTCATATTGCAATAGGACCACCACATGACAGGGAACAAGTCCAATGGAGTCTTAGCAGCTTCCATTGTATTGCTGTGCAAGCTGGCTTGGTACCGGAGTAGTACACCGGAAGAGTGTGCCAGACATTCCCAGTCACAATCCATGTCCACTTCGTACTTAACCACAGCATCATATGCCTGCTGATGTCACAACTCTGAAATGTCCAAATGAAGATTTCATGGTGAAGGTACCTACAACAGACCATTACAAAGACATTAGCTAGGAAGCCATACATATGACATTAATCACTGCAAACGTCTGGAGTACACAGTGTCGCATGCACAAAGCAACATCAACAAGGTGTGCATGTGCCATGACCTTCTTCCACAAACATCCGTGCAGAGTTTGCCACAGCTGTACACACCTCACATGTATCCCTGAACATCCTCCTCACAGAATCACAATAGTCACTGTAACAGTCAAAATAATAAAATCTCACAGCATACTTACACTCATGAGGAAACGATGATAAGCTCTTGACAAATGTAAACTCCTTCCTCTACCTCTTCACCATTATTTTCATCATTTGGCATTTTAGGATCCTCACCTGGTGGCACCTGCTGGTCTCTATCCTCTGCGATAAGAGAGATGTTCCGTCACAGTGCTAGGTTCTGGAGCATGCAGCAGGCTACAGTGATCTGACACACCTTCCCAGGAGAGTAGAGAAGTGCTCCTACAGTGCTATCCAGGCATCCAATTCTGACCCTCAGGAGCCTAAAAGCCCAATCCACTAGCTGTCATGTTCTTCCATGGACCTCATTGAAGCTGACTCCCTCCTGGCGTTGTCGGATTACTCAGCGGTGTCAACAACCATGGGCAGTTAGGATACACTAAGTATCCTAGATGGAAGACACACATATGTGCAATAATGAGTTCCAGAATTTCAGAAGATATGACACATAAAACGGTTGGACACTTCATACGCATAAACAAGCAGGCCCCCTCTGGTAGTAGTTGTGACATCAGATGGGGTATGATGCTGTTCAGTAGTATAAAGGAGTCAGGGGCAGATCCTGGAAATGTGGCATAGACATATGCAATATATAAATCTGGTAAATAAACCACTTGCATTTTGATACAATGGAAGTGCTTCCTATTCCTATAAATCTGTTCTCTGGCTTGTAGTGGTACTAAGGCAATGTGTGTGCATCAATAGCTCCAACTACATGTGGAATGCAACCAAATCCATAAAAGTCACCCTTCACATTGGCCAAATCTTCATGTCTGGGGAACTGGATGCATCTGTCCATGTGTCTCATCATTGCTGCAAGCAAATCAAGAAGTATGCCACTGAACATACGTTGTGATATTCCACAAAATATAGCCACAGTGTACTGAAAGGAATCTGTGTCTAGGAAATGCAGTGCTGCCATTATTTTCACCACTGGTGTCAGAGATGTGGGATAGTTTTTTCGAGGGCATAAATGAGGCTCCAACTGGTCACATAAATCTTGTTATGTCTGCCTATGGAGATGAAACTTCCTGATGACGTTCTTCCATTGTTTAAAAGTTTGAAAATGGCCAGTATGCTGGATGCTTTTGTCTCCTCTCTCTACCAGGGTAATTATGTGTGAAGTGTATAGACATATGGATATTGTTCACAGTGTCCACACTAACATTTACCAAGATACACCCAAAAGTAATGTGACCAAACATACCAGAATAATATGTTAGCAGTACACAGCAATTCATATAATAATTTTAAGATGCACAGTATGATATACCATAGCATACATAGCAACTTTTTGGATGAGGAAAGTGGAAGAGATGCCTGACAATGATCTGGATGATACATTTCCCCCATAGACCACTGTTGTAGGAGAGGCCTGTTCAGGCGGGAGACAGCCTAAAAAATTACAATGACTTTCCAGATAAATAAATCACCCTGATTAATCGGATTGATTGCCATTACTGCAAGTTCCACCTATCATCACCAATCTGAACTCCACATGTGTGTGTAATGGCACTGTGCACATCATGTAAACTTCAGTTGTATGGCAGACACCGCCATTTTGTAGAGTCTGCACTGCACACATAACTACCATCATCGCTGGTGTACAGTGCACCGCGGTAATCATGCAGGGTAATGTACGACATTGATGTTTGAGTATTGGTATAAGCAGAGTAATTGCATCATACATCAGATGACATGTTCCAACATGTTTGTACTGGTGGGTATGCACTTAGAAGATCGTTTTCTATGTGGTTTTGAACACTGACATGGCAGATGCCTGACCTCACTAATGGGACATACTGAATCGCTGACTGTCGGCGGATTTAAATCAAGCTGTAGGCGTCTTCTTCCATCGGGGTCAACAGCCATAGGCTAACATTGGATAATGTGACCGCCGCAGTCCAAGGGCTGTGTCAGTCTACATAGAAGACCACCTTCATGGATGCCTGATCTCGTTAATGGAATATGCTGATTTGCAGGCTGATCTAAACTGCATGATAGGCGGCTTCCTCCACGGCAGTCACAGCCATAGTTACGTTGAATAATGTGACTGCCGTAGTCCAAAAGCTATGTCAGTCTACAAAGAAGACCACCTATTTGTGGATGCCTGACCTCACTAAGGGGGCATGCTGATTCGCTGACTGCCGGCTGATTTAAACCGTGTAGTAGGTGGCTTCCTCCATGGCTGTTACAGCCATAGGCTAATATTTGATAATGTGACCGCCACCGTCCAATGGCTGTGGCCATCTACACAGAAGCTAACCTATGTGGCATACATGTACGTTGCAGCTTGAAATAACTTGCCTCCAGACACTGTTGCTTACACCACATTCTCAACATCAGCTGCTGTTTGCCACCTCTGGTACCTATCATGGCACACTGTACAGGGAGCAGATGCCCTGCCTTTACTCCAGAGGAGCTAGTGACCCTGATGAATGAGGTCCTTCCACAGTATCACCAGCTCTATGGCTCACCAGAGGAGCTAATACAGTCTGTACTCTGCAGCAAAAATCCTATCCATTCCCATAGACCACAATGTGGCTCAGAGTGCAGACTGACATCCAAGTTTTGTAGTCAGATAGAGTGGCCCCTACATAGGACAATCATGGCATGGTTCAGGTGGCACTGTGCTTTGTGGACTTCACATCACAATATTGATGTGTAATCAATCCTAAATCGTATACTGCTTGCATGCACATATCTTTGCATGTATAAATGTTATGTTTCCTATGAAGAATTTGCTATTCAGTTCATGGCAGATGTGCTAACAAATGCATAGGCCTTAGACCCTAACTTGTGGATGTTTCCTGTATCTAGCATGTGAGGATGATGTGAGATTTGTGTACAGTCCCACATATCAATTAACACACACGAGGCCTCACCAAACTGTTGTCTGGGAGATACCAATAACTCACAGACCCCTTCATAGTGATGCATTAACGGTCATGTCATATATAGGATTGCCACAAGATGTTCTGTTAGATAAGGAAAATGTGGGCATATGATGGTCATGGTAAGCCTGCAAAGAGAAACCCCAGAGAATGAGTTGTGCCTTGTAGGGCCCATGGCCCAAGTTGTAGTGCAGATAATGTGGTTATGGAACTGCTGCTCAGACCACTCTCCCTGTAGATCTGCTGATCCTCAGATGGGGCATTAATATAGCATCATAGGACCTTGAGTTAGTCTAAATGCACCTAGTATTATTAATTGGTATGGTGCATGATAAGAACCAAGACTACTGTCCATGGACCCATATTGTCACTGTGTGTCATTGCATTAACACAAGCACCTGATGTCAATAGACTGGCCTAGTCAGTATTTTTATGGTGCTCAGAATGTATGCCTTATACATGTGGTGTGTGGAATATTGATTGATGGTTAAACTAGCTGTCTACAACCTCTGTGTCACCTTAGCAGATGACCTATATCATGCATGTCTACTTAGTCTCTTCATTTATTGCATTCATAAAGGTCAATGCCCATGAGAAGGTGTCCATGTGGTTTGCCATACCCCATAAGGTGTGGACCCTGGGGGTTGCTGGTTGGCACAGTGTTCACTGCAGGGAAAGGTGGGAGGATATGAGACGCTGGACCTGGAAGATCGTGGATTTCCAGCTTGGGCTGTCCTCCCAAGGCAGAAGGGGAATGCGCCAGACCCTCACCCTCCCAAGGGCCCGCATAGTGGCGGTGGCATACCTGGACCTTAATGGGCAGTTGAGAGCTCAACAGCAGCGAGAAGGGGGTGAGTATTGGCCTGATTGAAACATTATGCATGACCATTTATCTTTTGTTACAGACATTTTCCCATCAAGCTTGAAGGTGACTCAAGTCCCATGCAATGGGAGAGTTGTTGCATGTGTAGGTCTGGTAGTAGGTGCATGGTGTTAACTGTAGACTATTGTCATTGTGATTTTGAAAAGAAAGCAGGGTTAACGGCGGACTCCGATGACTGCACCTCCTTACTTTGTTCCCAATGTTTATGAAATAGTATTAGTTGATGACGGTGTGCATACTAACACCCCTGCATCCGCCGTTAGTGGATGCCAACTGCCAGGCAGATCAATGAGTTTCAAAAAGGGGTTCGGGGTGGTGCACCACCGTTTTGTTTGTGAGTATATTACACCAAGTGGTCAGTAGTTGGTATACAAAAAGTCTTTATTTTAAGTTAATCGTCCAAACAAAGCCTCAGCCAACGCGTTTCGTTCAGAGTGAACTTCGTCAGGGCTGGAAAAGTATGAAGAAACATAACATAAGTGGACATACCATACATAACATTTAAAAAGTACATTAAGAGACACCATTTAAAAGTTAACACATACTAAGAGAATATGCACAGGACAGATCATGGATATACCATGAGTTATGGGTATATAAACATTGCCACACAAAGCAATATTATATAGAACAACACATAACATTACGAATAAAAACATTTCATTAATAACAGGGGGAGCAAGAGTGTGCCGCTGTGATTCCAAAGCGAGTATATTTTTGAAAAAACCCTTAATGCTGGAAAATATTATTTAATCAAAGATGTCCCCAACTAGAGCGTAGATCCTATATCAGTGGTTAATATCTTGCTACCCCATCTAACCATGTGTGGTGTAGAATACTTTATCAGAGGTGGAGAGAGACGGATGGGGGGGGGGGGGGACATGGGCGTATCTGCGTCATTTCAATCTTGGATTGACCCAAGTAAGCCATAAACTATTATGTATAGAGATAGCAAAAAGCAAGTTGAGTAGGGAGACAAAAGCAGGAAGTAAACTAATAAGAAGCCGTCTCCTGCGGGGAGACACGTACCATAAGTAGAAGTGCGAGTGCAATCCAATAATATAATCGAAATAAATGTAGACCAGTGATCGTCTCTCGACGAACTTTGAATCACGTTGTGTTTTGGTTTGGTAAACAATCCTGATTGAACTTCCAGTGCCACCTTGATAAGGGCACTGTGCACGTATCTGTAAAAACAGAAAAAACGGAAGCTGAATATAAATAATTAGTATTAAAACTTGGTCTGAACAAAATGTCAGTCTAAAAAGCGTGAATTTCCATTCTGGTGTTTCTGACTGAAAAAGTAGAGAAGCCATCTATGAACATCATGTTGGTAAATACTACATGAAAGCTATAATTTCAAAGTTTCAAATATACACCCAATAACCGAAAACGAGAAATATACAAAACAAATTGCCATTAGGACTGACAAAGTCTCGTTGGGGCTAAAACAGCACAAATATAAATTCAGCCCGCATTGGATGTAAAAAGACCCCTGTCCCTGCGAACAATACATCCGCCCTGCGCACATAGGCGTGAGCCAGACCGTGCCTCCACACGAGGAAAGAAAAGGTCAATGTGACGTCCCATTGCACAGTTGACAACAAGTATTTGTTCACTACTTGGAATTTACTATCGTGAGGGTTTTTGCTGTGTAACACAAAAACCAGTCAGGCAACCTGCATAATCCCAGCGACTCGCGAAAAAGGAAAAAAAAAAAAAAAAGGAAGAAAAAAGGTCTTCACGGAACATAGGAAAGCATGTAATAGCGCCCTGGGATCGGGTCAAAACCAGAACTGTGGTAAAAGCAGCCCCCTGCCACAAAACGGCAGGATCAAATAAAAGCCAAGCCTTTGCTACGGCAGCCAAGCCTTTGCTACGGCAGCCCCATGCCGCAAGCCAACAACGACATAAAGTTACCAAGAATTTCCCTGCATACCTGTAACGTGACGGTAGTCCGTGCTCTCCCCTACGAGTGTCCCGTAATGTGACCTGGGGCAGACGCCGTGTTTTAACAGCAAGCGTGCCTGTGCAAAGTTCGACGTATGTCAGAGCACGTCACCGGTCGAGGATGGGCGTTTGACAGGCGGCCAATGCTGACCCTGCTTAGGCGGTTTCCTAGGAAACCCGGTTGTATACCATAGGGGTTGACAGAGGCCGGGTTGGCGTGAAGGCTCAGATAGAAACGTCAAGAACGTCAAGACATGTCACGAGTTATCAATGGGTGTGTCAGGGGTTTAGCCAATGTGTGCCAAGTCGGACGTTACGTCAGCGGTTCAAGGCGCGTCGGATTTGAAAGGCAAATATGCAACGTCAAAGTCTTAGCAAGCACCAGTTTGTAAAGGAAAAGAGCGCACGTGAGGTCAAGACGGTGCGGGGCGTAACCAGTTGGAAAATAAGTATATCAAGGGAACCGCCAATACTGTCAAAAGTAAATATGATGTCGGAGATGCAAAGTATGCCCGGTGAAGAGGCAAGTAGTGCATATTCAGTTAAAACCGGTTAGTAAACAGTTGTGGATCACATGGGGGTCCTTTCACGAGAAGCGCAGGGGTGTCAAAGCATTGTGCAACATTGTGCATATGAAAATAGCGTAATGTCGGCGTTGCAGAATATGCCAATTAAGACACAGAAGTGTGCCTATTCAGTAACAGCGGTTGTTGAGCAGTAGTGACCGAGTGGGAGTCCTCACAGGAGAGAAGGGGGATATCCGAGTGTCATGCATATATTAGCATGTATAAATGTCGAAACGCGTCCATGGGTTATGGACGCGTTGTTGGACGGCAGTCAATAAACTCCCTCCCTAGAGAATATTTTGGTTCTGGGTAGAGCAATCACGTGATCAGAGTACAATGGATCACATTAAACCGACAATCTCCAAAGATATTTTCCTAATTCGGAAGCATGCCAAAGAGGTGATCAAAATACATAAGATCACTTAAAACTGAGAGCCTCCGTCAAGCGAGCAATTTAGAAGTACGACGGTAGACCAGTTTAAAAGTCATTGTGACCAGGAACTCAGTAGGGTCCAGTCAAATGTGAGTTTCCAGAGTCAAACAGCCACATGGCTGCCTAATGTCTCAGATAACCAAACATATCTTTTGATGTCACGTGTGACAGTGGCCCCAAACATGCCACTTGTCATCCTAGTGTCTGGCGTGATGCTCTCTCACTACTGTGTCTCATTAGATGGTGGACTACTTACTTGTGGCATGGCATACAATGCACTCTGGATGCAGACAATGAGAACTACTTCCCCTTGGTAAATGGGGAATGTACAGTATCATGAGGTGGATAACAACACTGGTGCCATCTGTTTTGATGCCTACAGGCTGGCATGTGTATCTTTTCATGTCACATGTACAACTGTTCCATATATGATCTGAGGGACTACAAGGTTTTTATTCAGATTCCATTATATTTGTATGCATTGGCCAATGTGTATCTGACAATATTATTCAGTGATGGGTATACAGAGTACGTGTAACCACACATATGGGTATGTAGACATGGGTGGGAGAATTACACATACCCAATGACATTGATGGATGCCATTAGCCAGAGCAAACTGTTGAGGCAATGACTCACATGGTAGGAGGACTTCTAGTACTTTCTGGCAATGTGAGTTAGCATACAATTGAGAAGGGTGCATGCAGTTAGGTGTGATGCACATGTGCATTTGTGAAGGGTCATTCACTGGCCGGTGATATATCAGGGAGTGACATGCTGACATGTTGGGCTCATATGTGTCTATTAGCACTACATTGGTGGTTGTATTTGCGAGACAAGGAAGGTACAGTGAATTCTCTTGATTTCTGGACACGATTATGACCTCTTTATGACTGGATATCTCCTACGCCTCATGTACTTTTTATTTTTCTAATGGCATTGAGATTTGCAACGTGAACATGGTGTGCTCACATG
Organism: Triturus cristatus; assembly: GCF_964204655.1. Lineage (NCBI taxonomy): Eukaryota > Metazoa > Chordata > Amphibia > Caudata > Salamandridae > Triturus > Triturus cristatus. The sequence goes on from NC_140580.1 coordinate 687,450,262, forward strand.
AACCAATCTTGACTGGGGATGTTCCTAGGCAGACTCATGTACAATGGTTCTTTGTGCTGAAATCACACACCAGTTGGAGTCATATTGTATCCATTCTACTTTTCTGTGCTACAAGCTACTCCTGTGCAGCTTTCAACTGTGCCATCAGGCAGTGAACAGATGTAAAATTGTCACTTTTGAAGTGTGAACAGTGTGGAATGGGCACTTTCATGTCACCTTATTCTTGGCAGTCACATATTGCTGTGACTTAGCCGTAACAGGTGCCCAGCACTTCCACATCTTGAGGGTTAGGGACACCAGACCGTTTGCTGATTGCAGCGCCTTGTGCAGATAGGTAGTATTGCATCTATGTGGACATACCATTTGATGACATCAGGCGACTATGGTATGCTACAAGGGCCTAGGTTGAAAGTAGGCCTGGGCGAAGCACTTCGCTACGCTCGCGTAGTTTGCGAAGTTCGCGCTACTTCGCACTACGCGAACTGCACGTAGCACAGTGCGAACACGCGTAGCGTAGTGTTGCATAGTGCTGCGGTCATTTTTTGCTTGCTCGCGGTCCTCAACGTCAAGTTGGCGACCGCGAGCAAGCAAAATGACATCCCGGCGAGACTTTTTCCTTGTTCGCGATCGCGAGCATGGAAAATAAACCTCCCGGCGAGATTCCCAACGCGAGGAGGTCAGGTTTCTCATTGCGAGGGGTCGCGTATGCTCGCGACCGCTCGCGATGAGAAACTACCAGTTCGCGTTGAGAAAGCTGCCGCTCGAGTAAAAATCTACTCGAGCAGCAGCAAACTACAGCTCGCACTGTGCAAGATGCCATTTTCAATGATTGCACAGTGCCGGTTGCTTGTCCGCACTGTGCAATCATTGAAAACAACATCTTGCACAGTGCGAACATGTTACTACGCAGTTCGCGAAGTGCTACGCGTAGCTCGCGTAGTGCGAACTTCACTTTGCGTAGCTTCGCGAAGTGCTACTTCGCGAACTACGCCCACCCTTAGTTGAAAGGGTGATGATAATTCCTGCTACACCAATGAGGGTGGATTTAGGACAATGCCACACATGCAGTTGGAGCACACTGTGGTTATGACATCATTGTGTGTTACTGTGCACAGGTCATGTAGCATTCATGTATTTGTTCATACCAATGTTGGACAGAATGTAGTCATCCTTGTATGTGTTGCGATCTGTGCAATAGTGTAATGTGTTGTGTTAGGATCTGTATGCCCAGTGGGTACACAGAATTGCACCAAACCTATTTCTACTATTATTATAGACAAACCCAGCCCTTCAAATCCCAACCCCCAGCCCACCCGAGTAACATCATAGAGGTTCCTGGATTTCCCTGGGAGTGTTCTGGAATGCAAGTTTGGTGGCCCACCAGTGTGCTTGCCCACACAATAATCCTTGGACTGGCCATTGGGTTTCATTTTTGAGCACTGATTTGTTGTTTCAAATAAAAACTTAATTGGTTTATGTAGACCTTTGTCCTACCATTGCTACTGATGCTAACTGTTGTGCTTGGATATTGGGATGTGTGACCATAGTTGTCTGTGTTACAGCATGATAGATGATCCTTTTGCAGATGTAAGTATAGTCAGACAATTAATGGAGTTACAGAGGCCGAGAGTCAGTCTTCAAATGATGTATATGTGGGATGAGTTCAAATTGGGGTAGACATTGAACTGTGTGGTATCTGCTATGGTAAGGTTATATGACAATACCAAATGTTCATTCACCGCGCACGTTTTCACTATGCAGATTTAACAACGCATACCACTACCACACTTTCATATTCACTTACATTTGAAATACCTTCACCACGCAATTCACTTCCACGCATGCTTTTTTCATGCTTACTGTTAGTGTAAAATCCATATATATATATATATATATATATATATTACCTACTGGCGGTCGCCAGTAGGTAGTTATAGTTAGGACCCTGTTTCCATAGGAAATCCGCAACATTCTATTTGGAATAACTTTGGCGCCGGTCGACGAATCCTCGCGAATTTCTCAAAATAGGTGGGGCGCTATGCTCCGCTCCTACCCTGAAAGTCTCGGGGGGATTCGTCAAGCGGGGGCTGAGATAAAAGGGGGGTCCCAAAACGCGTTTTTCCCATGCATTTTTCCATAGGACCTTTAGACAGGGCTACAGCCCGAACGGCTGAACAGAATTACTAGAAATTTGGCAGAGAGGTAGTCCTCAGGTCAAGGAAGTGCCTTTTGTGGGTTTGGTGTAAATCTGTTCAGTAGATTCTGAGAAAATAGCCTTTAAATCAATATATATATCTGAGCCAGCTTACGGTACGCTTACCGTAAGCTTACCGTACGCGTACGGTGGCGTGCGCGAGCGCGATTCTGATTGGCTGTTAGATTTTAGTAAACATTCGAATCGGCCGAAACCAGGAAGCGGCGGCCGCCATTTTGTGTATTTCACTCCGGTAAAAAAGAGTGATATCTTGAAAAGGGGGCAAGGGAGAGAGTTACAGACCCCCTAACATTTGTAAGGGGGTAAAAGAAGGACAGAAAAGTACAAAGGAAACATTTATTGATTTTAAAAAAAATCACGGGGTACGCGTACGGTAAGCTTACGGTAAGCGTACGGTAAAAAAAAAAAAAAATAAAAAATGAAATTCAGATTTAAGTGTTTAGATATTAGGGGGCTCTAAAAAGAGCCGTTGTGTTTATTAAGTGATTTTTTTGTGGTACCTACAAGTAAGTACCGATGCAGAGTCTAAGGTTCAAGAGGAAGACTCTGTTCCCTTCATCATTGAAGTGCACACCATCTCCTCTATAAATGTCTTGCATGTCGTAACGCAAGTTGTTGTGGTAAATGGAACCCATACCATAGTCACGGAGGAAAGCAGAAACAGATTTGTTGACGTGCTTTCTTGCTTTGTCAATCTGCGGACAGAAATGATTGGACCAGTTCCATTTTTGCCTTTGGCATATGTTAGAAAACACAAAGGCAGTTTTAGGGAAAAGTGAAAACAGTTGTGCAAAGGTGTCCTTCATAAGCATTTCCAGACCTACCCCAGTCAAAGTGCCTAGGTCATTGCCACCACAGTGCACTATTATGAGGTCAGGGTGTTGGATTTGCATGAAGGATTTCACCAATGGCATCAATTGGTGCCACTTTAACCCTCTCTGACCAATCCATTTAATTTCTACATTTGGCAAAGCAAGGTCTCTCACCATACCTGTTTTCTCTGCAAACTTTTCACTCCAGAAGACATAGCTGTGCCCTACAATCCACACTGTGAACATCTTCAAAGGAGAACTGGATGCACTCAGGAGGTGTCTTTCAGTAGAATGGCAATATGAAAAGAAAGACAGTTTGGAAATGGAGGCATACATATTTTTTTCAAAACAAAAAGAACTGATTGGCTGTTTCATACCATTCTAGAATAAAAACTAGGCTGTATGTGTAAATTAATAGAAGCATGTTTTGTATTGGTACAAAAAAATGTGTTACCAAAGAACAGTACTATGGATTTGCTGTTAGGTTTGAAAAGTCAAGCACTCTTGCTCTGTGGAATTGAAACATTGTGTGGCAAACTTCTGACCTAACTCCACACAGCAGTGTTCCATGAGCTGTTGCTATGGTAGCAGGCAGAAGTCAAGTTGGGGGAAGGGTACTAGGCAGAAGTCAAGTTGGGGGCAGGGTACTTTTGGAAAAGGGTTGGTTTTCAACCAATAGAAATGTGTGATTACATTTGAAAAAAAGGGGGAAGCACTGAGATTTGAAACTTACATATATATGTGTGGAAAAATAGAGGGAAAGTTTGCCATTATCTGGTTCTGCTGAGAGGAGAGAGGTGTAGAGAACAGAGATCCTGGCTCTGATAATCTGCTGTTTGAGTGCCACATTTCTTTCACAACTAACTAATTTAAAAGGTGAGGTTAGAGTTTGAGAGGGGATGTATATGGTAAATTAAGAAATGAAAAATAGAAATGTAATTCTTTTTGTTGAAGTTGCGTTTATTATTTTCTGTTTTGGGAGAAATTTAAATGTGAGGAACATGTAAAATAATAATATGGACTATGTTTTCACGATAAATTAAGGTGTATTGGTATAAAAAATGAATAGTTTAAGTGTTTGCGGTTGGACTCAGTAATGCAAATACATTCAGCATCACTAAGGCTGGTTGCCCTTGCTGGAGTGTAGGCAGTCACCCAGGTTACAAATAGAATTTATAGACTTACAAAATTTGGAAAGACAACTGAACGAAGAGCAGCAACAAATTTGTGAAGAGATCAGAAACAAAATTGATCACGGATTTCTACATGAAAAAAAAGAGTGCTCATGCACATCATTTCATCCAATCAGGATGTATGTAAGCGGACAAGCTGGAACTGGAAAAAGTTTCCTAATTAAAGTCATCAGAAGCTACCTACAGCAAAAAACTGATTCTATTTTGTCTTGTGTGGTTACTGCTCCAACTGGGTTAGCAGCATATAACATAAAAGGAATCACTTTACATCGTTTGCTAATGTTACCAGTGGAGCATGAGAACAAAATACAATACAACAAGCTAACTGGAGAAGCATCCTTGGAAGTTTCAAGAGTCTTGAAGAAGATGCAAGTTCTCATTATTGATGAGGTGAGCATGGTTTCAAACTTAATGCTTGCCTTTGTGCATTTAAGAATGCAGCAAATTCTGAAGACAGACTATGACATGTTATTTGGTGGAAAACACGTCATAGTTTTTGGAGATCTTTTGCAACTTACTCCAGTTAAAGGACAACCAGTGTTTAATACTGTGACACATGAAGACACAAAGAAGTCATTGGGAAGCATCGGAAATACAAATATTTGGTCCTTCTTTGAGTACAAGGAACTTACTACTAATATGAGGCAAGCAAGCGATGAAGAATATGGAAGTATTCTGAAAGATATCAGAATTGGACTACTCACAGAAGTTGGCAAAAAAGCATTACAGAGTCGGCTGCTACATAATTTATTTCCAAAGGAAGAAATAGTTGCAGAGAAGATATACAAGAACATTGCAGAAAAGAAAAGTATCATCTGCTTAATGCCAACTCTACGTGAATGCTCAATATTCAATGAGGAGCTTTTGAAATTGGAAAAGGAAGAGATCAGGATATTAGAAGCAGTGGACAAAATAGAGGATGGAAGAATTACTGTCACAGTAACAGGCACACTGAAAAATAAATTGGATTCACTAGAGAAGAACATTTCCAAAACAGCTGGATTAGAAAAAAATCTATATGTTTGCATGAACTGTAGAGTATTTTTAAGGAGAAATTTAGATGTTGAAAAAGGTTTAGTTAATGGAGCTATGGGAAGAGTTGTGGGTTTTATTAATTATCAGAAAAAAGATGGAATTGAATGTTTAAAAATAAAATTTGATCAGATAGAAGAAGTTAAAGACATTTGTCGTTGTTCAGTTAGTTTCATGCTTGTGAAAGACTTATATGTACGTAGGAAGCAGTTTCCGTTTTCGCTAGCATATGCTGTAACTATTCACAAGTCTCAAGGATTGACTGTAGATTGTGCATTTGTGAACATTGGTTCAACTGTGTTCAAAGAAGGTATGGCATATGTTGCTTTGTCACGAGTGAAAACATTATCAGGTTTATTCATGATAGACTTTGATGACTCAAAAGTTAGTGCTGATACAAATTGTGTAAAGGAGTATAATAGATTAAGAAGAAGCTATGCTCCTCATTTAGGTCAGTATCCTGTGTTGGAGAAACGTGTAGTTTCTCGTAAAAGGAGAAATGAGAATATCTGTGATGAAGATGTACAGAGGAGGAAAAAAAGAGGAGTGATGTAATTGCAAGCAAAAAGAGTAAGGAAAAAGAAGAACAGGTTGTAGGATGTCATTTTGAAAATAGCTCTGGTGTCAACTGCTACGCAAATGTAGTGCTGAATGTTGCATTTTATCTGGAAAGTTTGCAAGAGCAGATAATAGTAAATCAGGGAAAAAGATTCTGTTCAGAGCTGAGTCTCCTTTTTCAAAAGCTGAGTAATGATAAAACTCAAATAGAAAGTGCTACTGAAATTAGAAAACTTTTAGATGTATGTTCAGGACGAACACAGTTTTCTCAAAATGAACAGCAAGATGCACACGAATTTTTGATGTTTTTTCTTCAGGTACTGGAAGAAGAAGAAGTTGCAATTGATAATTTATTTGGTCTCTCTTATAAATGGGAACATAGTTGTGAAAACTGTTATAATATATGTGGCTCTAATGTTGATAATGAAAGGTTTATTTTTTTGACATTGCCAGAGACTAAAACAGTCACTTTTGCTAAATTAGTTAAAGATGCTAATCATAGCATGCAATGCGGTGAGTGTCAATCTGACATGTTTTCAACATTAATTTTAAAGGAATACGGACAGTATGTAATTTTAATGATGCAACGATGTAGAGCTGATGGTTCAAAATTGGATACTTTAATAAAGAAGTTTACAGGACAGCAATTATCAACTTCAGGAAAAACTTTGATAACTGTTGCAATAATTTTCCATGAAGGACCTACTGTTACTTCTGGACATTACACAGTTTATCTTAAATGTGAAAAAGGCTGGACACTGTGTAATGATTCCCAATTGGTTTTTAAGCAACGTTTGCCTTTTGATTTAGCAAATTCCTATCTAATCTTCCTGAAACCTAAATTTTAGAGAGACTTGGCAAGATCTGGACAAAACAATTTTACCATTTGATTGGATTACCATTGGAATTTTCAAAAATAAAGATTTTTTAAATTATCATTTGGCCTAATGGAAAGATAACCAATTGTAATGTGGACTTTTTTAATTTTTAATGAAACTTTGGAAAACCAAAAATTTAGAGAAAATCGGTAACATCTGCACAATTTAAATTTTGGAATGTTATTGGAGTGCCATTGGAAACTTATTCAAAAAAGATTTTTTAAATTACTATTTGGCCATGTGGAAAGGTAACCAATTCTATTGTGGACTTAATATATTATTAATAAATCTTTCGGGAACCAATATGTTACAGAGAATCGGTGAGATCTGTACAAATAAAACTTTAGAATTTTATTGGATTACCATTGGAAATTTAATCAAAAAAGAATTTTAAAATTACTATTTGGCCTAAAGGAAATGGAACCAGATGTAATGTGGAGTTATTTGAGATATAATATTGTGATTATACTTCTGAAACAAACATATCAGACGGTATTTTAAAGAAATAAGTATTGGTATTAGATGATATTTTTTTAGAATATTATGCATTTCTATAATGTTAAGTTTAAGTAAAAAGAGATTCTGGGCTTTTTTAATACAATCTTTGAGATTGTTATTTTTTTTTGCCCGCTGTAAAATGATGAATGCAATTGCTTTCACAATTTATAGTGAAATGCAATATATTCTGAAAACAGCAAAAATAAGGCAAAAATATTTTTTGATAAATATGTAAATATGTGTACTGTATTATAAAATGTTTTAAAAATATTAATACTTTTTTCTTTTTTTTCAGATTGATATAGAAAATTTTCGAAAACTAGAACCATTTTTAAAGCAATTTTTTTTAAAAACAAATGAATAAATATTTTTTTGAGTGGGTATGGTAAGTCAATAATAATACTTGTAGTCTCTCAAGGACCTTGTAATGTGATAATTGATTTTTAGTGTTTTTAAAAAAAAAAAAAAAAAATTACGCGCACCGTACGCGTACGGTAAAAAAAAAATAAAAAAAGTTTTTAAAAACATATATAAAAAAAAGATGAAAGATAAGGTTGGCTCTTAAAAGAGCCGTTGTGTTCATGCAGGGACAGAGGAAAGAAAGAGTGGGAATATTAGTCTCTGCGACAAGTGTGCTGATCTATTTTGTTGTTCACTAGGGAAACACAGGTCTCCCTATGACAAATTAGATCATGACAAGAGGCGCATTGAATATCAACCCTCAGAAATCGAGGGTTAATTTCCTGAGGGTCAGCAAAAGGAGATGCTCCCCCCACAGATGAAGGGCTCACCTGACCTGCAGAAGAAGGACTCAGCCCTGCAGATGATGGTCCAGGCTGAGCTGCTGTGGATGTGCTTGGTTGACTTAATGAAGGGTTACCTCCAAAAAGTCGAGCATGTGTCCTTTTGTGTACATCCTTGAGGTGCCTCATCATGGTATGATTCCCAAAGGAATACTTCCTGTCAGGATTACCTCTTGAAAGTACACGCTTACACAGCTTGCAAGTCACTAAGGGTGCATTTACCTTTTGCTGGCCTTCTGGAAAAGTAAAATACTCCCATACGTAAGAGGTCTTTTGTTTCCTCGCTCTCTGCCTCAAGGTAGTGCTGCTAGCCTCACTCTCAGAAGAGCTCTGCTGTTCTGCCATCGTATCACAAAGACAACCCAGCTCCTTCTCCTAAGGGATCACAAGCAGAAATGAGGGGAATGGGTGTGGTGTAGGAGAGTTCTAGAACTGAAAGTAGTTTCATCCAATCAAAAGTTGTGTTTCATGATCACATGACCTACCGTACGCTTACGGTACGCTTACGGTGCGCTTACGGCAAAAGTACGCATGCGCGTAAAAAAGACACGCGCTTGCGCGCATGCGCATAACAGTCACTACCCGACACTTCCGCGTAACGTGCGCGTGTAGCGTACACGCGTACGCGTCCCACGCGGAGTACGCGCGGCTACGCAAATTGCGTAACTATACGCAAACAGCGTGGAAAAATTACAGACGTTGCGTAAACCGTACGCTTACCGTAAGCTTACGGTACGCGTACCAAAAAAAAAAAAAAAAAAAAAAAAATGTATTGCTAATAAATTTTACATGTTTATTTTATAAAATATATTAAAAAAAAACATATTATAGAATTTTAAAAATTTAACCATAGTCTTTAAAAAAGGATAGAAAATTAAAATAAAAAAATGAAAAAAAAAAAAAGAAAGAAAAAAAAATTAGCATTTAAAAAACCTTGCAAATTCACTGAAAAAACCATGGGTTAAACACACGTTACAGTTAGGAATTAGCATTTAAAAAACCTTGCAAATTCACTGAAAAAACCATGGGTTTCACACACGTTATAGTTAGGAATTAGCATTTAAAAAACCTTAGAAATTCAATGAAAAAACCAAAGGTTTCACACATGTTATAGTTAGCTGGACATTTCACTTGTAAAAAAACAATGAAATTCCCCCGTTATAGTTAGTTCAGCTAACTATAACTCGCGCGCCCGCAATGTACTACTGATGACGTCACATATTACATCACTCATGACATGGTCAGTGACATCACTCATGACATCACTGATGACATCTCAAATGACATCACAGATGACATCATCCTTGTGACAGAGTGGTAGACCTCCTCTCACCCTAATATAACCTTTGATACACACATTTAAAAATAGATACTAAAATTATCAAAACAATGGACATACCAATAACAGTAACAACAACCTATTCAGTATTTCTAAGATCAACATACACATCCACTCATCCACCAACAGTCCTATACAGTCACTCATACATGTACTCACTCATCATATGTACTCATACACGTATACATCCTGTTACACAATGCCACTCATCCATAGAGGTACTCACACACATAGTCACTCATGCTAATAAAGAAACAAACATCAATTTACTTGCATATACAGTTATACACACACCAGCACACTTACTTTAACAGAAACTTACACATACTTAGTCTTTTTAACAATCACTTATAGAAACACATACTTATTCATACAGGAACTCTTTCAATCTCTCACTCTCACATATACTCACTTATATACACCAATAGTCACATATACTAGTTTAAAACATATGTAGTTACTCATAAAGACACTATTGAGACAGTCATTCACTCACTAACACATCCATGCATACAGTCATCCACCCATACAGTCCTGCACACATGCTGTCTTCAACACATACAAAGAGTGAGTCACTCATTCATGCACCTATGCACTACATAATACCCCCCACCGAACCATACAGACACTCAGACACTCATAGTGATACTCAAAAAACCAACTAATAACCTCTATAGACACTCATGTAGCTACTCACCAACCCATGCAGCCACTTATACACAAAGTGAGAGACTGATACAGATATTTACATATTTAAACATTACTCAGTAAGCCATGTATTCAATAAGATACACTTAATCAGTCAGAAATACAATCAATTTTTCAAAAACAAATCATCCACTTAGACACTTATATACCCATTGATTCTTCCATCGACCTTGAGATATACATATATAAAACATATTTAATTTTCAGAAAAACACACATTCACTGGATGATGTCATCAGTGATGTCATTTGAGATGTCATCAGTGATGTCATGAGTGATGTCACTGACCATGTCATGAGTGATGTAATATGTGACGTCATCAGTAGTACATTGCGGGCGCGCGAGTTATAGTTAGCTGAACTAACTATAACGGGGGAATTTCATTGGTTTTTTACGAGTGAAATGTCCAGCTAACTATAACATGTGTGAAACCTTTGGTTTTTTCATTGAATTTCTAAGGTTTTTTAAATGCTAATTCCTAACTATAACGTGTGTGAAACCCATGGTTTTTTCAGTGAATATATATATATATATATATATATATATATATATATATTATCTACTGGCGGTTGCCAGTAGATAGTTATAGTTACAACCTAGTTTCCATAGGAAATCTCAAAATTCTATTTTGCATAACTTTGGCGCCGGTAGACGAATCCTCACGAAATTTTCAAAACTAATGGGGCGCTCCAATCAGCTCCTACCCTGAAAGTCTCGGGGTGATTCGTCAAGCAGGGGCTGAGAAAAAAGGGGGGTCCCAAAACGCGTTTTCCCCATGCATTTTTCCATAGGACCTTTAGACACAGCTACAGCCCGAACGGCTGAACAGAATTACTTGAAATTTGGCAGAGAGGTAGCCATAAGGTCAAGGAAGTGCCTTTTGCAGGTCTGGTGTAAATCTGTTCAGTATTTCCTGAGAAAATAGCATTTAAAGCATATATATATGTGGGCGGAGCCTAACCACACATCTCATCCTGAGATCTGATTGGCTGTCAGCACTTCATCCAAGAAGTGTTGGCAGCCATCTTGGGACCAATATACATGATAGCACCTCATTAAAAAGCATTGCAGTTAATAGAAGTTTTTAAGACTTTAGTTACATTATAAATCATTTGTTGATGGTACCATACTCATTTTAGGAATTGTGGTATGTTCTAAGGTGATTTCACCATGTGAAAAAGCCTTCTGCTGGGATATCATGATTGAGAGAAAAATATTTTCTCATGCTTTTACCACAGAGGTTTGGAAGGTGATCTATAAGCTAAACTGAGAGCTTATTTTCTGTAAATTCACATTATCTTTCTCAGTCATGTGAGAATGAAGTCTGACATTCTCAGTAAAACATGTACATCCAACAAGGGCAGAGACTGTCAGTTGATTCCTTTGTGTTCTACTGCTGCTTCCCAGAGTGTTCCAAAGAACTACTAGAGCGCTAACAGTCCTACTTATGATAAACGTATGGCACACCTGAAGCCATCTTGCTTGGATTAAAGTGGTAACTCTTAAAACATTTAATTTAAAAAGGAACAAAATGAGGGGGTTCATTTTTCCATAAAAAGTATGATTAGTGCTGCAGAAAGAAAAATTAGGGCACATTTTGAGTGACTTCTCAAATCCTCTTCTATTTCATTAAAAAATTCTGACATGCAGACTGAAACATGCACTTTCAATACCAGCAGCAGTTTTCCCTGGTAAGCAGTAGCTTTACTACAGTGATCTAATGAGCAAAAAGAGTGCTAACATTCGGAATTTATGGCAAATGTGTGACACATCTGAATGCCTTCTTGATGGAATCAAAGTAAAAAACTGAAAGTATTTCCTACTGAGGAGACTGCAGTAAATGAGGAAATTAGGAAACTTCATAACAAATAAGTCTCCCAAGATGGCCACCAGAGACAAAAGAGCCCAAATGTAGCCCAAATATCACCCAGATGTAGCCCAAGTATAGCCCAATGACAGAATGTCCAAGAATGTTCTTAAAAACAACTAGAGCGCTTACTGTCTTCATTATGACAAAAGTATGGCACACCTGAAGCCATCTTGATTGGAATACACTGGTAACACTTAAAACATTTAATTTAAAAAGGAACACAATGAGGGGGTTCATTTTGCCATAGAAATTATGATTAATGCTGAAGAAAGAAAATGAGGGCACATTTTGAGTGACTTCTCAAATCCTCTTCTATTTCATTAAAAAATTCTGACATGCAGACTGAAACATGCACTTTTAATACCGGGAGCAGACTTCCATGGTGAACAGTAGTTTTACTACAGTGATCTAATGAGCAACTAGAGTGCTAACATTCAGAATTTATGGCAAATGTGTGACATATCTGAATACCTTCATGATGGAATCAAAGTAAAAAACTGAAAGCATTTCCTACTGAGGAGACTGCAGTACATGAGGAAATTAGGAAACTTCATAACAAATAAATCTCCCAAGATGGACACCGGAGACAAAAGAGCCCAAATGTAGCCCAAAATCACCCAGATGTAGCCCAAATATAGCCCAATGACAGAAGTGTGCAAAACACTTATTATTTTGTGTTTTTGCACTGTTATATAGTGCAGACTTGTCAGGTATTGGAGTGCTTTACATGAGCATTGGTTACATCACACAAGAACAAATTCATTTTGGTTGTAGACATGGGGAGACTAAGTGATTTGACCAGAATCACAGAATGTCGAGCTGAAGCAGAAACTTCAACCTGGTTCCCCAGTTGCAAAGTCTGCATTTCTGGAAGTAACGCCACATCCTCTCCCCTAAGTGCAACATTTAATCAAGTGGTCAACTGGATAAAAAAACATAAAGATAACAAATAATTTAAAAGTGCTTTGTCGTTATTTGAAAACTCAGAAAATATGTCCTTATTTTAGTCTTTTAGAGCACTAACCATAATTTTGATGCCAATAAGACCCTCTCATATATGTAATTTCTAAAGGAAATGCTCTAGGTATTACAGTTTTGATTACATCAAGATGATGTCAGACGTTCCACACTTTTGTAATAAATATAGAATGTTAGCAATCTAGTTGTTCATTAGGATACTGTTGAGAGGCAGAGGCCAGGGGCACGGACTCTGAAAATTGAAGGCAGGTAGGAGGGTGCAAAGGCAACAATTTAACCACACTGAGCAGGCAGGAAGGGCCGTGGAAGCACAACAGACTATGGAGGGCAGTGGAAAGGGGGGCAGGGGCAACAAACCAACAATACAGGACTTGCAAGAGAGGCTGTGGCAATGTAATAGACCATTGTGGGCAGAAGGAAGAGGCAATGGTAGTACAACCATACCTGCCAACAGACCCGATTCAGTCAGGAAACGTCCAATGTTTTTAAGCTCAAATGGGCTTTATTTGATCTGTCTCCTGTCTACAATCTCCTCTTTTTCAATGTAACTCAAAGGGGAAAATCAATACCCCAGTTTTTTTTCAAAATCTCCCTCTTACCAAGTTCAAAATGTTCGCAAGTATGGTACATTGGATCATGGTAGGCAGGAGGAATTGGGGTAGGGACATGGACCCGGATAACAGAGGACAGGAGGGACATGGAGAGGTGCACCAAACTGACCCTGCAGGGCAGGCATCAGGGTTTGCAGCAGCACAATACACCACACAGGGCATGCGGGACGGGAGTGCAGCACAACAATCCATAGAAAGTAAGAGGGAGGGGACAGGACCATGCACACGGACAACAGAGAACAGAGGGGCAAGAGGCAATGGTAGCTAGCTGACCATAATGGACAGACAGGAGAGAAAGCTGCAGCACAACAGACCATAAAGGGCAGGAGGGACGGATCAGGGGCATTACAATGGAACAGACAAGCCAGGAGGGAGGGAGTAGGGGTCTGCACATGTAAACAGAGGGCTGGGGGCAAGGGGGCAGGGCAGGAGCAGCAAGATAGCCATGGAGGTCAGGCAGGATGGGCACTAGAAGCAAGACACACCATGAAGAGCAACAGTGAGACTGTGATGGCATACACACAGACCATGGAGGGAAGGTGGGAGGGGATCAGGGGAAGCTAACTGACCTAACAGGGAAGGTGGGAGGGGCCATGGCAGCACAGAAGACCATGCATGGCAAGTGGGAGGGTTAGTGGCAGCACAATGGCTATGATGGGCAAGAAGGAGGGTGCAGGGGCATGCACAAAGGACGATGGAGGATAGAAGGGAGGGTCAGGACCTGTGCACAGACAAGAAAGTTCAGGGGAAGGGGCCTCACAACAGACCACATGGGGCAGGCAGGAAGAGCAGTTGCAGCACAACAGACCAGGGAGAGCAGAAGGGTGTGGCAGTACAATGGACCATGTAGGACAGGAGGAAGAGGATAGGGGCATGGCATGTGGACAGGCAGGGTGGAGGTGGCAGGGACAGGTTACAGTCATCTGACAATGCTAGGCAGGTGGGAGGGGAGTGGCAGCTCAACAGAACACTCAGAGTAGATAGGAGTGGCAGGTCCATGGGACATGGTGGGCAAAAAGGATGGAGCAGGGGCATGCACAAAGACATCGGAGGGCAGGGGGAAGGAGAATAGGGGCAGCAAGCTAAGCACAGAGTTTAAGCAGGAGCTCAATGATGGGGCATAGAATTGGGCAATGGAGGGCAGGAGGAGTGGACTGGTACATCATACTAAATTGAGGGCAGTGGCAGCACATCCGACCATGCATGGCAGGAGGGAGGAGGCTAGTCCATGGATTCACACAACAGAGGATAGGGAGGAGGGGGATGGGGCAGCAAGCGAACTGTTCAGAGAAGGCGGGTATTAGGAACTTTATTGTTTTTAAAACATTGTGTCTGTGCGAACTACTTAAAATATGAACAAGTATGCAGCATAATCTCACTTTTATTCAGGAAGAAGAGGACGTTTGTGACTGTGACTCCGGGCTCACTTGGCAGAAACACCCCCTGACCCTCCACCCCCTATCGCAAAATGTAATGCCCGTGAAAAGGGTAGGTGAACACAGTGTTATATAGAACATAGTCCTGAGAGCACGATTGAAAATGAAAACTAGATATAGTGTATGGTATAAACTATGCACCAAAAAGTGTGATATAAGATGAACCGGGAGTGAAATATAATATGCAATACATTGTGCGCAATGACAGATTCATTGGAGAGCGCGAGATAGCACAGGCACTAGCACGTGCTATGCGATATGCGCCTTGGAGTGTAATATGCACAGGGCAGTGTTGTGTAACCTAACTAGTCTCTAAAGTTGTAATATAAAATATGTGCTGGGGAGTGTAACGTTGCATATGCACTGTGACAAAGATATGGATCCCAGATTGTAATATGTATGGCATAGCACTGTGCGTTATAACATAGGCATCGAGGAAGGCACGTTAGATGGGGCAATATAACCCGTGAGAAGACAAGTGTGGCATGACATATTCACGGGGTGGTGTTACAGTGCACATGGGCTAGAGAGTGTCATAGCATATGCACTAGCTAGTGGAATACAACACAGAGGTGTGTGGCACTCGGCAGGCAATGGTGGGTGTAACACAGCATTGGGCTCTGTCAGGAGCGCGCTGTGACTCTCAAGTGATGTTCGTCCCCTTTCCAGAGAGTAAAATAAAAAGTATTACACATCCGGCAGTGGATGTGTGTTTTATTAACCGTGAGGGGGGTTTCTTGCATAGTTTTTGTCTAATTTTTGTCGAATCCCCTTTGATTGCCTTGGTGTGCATGTGTATTAAATGTGCCCGTCAATAGCTACCCATGTTTGTATAAATAAACGACAAGGGTGTCTACCGGGATTAGGCACGGTAGGGCATCAGACATGTCA
Organism: Triturus cristatus; assembly: GCF_964204655.1. Taxonomy (NCBI): domain Eukaryota; kingdom Metazoa; phylum Chordata; class Amphibia; order Caudata; family Salamandridae; genus Triturus; species Triturus cristatus. The sequence goes on from NC_140580.1 coordinate 687,466,084, forward strand.
GAGCTTCACTAGTGGTGTAAATACATTCCACGTGGATTCATTGCATGCATAGTCGCCTTTTAATGAATATCACGCAAATCGTCATGGTGATAGGTACGTACGGTTTGTCCAGCATGTCCTAGGTGTGTCTATAAATATATATTTTTAAAAAATAATAAAAAACAGTGGCCGGCCCTGGGGATTGGGGTCAAAAAAATATAATTAGGAGACAGGCCCTGGGGGATGGGGTCATCCGGGCCAATAAATTAGAATGAGAAGGGTAACCACACAGCCCCCCTTCTTAAAAAATGTAAATAAATAAAAGACTGGCATCGTGCCGGAGGCCATGCCCCCTCCGTGCAGCACTCTGCAAACGCGCCCCCAACAGGCATCTCCAGTATGCGCCAGGGAGCTGCGCTGCAGACAGGTGTTCTGAGGCCAATCCCCTTTTTACACCTCTCTGCAACGCAGCTCTGTGGCGCTTACTGGAGGTACCTAGGGGTCTAGTTTGACCCTAGGGACCCTTAGGATTCAAGGGGACTTAATCTCTCAACTTAGAACAGCCACAGGGCGCGTTTACACAGTGGTGAAGGGAGGGGATGGGGCCTGAGGTGACGTGTGCAAACATGCACTTTGGCACGTTTTAAATTGGGGATATAATTTCCCTTCAATACTGAGGGCCCCTGGGGGCTAACTAGCCCACCAAGTGCTTCCAGTAAGTGCCACTGAGCTGCATTGCAGAGAGGTGGTCCAGGCCGTGCCACTTTTTACACCTCTCTGCAACGCAGCTCTGTGGCACTTACTGGAGGTACCTAGTGGGCTAGTTGGACCCTAGCTACCCTCAGGATTCAAATGAACTTAATCTCCCAACTGAAAACGGACACAGGGCGTGTTTACACAGTGGTGAAGGGAGGGGACGGGGCCTGAGTTAACGTGTGCAAAAACGCCCTGTGGCCTGTTTTAAGAGGTAGTTTTAATTTAATCCCCATGCCCTATTATATACTAGGGGCTTACAGAGGAGGTCATGCTAATCACAGGGGGACCCCAACGCATAATGTTCCCTAGTGTATGTAGGTGTTTTCACTGTATTCTAAGTGTCTTTTAACATAGCACTGGCTCTAGGACTGGTTAGTCAGACTCAGTTACCACCAGTATCCGTTTGAAAAAGTTGAGGGTACAGGATGATTTTGCAACAAGGCTTTTTTCTTCTTTCTTCACATGTCCTATCTCTGTGGGCATAGTTAGAAATTAGCATTTTAAAAGCCTTTGAAATTCACAGAAAAAAACCATAGGTTTCAGGCACGTTATAGTTAGGAATTAGCATTTAAAAAACCTCAGAAATTCACTGAAAAAACCATAGGTTTCAGGGGTGTTATAGTTAGCTGGACTTTTCACTTGTACAAAACCATTGAAATTCCCCCGTTATAGTTAGTTCAGCTAACTATAACTCGCGCGTCCGCAATGCACTGCTGATGACGTCACATATTACATCACTCATGACATGGTCAGTGACATCACTCATGACATCACTGATGACATCTCAAATGACATCACTGATGACATCACTGATGACATCATCCTTGTGATAGAGTGGCAGACCTCCTCTCACCCTAATATAACCTTTGATACACACATTAAAAAATAGAGACTAAAATTTTCAAAACAATGGACATACCAATACCAGTTACAACAACCTCTTCAGTAATTCTAAGATCCACATACACATCCACTCATTCACCAACAGTCCTATACAGTCACTCATACATGTACTCACTCATCATATGTACTCATACACCTATACATCCTGTTACACAATGCCACTCATCCATAGAGTTACTCACACACATAGTCACTCATGCTATTAAAGAATCAAACATACATTTACTTGCATATACAGTTATACACACACCACCACACTTACTTCTACGGAAACTTACACATACTTAGTCTTTTAAACAATCACTTATAGAAACACATACTTATTCATACAGGAACTCTTTCAATCTCTCACTCTCACATATACTCACATATATACACCAATAGTCACATATACTAGTTTAAAACATATGTAGTTACTCATAAAGAAACTATTGAGACAGTCATTCACTCACTAACACACCCATACACACACTCATCCACCCATACAGTCCTGCACACATGCTGTGTTCAACACATACAAACAGTGAGTCACTCATTCATGCACCTATGCACTACATAATACCCCCCACCGAACCATGCAGACACGCAGACTGATACTCAAAAAACCAACTAATAACCTATATAGACACCCATGTAGCTACTCACCAACCCATGCAGCCACTTATACACAAAGTGAGAGACTGATACAGATATTTACATATTTAAACATTACTCACTAAGCCATGTATTCACTATGATACACTCATTCAGTCAGTTACACAATCAATTTTTCAAAAACAAATAATCCATTTAGACACTTATATACCCATTTATTCTTCCATCGACCTTGAGATATACATATATAAAACATATTTAATTTTCAGAAAAACACACATTCACTGGATGATGTCATCAGTGATGTCATCAGTGATGTCATTTGAGATGTCATCAGTGATGTCATGAGTGATGTCACTGACCATGTCATGAGTGATGTAATATGTGACGTCATCAGCAGTGCATTGCGGGCGCGCGAGTTATAGTTAGCTGAACTAACTATAACGGGGGAATTTCAATGGTTTTGTACAAGTGAAAAGTCCAGCTAACTATAACACCCCTGAAACCTATGGTTTTTTCAGTGAATATATATATATATATATATATATATATATATATATTCACTGAAAAAACCATAGGTTTCACACATGTTATAGTTAGCGGAAATTTTACTGATAAAAAACCAATGAAATTCCCCCGTTATAGTTAGTGCAGGCAACTATAACTCACGCGACCGCAATCCTCTGCTGATGCTAATACTGTATTTAGACACTTATTTGCCCATGTCTTCTTCCATACATTTTTAGCTATACATATATTACAAATATTTTTTTTCATAAAGACACATATGTCATCAGCAGAAGATTGCGGTCGCGTGAGTTATAGTTGCCTGCACTAACTATAACGGGGGAATTTCATTGGTTTTTTATCAGTAAAATTTCCGCTAACTATAACATGTGTGAAACCTATGGTTTTTTCAGTGAATTTGCAAGGTTTTTTAAATGCTAATTCCTAACTATAACGTGTGTGAAACCTATGGTTTTTTCAGTGAATTTGTACGTTTTTTTAAATGCTAAGTTACTTTACGCCATTCGTGGCGTGCGCGCCCACTTAACGCAGTTTGTTCCGTGCGCGCACGGTGCGCTACGCGCACCGCGTGCCCACGTTACGCTAGATGGGCCATGTACTTACTTGTAGGTACCAAAAAACAAACAATAAACACAAGGGCTCTTTTTAGAGCCACCTTATATCTAAACACTTAAATGCGTTTTTTTTTAAATTTGTTTTATTACGTTTTTTTCCGGGTGCGCGCTGGGTGCGCGCACTCGGCGATATTTTTTAACAAAATATTAATCTTTTTTTTTGCCCTACAAGGTCCTACTTTGACCCCCTTACAATGCCTACTGGGTCTATTTCTACCCACTCTGCCCCCTTTTCAAGTTCTCCCCCTTTGTTTATCACCCCCTCTTTATGCGATAGACAAAATGGCGGCCGCCGCTTCCTGATTTCCACCGATTCGAATGTTTACTAAGATCTAACAACCAATCAGAATTGCGCTCGCGCACGGCGAGGTGCGCGCACCCAGCGCGCACGGAGCGCGCTTAGATATATATATATTGATTTAAAGGCTATTTTCTCAGAATCTACTGAACAGATTTACACCAAACCTACAAAAGGCACTTCCTTGACCTGGGGACTACCTCTCTGCCAAATTTCAAGTAACTCTGTTCAGCCGTTCGGGCTGTAGCCCTGTCTAAAGGTCCTATGGAAAAATGCATGGGGAAAACGCGTTTTGGGACCCCCCTTTTTTCTCAGCCCCCGCTTGACGAATCCCCCCGAGACTTTCAGGGTAGGAGCGGAGCGTAGCGCCCCACCTATTTTGAAAAATTCGCGAGCATTCGTCGACCGGCGCCAAAGTTATTCAAAATAGAATGTTGCGGATTTCCTATGGAAAAGGGGTCCTAACTATAACTACCTACTGGCGACCGCCAGTAGGTAATATATATATATATATATTTATTTATTTAACACATTACATTTATTTTGTTTACAGGCTTGCTAATATTTGAACATTTATATTTTTGGGAAGAGACCCCCAACCCCCCCATTTTTAGGTAGAGCATTCGAGCCCTCTTGTATATACTTTAGTACATACTGATTATATACTTATATGTGTATGTACTTTGTGGGCTCTGGAGATCACCTTAGAACTTTTCTGCTTCCTCTTAGGGACTTTTTTTTCTGTTCTGCTGCCTCTTGTGCTGCATAGCTAAATACATATAAGGTCCCAAAAGCGAGACCAATTGCTTTGCAAATGCCTGTTAAATTACCCTTTGAAATATATAAACTATTTACCACATTTGTGGCAAAGACTTGCATGGAAAAAAGACTTGCGTGGTACAGACTTGTGTGGTAAAATTATTTGCAATGTAAAAAATGCATTGTTATTGCTTTTTGTTTCAAAAATGTCGTGGTAATGGATGTTACCCCTATGGTAAATATTTCAGCTTGCCTTGGCCAATGTCCACGTCTTTCAGCTTGCAGTACTACCTGAGATGTAGGGTAAATTTGTGTTTAATGTGTGAAAAGTAGGTATTTGTTTCTTCACACATGGGGGATGTTGTATTGTCATACTTAGGGCTTCAAACTGGATTTGGATTCAGCGAATCCGATTCGGAACCTATGTTTCGGACCCAATAAGACACCTTTCCGGGCAACTGATTACGATGCAAGGAAACCGTTCGGGCTGTTTGAATTGGTTCTGAACGCAATTCAGACAGCCTGAGTCATTCAGAGCCTATTCGTACAGCTCTATGGACACGGTTTCTGAACGAGCAATTACGATGACCGATTCGAACAGCCGTTCTGATTCGGTCTGCATAACACAAAACGGCAGCCGGAATCTGACTTCGTGGGCCCGTAGCAGGCCCCCCTTTACCCGTAGGCCTCTGGTTGAGGCCCGTGGGGGCACCTAAGGGACCCCACTTACAAACCATGCATAGAGTGGTAGGCACCATGGGCTGCCCATCACAGAGTGCATAGTTTTCCCTAACCACCCCTGTTTTCAATGGGAGCCTATGTTCTCATTCGGAACACAGGCTCCCATTGAAGTCAATGCAAGTCCGACCGAACGATGTATGGAAGCACTGTAATCAGTCAGTCGGACTAGCAGAACCCAAGTCGGTTGGAAACGATTCTGAAACAGATTCAGTCGGAAGAGTTTCTGAACAACATTTTAATCGCCCCCTTAATTGGTACTTTGGATGCTCATGTAACAATTTTCATGTGTGTTCTTTCCACATACTTTTACTAGATGTCTGACAACTGCTGTTGCTGTAGTAATTTTTTAAGGACTTGCACTTACACATTAGCCACATGTGAATGCACTTTGTGACAATATTGTTTGTCACTGATATACCTCATGCCACAGGTCCTGTTCACATAGAGGCTTTGAGGCCAGTGCATTGTGGACTGTGGCCTTGGCCCGTAGCTTTCCAGGAGTCACCCTACTTTGGTTAACCCAAATCTACAGGGAGTCTTTACGTTGTGGACTCAAATATTTTATACCATGTTTTGTGAGAATCCCAATTACCTGACTTACATTTTTCATTTGGGTGATGTGTGAAAAGCCAATACAGTGCTTAGGCAATGAAAGTGTGTTTTATTTTCCAGAGACATCTATACTGATGTATGTTTGATGTCACAACAGGACATAGCTTATAAGCAATGTGAGAGTGTCACAGAAGATGATTGTTGTATCATTCAGGAGGAGATGCTGTTTTGACACTAGGTATTGCACACATCAGTATACCAGCTTCTGAGATGTGTATACATGTAGGGCCAGATTCATGAAGTTAAAGTGAGACGAAAGTCCAACTTTATGACTTTCGGTATTCACAAAGGGCATTTACTACTTGTAAAATCCCTTTGTGAATACCGAAAGTCGAACTTTACGACTTTCAGTATTCACAAAGGGCATTTACAAGTAGTAAATGCCCTTTGTGAATACAAAAAGTTGTAAAGTTAGACTTTTGTCTCACTTTATCTTTTTGTATCGGGCCCGTAGAGTTTTTCAGAGCTTCAAGGTACATTGTCAGTGACCTGGACATAGATGGTATCATGCAGATGTGATGGGAATATACATCATGTGATGTTGCATACAGGGGCCCACAAAATACGTTTGGACCAGGGATTCAATGCCCTTAGTCTTATCCATGGTCTCGTGGCTCCAGGGGCGGTGTATGTGGTGTCACGAGCCCATGATTGATGTATCGAGTGGGGATTATTTAGCTAGGAGCGGTGTCAGTCAGGTGGTGTGAAGTGTGTGTAGATTTTCCCCTGGGATGCTTTACTTGACCAAACTGACACATACACACACTCTCTGCCTTTTTTGTTGGGGTGTATTTGAACAGTGCAATGTATTTTGTGTTTTATTGTGTTTTTTGTGTTCTCCACAACAGGACTTTGAGTGAGATGAGTGTACTGGAGGGGCGTCTCTCACAGGGGTGTGGCTGATGAACATGAGGGCGTGGCTTACAAGCACAGATCCTACACATCTTTGATTGTGATAGTGTCCCGCCTGTGTGGTATGTTACTACTTCTGCTATTTCACATCATCCAGTTATGTGATACAACAAGTTACATTGCACCTCCAAAATGCCAGGACTGTTGGATTTGATAATGGTTGTTGATTAAATTGGATATTGCAGCAACAACTGTGGCTTCTGTGCATGATGATGCTTCAGTTCTGACATGACCAGACCATGAAAGGACTATTATGAGTCTCTTTGCAGTTACATCTGCAGCAATGAAAGGTGGTACTGCTGCAGAGTTCAATTTATATCTCAGGGTGAGGGTAAACTATGGAGACTCCGATGGGATCTGTCTCAGCACTTGTTTTTTCGACCTACCGGTACTAAGCACCAGCAGGCCCCAGACCACTTAATGCCTTGTTACACAACTGGCACTTTGCGCTCTTTCTACTGCTCTTTCCTGCTCCCTCGTGTCCTGCTTCTCATCATGATATGTGTATTGATTGGCATGATGCCCCTGTGTGAATATTTGTGAAGAGGTTGGTCACACCCCACACTCATGCTGACCAAGTTACGCCACTGCTTTTCCATGGTGGGGCATCGCTTTGCTGAGGACTTCATGTACACGGGTAGGTGTGCCACTTATCAGCAGTTTCGTCCATGATGGTCTTGATTTTGGCCGTCATCGAGCAGGTAGAGCAACAGCAGGGTGTGTTTGGACAGCTCCATGGTGGCACAGGATGCGAGGAGGTGTGTACAGGTGAGTGTTTGCCTTTCATCCCTCCTTTTCCACCAGCTCTGATGAGGTGGTTGGACCGGCACGGTCGGCTGGAAGAAAAGGCTCATTGTAATTGAGTGGGTGGTTAGTAAGGCGGTCAGCTATCCAACTGGCTCCATTGGTTCATTTCAATGCCACCATGGTCGAAATTTCCTGGCAGAGTCAGAAGGACCACAGTGGTCATATTTCTATGTATACGCATGCATCATAGTCCGGCGGTCAGAGCAACCGCTTCTGACAAGACTGCAACGGTCCGACCGCCCCTGACAGGACCGTGGAAGCCGGTCCGACCGGCATCATAATAAGGCCCTAAGAATTGAGCAATTGGCCCTGAACTTAGCAAACAAACAAAAATAATGTATGACATGCTATAATGTAAAGTCAAACTCTTTGTAAGTAGCAGAGGACTACATTATTTAAAGATGATAGTCAAAAGCATACTATAAAAATAAATCTTAACCTACCAAGTCCTCAAAATATACAACATACTGTAAACGAACATAACCAATCAATTTAAAAAATGTAATAACTATATTTTATTAAATCAGCCAATCAACTGTTCAAAATAGCACTATTAATAAAGACAGCTATAATAAAATGATGTATAATTGTTTTTATATTAACTATCACCAACCAAATTACATTAAATAAAATTCTATCCATCGCATAAAATAAGAACAATACACAATCCAAAGAATTCCACATAACAATCACATAAATTTAATATAAACAATATAATTTCATAAAAAAGGGAAGACCCCGGCACTCAACTGAGTTATACACAATACACATTCGGTTTGAAATTAATCATACGTACTGTAAGTACCAAATCATAGAGAGAAGAACCAATTACCATGGGGAGTTTCACAAGACCAACAAGTGTGAGCTGTGAGTTTAGTTTAATAATTTTCAAGCACAGAGCATATCAACTTAGCATATTGCATCAAAAACTTAAACAGAACATCAGACAGAGAAGACTGTGGCCCTCGTTGACATATATATCCCAAGTCTTAAGAATGTTAAGTTTTGACACGTAGAGTGTTCTCTCTGAAACAGCCAACGCGCGTTTCGTCACCACCGTGACCTCCTCAAGGCTTAAAATCTAATGTTCATAGAAGTATTGGCGATGGCTTTGATAGGCCCGATTCCCTATATAGCACCAAGGTCCCCAGGGGGTAGTTCGATGAGTCCAAGCCTCACTGTCCCCTGTGATCGCAAAAAACGTGGCTATAATTGTCTTTAAGTCTGTAGTGAAGCATGTTATGCTTTGATGATGCCGTCTAAAACCTCCAAGGTTCTGTCAAATGTACAGATCCCATAAGCCAGATGTGGTATTACACCATAGAGAATGCGCCCAAGAATATTGGAAACACTGGTTTTTAAAGTCCAGAAGTATTGAATATTTCTTGTCGTTAGAGCCAAATAAGAAACGTACGGTCACTGGCAGGACGATGGAACTTTAAGGACGACACTCTGCTAAACTGAAGGACCTTATCATGGATCTTTAAGCAGTATCCACGGGAGATTTGAAGAACAGCAGAGCAGACTTAGCTCGCTGGTGACCGTACGTTTCTGTTACAGACCATGTGTGGCCTGTTTAACTGATATCCTTGGTAGTGGGATATCTGACCTCGATTGGCACCTTTCCCATACCTTGTCTCAAACTGGACACACTTACTGTATTAAACTGCCCCACTAGCTGAATCAAATAGTCTAAGTGATTGTGCGACTCATTATCCACCACTACCTTGTGTATGAACTGAATATAATATCATACTTCATGTCCAAAATAAATGAAAGAATTAAAATGTACTGTTCTGTAGCTGCAAATCTTTTTCTGACTCCACATAACAAAAATTAGTAATTCGCCAAAAAAGATAAATCCAAAAATCCGCCCCAAAAATGCAAAAATATCATGATTCCAATCGATATCCCTCGAAGTAATCTAGAGTATCAAGGTACCATAAAAAAAACTATTTTAAAACTAGAGGTGGGCTGTAATTTTGCTCTGCCAGCAGAGTTAGTGGAGTTTAGCAAAAAACTCCGTCAACCGCCGTTGGAGCGGAGTTTACCGATGCCTCGTCACTCACCCTACATATGATCTCAAGGGTGGAGCTATTCCTTTGCTTACATCAGTGGTAACTAAACGACGTAGGTGTCAGGATGTGTCTCTTCAGTGGCTCCCTTTTCCTAACATATTATATTTAAAGTTTACAAGAGCGACCCTTGTGTCCCTGTGAACCGGGTAAGTACAATGTACTGTAAAACAACGTTCACAAGGAACTCATTCAAAACATTTTTTTCAATTATATACAATCTCAATGATTGCCTTGGAATTAATCTCATACCAGGAAGTCAAGAACAAGGAATACAAAATTATTTTTTTAAAAAGGACAAATCAATAATAAACACAGTAAGTCTGCACAAAACCCTTTTAAACTACTGAAATCTACCAAGCCTCAGCCGAGGTCTTTATTTAATAATCACTTTTTTTCTCTGTATCACACATAAAAAACATTTTATATATACACAAAATCTCTCTTACATTTACAGTGAATGGTGAGCCCCAGTGAAACAAACCATAACCTCATACAATGTGACAAGACAAAAAAGATTGGTGGAAGGTTATTGGAAAAAATATAAGGACAGTTTATATACAATATACAGTGATTCAGTCAAGGCTGTCTCTTATTTTGTTGTCGACGGCGTTTCGACCCACTTTTAAATACCGGGTCTCATCAGGACTGTGATTCTGAGGGCTGAGAGAGAAGAAAGAAGGGAAAATAACTATACTCCGAGTCATATACTAATACTTTAAAAAAAGGGTACCTACGAGACTTACAATTTCTTGGCTTACCAGTTTGAAACATACAATCGTCCGTATAGGATCCAGTATGTATAGAGATGTGATGGATGAAAGTTACATCCAAACCTATAAGTAAGGGATACTCATTTAGTAAAGACTCAATCTTAATTATTCCATATCATCACCCAAGTGTCTAGTGTTAACGCACTTACTTGGGTTCTTTTCTATCCTCCAATAATGAGAGTCAATTGTTGCACCGGATATTTTAGGGAGATTTGGAGTGCTGTTTTAACACTTCTGGAACGTATTGAAAACTGTGATCAATGTTCATAGGACAAAAAATGGGCGGGGGTGAGGGAAGGGGTTAATCCAGTTTAAAAACCACTTGGTCTACTTACATATTCAGTGTCAGAAGAACTCATGTAATCAATAACTTTTCTGCTGTATACTCAATGAGGCAGTGCTCACCCACTGTAAAAAACGAGGGTATTAATGAGTTAACCAATGTCCCTCATAATAGTCGCTTAAAAAATATATATATATCACTCTATGTGCAGGGAGCTACTTACTTCGTGGCACCATGGTCGATACGTGTTCTTCACGCAGCGCTTGCAGCCGAATTAATCGAGCTAGCAGTCGGGCCCGGATCTTGCTCGTTTTTAACTGCCGATCCTAAGCGAAAAGCGCCCTAGTGGCCGCCATATTGTAATGGTAAAATTATATCCATTAATTAAAAATATTTATGCCCATTCCTTTTTAAGATACATACACATAATCCACCTATGAAACTTTTGAGTGGGGGAGCATTGGGACGGCGGAGTCGATCACATTTGTGATCCGCCCTGACCCTCGCTATTTAAATGATTGCCGTTTGTTAGGACGGCGCGAGCAGCGGCCATCTTGTAATGGTGAAATAACGTTACTCGACCTAAATCCAGGTCTCTTAGCAGCTTAACTTCGAAATCATACAGATGAAATGCGGGACGGGAGCGGGGGAAAGGGGGACTGTATAGAATATATTTCATCGTGAAACTCAATTTCGGGCTTGGAGGTATTTTCTATACCCCGGTTGTGGCCATCTTGAATTGGGAACACCAGTCACCATACTGTGCGTATAAATATCTATTGCAGTCCAATTGTGGGTCATTTAAATGATTTGATGCAGTGGTTGAAAGTGGGAAGTAATATTTCAGACATATGTAAGCTTGGTGGACATCTGCCATTAAGGTGGGAAAACCTATCGTTTCGGAACCGGTAGTTATTCTAGATGGTCAGTATTATTTATGGCATAGTCCTAGTCTGTTAATGAACACAGCCACTGCCATTGGGTGATAATACATCAATACGTAAACCATTATCTCATTTTAAAAACAATCATACTGTACAAAACAACGATATTTGAGCACAGGAGGATATCTTGAACCGGGAGAAGGGGGGGAGGCGAAGAAGGGGGGGGCGGGGGCTCGGGGGGGGAAAGAAAAGTGGAAGGGGAAGATACACCCATACAATACTTAATAAATTGTGCAAAATATTCTAAAGGAACACAAGATAATCTAGCATATGATCCTGTCTAATGGCATAGTCCTAGTCTATTAATGAACATTTCACTGTCATTGTGTGATCCTTGGTCATAATACATCAATACATAAACCATTATCTCTCTTTATAACGCAATCATACTATATAAAACATCGATTTTTCAGCACAGGAGGGTATCCTGAACCAGGAGAGGGGGAGGGGGGGGGAAAGGGTGGGGGGAGGAGTGGGTGGAAGAGAAAAAGGGGGGGAAAAATGTACACCCATACAATACTTAATAAATTGTACAAAATGTTCTTAAAGAAACACAAAATAATTTAGCATATGATCCTGCCTAATCTTAATCCTTTCCAATAGTCTACTGCATGACAGAGCCCTGTCAAATACATAGGTGTGCAGAGATTTTAAGGAGAGTCACACTAATGTAAACTAATGAATTTTCGCCACTCCTCAAGGCTGTTTAATCCATTCTTGATGGACCCACACTTGTCTATCCATTTGCATTCTAAGGATTGGAGAATAAGAGAGATGTCACCTCCCCTACGCGGAAGCTTGGCTTTTTCAACCACTTGCCAGGTCAAATCATTGAACGTGTGATCCTTTTCAATAAAATGATCGACCAGGGGGGCATTCCTCACTTTGCACCGGATACGGCTCCTGTGTTGGCCGATCCGTGTCTTTACTGGCTGTGTGGTCTGTCCTATGTAAATTAAATTACAGGGACACCAGATACAGTAGATAACGTGGGATGTTGAACAGTTGGTGTGGTCGTACAGTTTTGCCTTGATGTTACCATGTATGAATAATTTGGTTTCTTTTGTCAAACTACAAGCCACACAGTTACCGCATTTATAATGTCCTGTTATAGCCGGTAATGACCAAAGCTCTTGTATAGTCTTTTCATTCTGGTGCAGGCTCGTGTCTGAATGGACCAGGTGATCTCTAATGTTTTTTCCTTTTTTAAAAGAGAACAAAGGCATTTATTTACAGCAATCCATGGTGTTTAAAGTGGACCAATGTTTTTTGATTATCCGCTGTATCTGCGTACTCCAGGGGCAAAAGGTAGTGACACAAACAGCTTTTTTCATTGGTTCTCTCACCGTTTTTTCTAATAGAACCTCTCGTGGGCTAAACCAGGCTCTCTTCATTGAGGTTTTCACCAACCTTTTTGGGTATCCTCTTTCACGCAACCTAGAACTTAAAAGGTTTGCCTCTAGGAAGAAATCCTGTTTTTCTGTGTAGTTCCGTCTCAACCTCAGAAATTGGCCGTATGGTAGGCCATCTCTGAGGGACCTAGGGTGGAAACTATTATACTGCAATAATGTATTCCTATCCGTAGGTTTTCGGTACAGTGTTACATTTAGATGATCATCTCGGCATCTAATTTTAAGGTCTAAAAACGGTACCATTTCTTTGTTTTTGTAATATGTAAAGGTGAGAGAAGACTGACATGTGTGCAGATATGTTATGAATGAGTCCAGATTTTCCTCATCGCCGACCCAAACAAAGAAAATATCGTCTATATATCTCTTCCAACACTTGATGTTCATGTGGAAGGGATTGTTGGTGTTGGTGATATACTTTTCTTCTAGGTCTCCGACATAAAGATTTGCCAAATTTGGGGCAAAAATTGCGCCCATAGATGTACCTGAGCATTGCTGGTAATAATCAGAGTTGAACCTAAAGTAATTTTTGGTCAGGGCTATATTCAGTAAATCAATGATGAATTCTGTAGGGACCTCTATTGGTGCTGGTCTTTTCTCCAAAATCTGTTTGATAACCTCAATGCTTTGCTGTTGAGGGATATTTGTATATAATGAATTGATATCCATTGTAACCAGAGTCTCTGTCTCTGGGTTGTACTCCATGTTCTCAATCAAATTGATCATATGCGTACTATCTCTGACATAGGTGGGTAAGACCGGAACAAATTCTTTTATGAAGCTGTCGATGTAATGTCCCAATGGCTCCATTACCGATCCACAGCCAGAAAGAATTGGTCGTCCCGGAGGATTCTCCAAATCTTTATGTACTTTCGGTAAAGTATATAGAACCGGAGTTCTTGGGCAGCATTTATTCAAAAAATCAAATTCATGTTTCGTCAGGAAACCATCCTCCAATCCCTTCACTGTTATTGATTTTATCGATTTTTGGATATCTTTTAGGGGATCGCGAGGCAGTCTTTTATAGTGCTCTTCATTACTTATTTGTCTCATTATTTCCGCCTCGTATTTCGCTCTTTCCTGGATGACGATCCCACCCCCTTATCTGCGGGTTTCAAAATGATATCATCATTATTCTTTAAAGAAGTCAAGGCATCACGTTCAGATTTAGAGATGTTATAAGGGGTGAATATCTTCTGATCTTTCAATTTTGAAATGTCTTCCAAGACACCCTTTTCAAATGCCAGAATTTCCGGTGGCATCATGTTATTAGTTGGAATAAAGGTGGATTTTGGGCGCATCTGAGATCTGGGAGGAGTAGGAATTTCTTCACGATCACTGAAGAAGACTCTGAGACGTAAAGATCTGAAAAATTTATGCAATTCTGTCTGTAACTGGAAAAAGTTGGTTGATTCAGTCAAGACAAAAGACAGGCCCTTGCCAAAGAGTGATAATTCATGGATGTTCATAACATGCGTGGTCAGATTAAAAATTGGTATACATTCCTTTTCTTTATGTGAAAATATTGTTTCAACTGGTATGGTGATATCAAAATTGGTTGGTCCTACCACGACCTCATGACCCAGATGTTGATCAACATCTCCGGTGTAGATGTCTGTCGTGTGTTCAAAGCCAAGGTTCTGTATTATTCCCCTGTCCAGGGTTATTAGCTGTTGGGGCCCCATGTGTAATATTGGCGGCGCGTTTGTCTTTCTCCGGCAAACTGGTGCCAGACCCTTCTCTGATTCCGATTGGACCCCCTTCCCCTCTGAGCCTGTCCTAAAAAAGCTTGCTGTTGTTGCCTTGCTTGTGCACTAGTGCCTTCCCCTGCGTCGTCTGAGGATTCCGACCCTGCCGATGATTCTGAGAAACCAACCAGGTTGTTGTTTTTGAAACGTCCCCAAGTCACGTTCTTTTTGAACTGTTGTGGTTGGACGTAAAAGTCCTCTACTAGATAAGGAAACGCTTTCTCTTTACTATAGGCGTTAATATCTTTCTGGACCTTATCTGCTTTTTTTCTTTAATTCAAAGGAGTTGAACTCTTGTATGGTTTTGTTCAATTTCTCTAGGGCTGCTTTCGACTCTTCAATGTTATCACAGCCGAACAGCTCCTTTTCCAAATTCTCAATTTCAATCAATTCCTGCTTACTGTGTTCTAATGCCGTCTCAATGCCCAGAACCATCCAGTGTCTTGAGCATGTGATCGATATATGAGAAAAACCTCCTTTGAATTTTTTATCATCTCTGAAAATGCCTGGAATGTTCCTCACTACTAAACCCTGTGGAATAATGTTAGCTCTTAAATACTCAGTTAACATTCGGGCATGCAATTCTGTACGGACATGTTTCTTTTTAGCCCGTTCTAGTTTATCTAATAGAATTACTCTGGGATTGGTACTAGTAAGTTGTGTAGTAGTGGAAAAGAGTGAAGGACCACTAATGACCTTTGCAATATACTCCTCAGTGTAGAGAGGTGCCTCTCCTTCTGACATACTTTTATATACAACACTTCAGTTTATCAACTAAATACAGTCACACAAAAAGAATTTTTTCAAAACACAAAAAACAATTACAAACAAACAACCCAACAATTGGGTAGAAGCAATATATAATAATGCTCTTGCAGAATAACTGCACAGTCAATATTTAAAGTTTACAAGAGCGACCCTTGTGTCCCTGTGAACCGGGTAAGTACAATGTACTGTAAAACAACGTTCACAAGGAACTCATTCAAAAATTTATTTTCAATTATATACAATCTCAATGATTGCCTTGGAATTAATCTCATACCAGGAAGTCAAGAACAAGGAATACAAAATTATTTTTAAAAAAAGGACAAATCAATAATAAACACAGTAAGTCTGCACAAAACCCTTTTACACTACTGAAATCTACCAAGCCTCAGCCGAGGTCTTTATTTAATAATCACTTTTTTTCTCTGTATCACACATAAAAACACATTTTATATATACACAAAATCTCTCTTACATTTACAGTGAATGGTGAGCCCCAGTGAAACAAACCATAACCTCATACAATGTGACAAGACAAAAAAGATTGGTGGAAGGTTATTGGAAAAAATATAAGGACAGTTTATATACAATATACAGTGATTCAGTCAAGGCTGTCTCTTATTTTGTTGTCGACGGCGTTTCGACCCACTTTTAAATACCGGGTCTCATCAGGACTGTGATTCTGGGGGATGAGAGAGAAGAAAGAAGGGAAAATAACTATACTCCGAGTCATATACTAATATTTTAAAAAAAGGGTACCTACGAGACTTACAATTTCTTGGCTTACCAGTTTGAAACATACAATCGTCCGTATAGGATCCAGTATGTATAGAGATGTGATGGATGAAAGTTACATCCAAACCTATAAGTAAGGGATACTCATTTAGTAAAGACTCAATCTTAATTATTCCATATCATCACCCAAGTGTCTAGTGTTAACGCACTTACTTGGGTTCTTTTCTATCCTCCAATAATGAGAGTCAATTGTTGCACCGGATATTTTAGGGAGATTTGGAGTGCTGTTTTAACACTTCTGGAACGTATTGAAAACTGTGATCAATGTTCATAGGACAAAAAATGGGCGGGGGTGAGGGAAGGGGTTAATCCAGTTTAAAAACCACTTGGTCTACTTACATATTCAGTGTCAGAAGAACTCATGTAATCAATAACGGTTCTGCTGTATACTCAATGAGGCAGTGCTCACCCACTGTAAAAAACGAGGGTATTAATGAGTTAACCAATGTCCCTCATAATAGTCGCTTAAAAAATATATATATATCACTCTATGTGCAGGGAGCTACTTACTTCGTGGCACCGTGGTCGATACGTGTTCTTCACGCAGCGCTTGCAGCCGAATTAATCGAGCTAGCAGTCGGGCCCGGATCTTGCTCGTTTTTAACTGCCGATCCTAAGCGAAAAGCGCCCTAGTGGCCGCCATATTGTAATGGTAAAATTATATCCATTAATTAAAAACAGTCACAAACAACTAGGCTGTGCTGAATTCTGAAAACGAATGAGTTATTGATGCACTGTGCTTGAGAAGCTACTACAACCATGCCAAACTTATTCACTGAGCGCGCAGAAGCACAAGGTTGGTTCTGTGACTATGCTGTGCTAACACTACATGACTTTTTTTGAACTGACAATGAAACATGATGTGGAGGCCAGCACGCATTTGCTGGTTAATGGCCAATACATATTTACAAAGACCAATGGAAAATAAAAATGTGCCTAATAATTTGTACATAGTGGTTCTTCTGTTAACAAGCCTGATAAAGCTTAAACAAAAACTCCTCCAGTGTGAGGTGTGCCTAAAGACTTCTCGCTGGCTGGTTGATTGCCTTCCTTCCAACTGTGACAAGAGATGGTGTCGTGGATGAGCATGAGTCCATGGCCACTTATCTCGTCACAATGAACTCGGAAGAAAAGCAAGAACAGCGCTATGACAATAACGCATAAAACATTTTTTCAAGTAAATCAGCAACAACAGTTTGCTAGTACTTCGCCAATCAATGGAGTTGACATTGACAAGGGATATGTCGAGCATGGGACCGAGGCCGGGGGACTTGGCTTGGTGTCACTGAATGCCTCAGGGAGATGTGAATAATAAAGGAGTGAGCAGGGGGAGTGGGGCTCGAAGACTCCTGCCCTGCCGACTCTGCCATCCCATCCCTTATTCACCAGAAAGTTGGGACTCTGGAGTTCATTGAACGGAGTGCTGGGGGAATCAAAATGTTTGCAGTCATGCCTAGCCATCTGTGCCAAACACTGTATAATGCTCGGCCATATTACCAGAAGCCTTCTCCTCATAACCTCAACCCCCACGTGACCATGTGATTTAGTATACACATCAGACATCCACAACTCCCCCATTTCTAGGGACAAGGTATAGGGGCCAATCATTCTCAACAGTTTGAAGGTCACTCCATAACAGCATACTGCTAATGAAGGACTTCTAAAGGGTGGCCGCACAACATTACGCCCTCGCATGTAACTCCGCAGAATTCAGCAGAGTGAAACTCCGCCCAGATCTATTTAAAACAAAGAACCACTCCAGGAAGCCTGAAAAAAGGAAACCTGAGTGAAAACTATTGGTTTGATATAAACCAAACCGATTTCCTTAAAAAAAAATCCAAATGCCCATAAAATGCATTCATTACCAAAACCTTTAGAAGACATGGACAAAACCCACCTGCAAAACACATGACATTCCCAAAACTACATAAATATAACAGTTAATTATCAAAATATAACTTACACTACACAATTTAACATAGCACATTAATACATCATTGAAAACAGTGTAAAATGTGCAAATAACAAACTAATGTAAAATAGTAACTGCGTATATATCTAAATATAGCAATAACCAACAAACAACAATATAACAAACTTTTAAACTTCCCTGCTAAATCCCCCCTTCCCTCAAATCCTTAATAAAATGCTTAAAATGGACTAACCTTTTCTGAGCAACTGCAGCGCCTTACTGTGATCTGGTTCTGGGAAAGTAGAGTAAAAATAACATATACGATTATAAAGTAAAAGGTGGTGGTAAAAACATGGCTGGTAAGTTACACAAAAAAAGCTATCTCCCCATGTAAATGAATGGGAAAATATTGTAAAATATTTAAATACATTTTTAAGAAATTGGTAAAAATTACTACAAATGTGGAACAAATCAAATCAATACTATAAAAAGCTATGAAAAATTGTAAAGTATCAATTAATAGTATAACATCTATACAAATATTTAATATATACTAATAAAACGTGAAAATAATTTTGAAAATATATATAAAAAAGTAAAAAATGTAGGAAAAAATGTAAAACATCATTAAGCATAATAAACATAGCTATCAATGTTATACGAAAGTAAAAAAAATCTTAAAGTATAAATTAATTATTAGTATTTAATATACACAATTATTTATTATAAATACTAATAAAATGTGTGAAAATATTGTTAAAAATATATATGTCAAAAAGGTAATAAATGCAAAAAACACTGTTAACAATACAAAAAAAAGTTGGAAATCTATAACATGCAAATGTATAAAACTATGATTTACCTGATTGCGAATTATAAAGAAATACTGAAAAAATGTTTCATTTATAATAATACAAATTGTAAAAGTATACAGTATTAAACTTGGACACAAAAAACTTGAAAAATATGTGACATGCTTTTATTATTCAACATTTGTGAAAAGTGTTCGACACTAAAGAGGAAACATTTACTATTCCCACTCCAATCCACCAATACTGGGGAGAAGCATATTGTGAAAAGTGTTGGACACTAAAGGGGCAACATTTACTGTTCCCACTCTTATGTAAACCAATTTGGGGAAGGTGATGGACACTAAAGGGGGAGAATTTACTATTCCCAGTCTAATCTAAACCATATTGTGAAAGGTGTTGGACACCAAAGGGGTTAAATTTACTACTCCCACTTCATTCTAAACCAATTTGAGGGAGGTGTTAGATACTAAAGGGGCTATATTTATTATTCCCACTCAATCTAGACCAATTTGGGGAAGGTGTTGGGAACTAAAAGGGCAACATTTACTATTTCCACTCCAATCTAAACCAATTCAAGGAAGGTGTTCGACACTAAAGTGGTGACATTTACTATTCACACTCCGAACTAAACTATATGGGGTAAGGTGATGCACACTAAAAGGGTGACATTTACTATTCCCGCTCCAATATAAACCAAATTGGGGAAGGTATTGGGCACTTAGGGGGTGACATTTACTATTCCCACTCAAAGCTAAACCATATTGGGGAAGGTGTGGGACACTAAATTGTTTAAAATTACAAAATCCACTTCAAAATAAATATTTTTACATAACATATTACAAGATAAACATATTACAAACACAATCAATACTTCATATTCTCACATTGTTTGTATACTATAAAATTTAGAAAAATATTATGTAAAAACACACTTATTTAAATGAAACCTTTATATTTCTACTTATAATTCAAATTTTAAATGTACTATTTTAATTACTATTTTAATATAAAAAAATGTAATACTATTCAAAACACAAACTTAACATTAACATATTTTTTTTTAAAACATAAATGTCATATTTTTTAACATGTATAAAAAATTAACATACATTTTTAAAATAATGAATATTTTTTTTCAAATGACACAATTAAACTTTTTCATTTTTGATTATTCTACTTATTTAAAAAATAAATGTATATGTTTTACTAATACTATATATACATTTTAAATATATCATATAATTAACAGCAAATGAAACATTTTTTTAATATTATCATAAAATAAATACTAAAATGTGAAATTATTTATTTATACATCATTTTAATGTTATTTCTGAATTACAGTATGGTTTTAGGCAGGGCTAAAGGTCGTTGGATCAATGCCTTAATTTGCATTGAGTGATTGGGAAATACACCATTGCCAAGAAGGGAATTTTACATGTGACTTTTATGGATCTGACTCAAACATGCGATTGTGCAAATAGGTCTAAATTATGGTTGATTTTAAGTAACATGGGCTTAGATATAGAGTTGGTGGCTTTTTTACATACTACCCAAAAAAACACCACGGCCACAGTT
This sequence comes from Triturus cristatus, assembly GCF_964204655.1. NCBI lineage: Eukaryota > Metazoa > Chordata > Amphibia > Caudata > Salamandridae > Triturus > Triturus cristatus. The sequence continues at coordinate 687,486,681 of NC_140580.1, forward strand.
AGATATAACAGGGATGGCAGTCTGACGAACACCTGGGCAGTGAAGAGAGGGGTTAATCAGGGATGCATCTTGGCCCCCCTGCTGTTCACAATTTACATCAACAAGCTAGGGGATTTTTTAATATCGAGCTGTAAAGATATCCCCACTAAGATGATCCCTGCACTCCTGTATGCAGATAACGCGGTCTTACTTGCCAGAACCGCTGTGGGCCTCCAACAACTTTTAATTGGTTTTATAGCTTTTATGGACTCATTAGACCTGACCAAAATGTTCACTAAATCACACGCTATGTCCATAGGTCCCCGAAAGGTTGCAAAAACCAAATTGTATTTTAATTGGGTTGAGTTAACTAAAGTCCCCACCTTTCCATATCTAGGGGTACTTTCTGATAATCAAGGGTCCTGGTGTGCGCAAATTACGCAAAATAAATTACCTTAGCTAGGGTGATGGGGCCACTTTGAATTTTGCTTAAACATTAGAGTCAAAGCCCCTCCCCGCCCTGTTGAAGATTTATAAAGAAATGCGTATCTGCATGATAATCTATGGATGTGATGTCTGGGGTTACAAGGATGTAAAGGATATCCAGGTGGCTGCAAATAAATTCATGCGTCAGCTCCTTGTAGTCCCGCCTGCTACCCCGGCATATATTTTACATGAAGAATTAGGGGTAGGCTACATCTCGGATTTGATAGCGGTAGCCCCCTTGTTGCGTTGGCTGAGAATTTGGGCCTGTCCCATTACTAACCTAAATAAACTTATAATTACTAACTGCACAGCGCTGGAGGGGGTTACACACATTCCCTGGCTAAAATATGTAATGGAACAGGCATAATGGCTTGGCTGTCTGACCTGTACCTGACCCCCAAAACCTTGGGTAAAGCAGCCATTAGAGGCATCAAACAGTAGTTCCTGGACAAACAGCAGGGGTTCAGGGAAGGGACGGAGTTAGTAAAGCCCACGGTGAGAATGTATGTCACAGTGACTCTGTGTAAACAAGTCCAACAAATCTAATCTTTGTTAGTAATGCGTTCCATCATTTTGTGTTGACTAGATTCCATCTGGATCTGGCCTTTCCCCAAGGATTTATGACACCCGGCACTTTAAAACCCTGCCCATGTGACAATATCTCAGAGCAAGACATTTTAAATTTTATCTTTGTAGTCGGAAACTGTCTTTGGGGGCCCCCAGTAGGGCCCCCATGGGTGCAAGGCTGCCGAATGGCGGCCTGGGGGCACCCATGGTGCCCCTCTGTGGATCCCTGCACCCGGTGGCCGGCACCTTGGTGTGCTGGCCACTGGGTGCAGGGATGAACTACACCCCTGCTTTTCACAATGCAAGCATGCATTCCGCTCGGAATGCATGCTTGCATTGTGAAGTATACGAGTACGACCGAACAGTCGCATCGTACTTGCAGGGCCGTAACAGACGACAGCAGGTCGGTTGGTTACGGCTCCTGACCGATGTCGGATGGACCTGAGTCCGTCTGACATCAGAATCGGCCCCTTAAATGTAAGTTTTACCTTCAATATTCCTGTTGATGATAAATTTGATGTCCCGATATTTTTTCAATATTCTGCCCAAACATCAGCTCTATGGAGGCTAGAGATTGGGTGTAAAATCTTTATTGAGTTACCTTCCCCTCTACAAAGACCTTTTCTCTCTGAGAACATGGTGTATGAATGGGTTTAAAAGCAGTAAGCTCCCTAGACCTTGTGCTGACACATTTTAACAGGGTGCATATTAAAGAAAGTACAATTTGGTTAAAGACTGAGGACGTTATTACAGGTACAGCGGTCTTGAGACTGCCATTTTGTCAGTGGCGGTCCGACCGCTGCTTCTTGTTAGTCTGACCACCCAATTACGAGAAGGGTGGTCAGACTGCAACAAGACTGCAGCAACCGACAGGATCTTGGATCCCACGGTAATTAGGAAATGGGTGGGCTATGTAAGGGGTACCAATGCCAGCATTGCTGTGGCAATTACCACCTGCCCCCAACTTTTTTATGGCGGGGACCACGCCATGAAGAGGTTGTTGGAAAGGCAGGGAAGGGGCCTCAAACAGGGCTGCATGGCGCTGCAGCCTATCGGGGGGATACATTGGGGCACATGTTGTGCCCCACTCTTCTTGCCCTGTCATGCTTGCACTGTGTGCCATGCGCGGCACAGTACATTGTACATAGTACACCGATGTGCAAGAGGTGGTTCCATGGCGGCAGCGTGTGCTGCAGGCTCTCTTTGAGCCGAAGCATGTTGCCACAACACCGCCAGTCTGGTGACTAACCCACAATGCAGCCGTCAGGAAGCTGCCAGCTTGGGGGTGTACTCCTCACCACCACAAGGGCTGTCTGACGGTTGGATCCCCAAACTAGTAATCAGGGCCTGAATCTATGTCGCACATTTCTAAACAGGTTGAATGCTTCATTTTAATAACAACATATTCCCTTTGCTGACAACTCTCTCAAATGATACCCGGTAGTATAAGCTTCATGGAAAATGTCTCTTTCCTTCAATCAAATTTTATACATGTGAACAGGCTTTATGACTGAGTTTTCTATATTAACTTTCCAAAATCATATTTAGTAAGTACTATGTTTCCAATATACAATAGCCACTCCTGAGAGACACCTAGAGCTCAGTACAAAAATATATCAATAGCCAACGATGATCTCAACAAAATATCACAGATAAAATAAGCTATGGTCCAAGAGGAAGCTTTCTCAATTTACACATGGCACCTAATTTTGTAAAACGTATGACATTTGAACATCAACTAACACAGTAAGATAAATGCAGAGAAGAAAGACAAAGGTCTAATTACCTCCTGTACAACAATATTTCTCTAAAAATCAACAGTAAAGACTTTCAATCTCATTGTAACTATTCAAATTATTAGTGTTCTCATAAAGAACAAACTTTTTAAACTATTTTAAAAAATATTATAATATTGAAATATTTTATCATAGACTCAATACTTAGTTACACTATGTTTTTAAGTACCTGCAAATGAAGCTGCATGTTGAAGGTTGCTGAATAAACCAATCTCTTTCACTCGAAAAACAAATGACCTATTCTTAGCACAAGTCTGGGAGATTTCAATTGCTTCACCTCCAAACCACCAAGGACAATCTCACATGACTGAGGTGATGCAACAGATATAAGTATCTGGCTCTTCAAGCCTGGCAGCCAATCAAGTTATAGCGTTTTTGAATTTTTTTGCAGGAATGTCAACTATTTTTAGACCCTAATATTACCTCAGTCTTGCATTCTTCATACAACAAATCCATCTCTTCAACAGCACAAGTAGTACATGTACCTTAATACCCTTAATTAGCTTTCCAAGCTTTAATTTTAACTTACTTACCAACTTGGGAAACCTGTGGTTTATATCTATTGCTTTGTGCTAGTAAACACTTTTTACCCTACCTGTCCAATGGTACTCGCGACACTCTTGCAGGATTGTAAAAACAGCTCATGAAAGGGCTACTAGATGCATTTCCATGCTACTCTTGTGAGAGTCTTGCGAGATCATAGAAAGCCGCACAACAAGCTTCACCTGCAGAAGCTTGTAGACAACTCTTGTGAGACTTTTGATGGATTGTAGAATAATTTTACACTCACCCAATAGTGAAACTCATACTGTTTGACCAATAACTGTGCACCATGGACACAGAAGTAGCTCACAACTTAACCTACTTTTCTAACTGTCAAAAATCTACCAATAGCATGTGTACTTTCACATCCCTCCCCTTTTTGTCCTCTCATGTAACTCAATGTTCTTCTTGAAGTGCATTCATTCTGCTGAGCACTCCTCTTGTGACTGCCATCTCCATACTGCATCATAGTTCGCCGCTGGATTTTGGTACATAGATTCATCTACCGGGCTAGAGAATAAGCCATTAATTGTGGTATTGACAAAAAACATGGATTTCCAAACTTGGGCATTACTTGACTTGGCCACAGAGGTAGGAAGTGGCATCAATTGTTAATAATAGTTGAGAGCATTTTGTATTGTGAGCACCCATATCTTATGATAGTACACTATGGTGGCAATGGCCTAGGCACAATCACAGTGGTTGCTCTTGAAATCCAAATTAAGGAGACCGTTTCACAATTGATGTGTTTCTTACCTCACACAGCCCTGGTATATGCCAATATATGTCAAAGGCAAACATGGCAAAGGTCAAAACCATTTTGTCCTACGATTGAGGAGTCCCGAAAGCATGTTAATAAAGCAATTTCTGTGTCTCTTCATGACCATGGCTTGGGTTCTATTTATCATAACAAAATCCATGTAATTATGCTAGGAACCTACAGGTTAGCTAGAGTGCACTTCACTGCAGAAGGGAACAGCATCTTCATTAATAACATTAAGGAATGCTTCCAGTTCTACGTGTAACTCAACACTACACACAAAACCACAAAGGCTCTTGTCAGAGGCACCCTACTATGCAGTAGGGTGTGGGGAGAGAGTGGCCTCTCTGATAACACCTTCTCCCAGGGTAACTGATGTACATTGTTGCATGTGAATAGACACTCTCCTCTGAACTCACACCTCTCTTAAAGATGACTAATGTATGTAGTAGAATTTCAGGGGAAAGAAGCCTTTTCACTGACACATATTCCCATAATGACAAGCATAGACAGTAGGGTATGGAGAGAGACTACCTTGTCAGCTGAGACCTCTTTCCAGGGTAACAGATGTGTGCAGTAGGCTGTCGGTAGAAGCTGGCCTCTTTGCTGATACCTCGCCTCATGGTGATGGAAGTGCATAGCAGGGTATGGAAATGGAGTATCCTTTCTGCTGAAAACTGTGGTTTGCTTGACTGGTATGGATAGTTGAATGTGAGGAGACACTCACCTTTCCCTCAGACTTCTCCCTATGGGGAACAGGTATGCATAGTAGGACGTGCAGAGGGACAGACCTCTCCACTGGAACTTCTCCCCAGAGTGACGGGCGAGTATATGTAGTAACATGTGCAAGAGGACTGTCCTCTCTACTACCACATCTCCACCAGGTGAGAGGTATGCATAGTCGAATATGGGGACAGGCTAGGATCTCCGCCATGACCTCTCTCTTGTATGAAAGCTGTCCATGTTTGAGTGTGAACAGAGACTTATATCTCTACTGAGACCTGACTCCGGCATGAAAAGTGAATGTAGCAGAGGTTACAAATGATTGGCTTCTCCGCGAACACCTCTCTCTGGCATAACGAACATGCAAAGTACCATAAATAGAGACATTTGTCCAGGGACACTCATGCAGTCTGAGTGGGTGGGACTGCCAGTTATAGTCAACATTCCAATGTTGTGATAATATTGAAATCTAAAATAACTGGTAAGTAAAGAAAATCACTGCTAAATTTAAATGTATTTTTATTACAATAAAATGATTTAACAGTATTAAAAAACTGCAACTATATGAACAAATTATATAATAAATTGTAAAAGAAAGAATACAACCAACTTAACTTATTTCTTATTTACTTTCTTAAGTGCAAACACACCCATGAAACACATAATGATTGGTTAAAATCTATGTCATTAGTTACAAAACGAAGAATTTATCCTTTTGCCTCATTTCTTTTTTGGCTTTTGGTGTGGCCGGCCCTATCAAAATAATCTTCTCTTCACCATGGAAATCTTTTTCTAGTAATTAATGTCTTCTTCTGATTTGAGATGAGCAAGCACCAGAAGTTTCAGAACCTCAGGATGTTCAATTTTTAAGAGACTCTTATTTGGCAGTTTTTTAATATGAGAGAAGGAGGAAAAAAAGTTATCTGCCAAGTTGTAACATGCAAACCGTGTAACAAAAAAAATCAGCAGTGTGACAAAGAAGCTGTGCAGCATGATCACTACTGATCTATGCATCGACAGTGACTTGCCTGTGCTCAGATGGCTCTGAAATGGACAACACCTCAGAAACTTCTGCATCTCTTGCGCCTGGGGACACAGTACCACCTCAAGTACTTTCTAGTCAGGCTGCTCCCAGTCCAGTCTATTTAAACAAGGCTCTGTTTTGCTGCTTGTGTAAGCAAATGATTTTTTCTTCTGCAAGTAGTAGAGCTGCCCAGGATAAGCTTCACAGGAACTTAAACACACCCCGGCAGTAGTTATTTTTATGACTTCCCTGAAAGTTATCGTTTCTGCTTCTTTAAAAACTTAGATGTTTTATTTTTGCCTCCATATATTTTGTCAGACCATATTTTTTATTATAGAAGATCTCTGTCTTCCATTTTCCTCTTTTAAAATGGAAAACAAAATAATTAAAAGTTACATACTGCTCAATGAATGATAATACTGGTTCATCAACCTGCATCACTTTTTTTTCCTCTTTTACCATCAATGACACACACACACACACACACACACATATATATATATATATATATATATATATATATATATATATATATATATATATATATATATATATATATATATATATATATATATATATATATATATATATATATATATATATATTACCTACTGGCGGTCGCCAGTAGGTAGTTATAGTTAGGACCAAGTTTCCATAGGAAGAGCATTTTTTGTTTTGTTTATAACTTTAGCGTCGTTTGATGAATCTTGATGACATTTTTCAAACTAATTCTTTGTTTATATCAGCTCCTACGTTGAAAGTTTGGGGGTGATTCATCAAGGGGGGCTGAGAAGGAAAGTTTAGAGAAGGCAACAGGTCGAACGGGTGAATGGTATTATCTCTAATTTGGCAGGGAGAAGGGTCTTGGTCGCTTTTGTTTATTTGGTGTAAATCTGTTCAGTAGTTTTGGAGAGATATCGAAATTTGCAGATATCGATATTTGGGAATTCTGTCATCTGATTGGCTGAGGCGTTACAAACACGAGCTTGCTGCTTATTGCCTGTGAGCTGTTGCAACTAGGAAGTGTTGGCAGCCATTTTGTGATTACGTTGAAACGAGTAAGGGGAAAAAGGGCGAAAAGAGTAGGAAACAGGAGGATAGGAGCACTGTAACCTCTGTGGGGGAGTGTGAAGCAAAGTAGTTACTCCTATCGGTCTGAAAGTGCAGTGTTGCTCAGAATGACATGGTGCTGAGATGAGATGCTGCTACACTCGGGTATGAAACCGAGAGCCTAAACCATGAGCTCATTGCTGTAAAGTGATATGCGCTGGTCTTTGTAGCATACCTGTGCAAGTAGTGTTAGTAGGCGTTTATACCACACAGGGAGTGGGAAGCGAACTACTGACCTCTACCGTGTGTTTATACTATACCGGTAGTGGGAAGCGAAGTACTCACGCCTACCGGTGTGAAGACTCGGGGATTAAACCGAGCTGATTGCTGTAAAGTGATGGGCTCTGGGCGCTGTAGCATACTGGCCGCTGTAGTATAACTGTGTAAGTAGTATTGGTATGCATTTATACTATACAGGGAGTGGGAAGAGAGCTACTCACCTTTACTGGTCTGAAGACTCGGAGTTTAAACCGTGAGCTCATTGCTGTAAAGTGATGTGCTCTGGGCGATGTAGAATACCTGTGGAAGTAGTGTTAGTTTGCGTTTATACAATATATGGAGTGGGAAGCGAAATACTCACCCCTACCGGTCTCAAGACTCGTGGATGAAACCGTGAGCTCATTGCTGTAAAGTCATGTGCTCTGTGTAGTATTCCAATGTAAGTCATAGTAGAATGTTAGTATGTAATGCTACTAGAATGTAAGTATGTAATATTAGAATGGAGGGCTGTCATGAGGGGAATCTTGAGGAGTTTGTACACAGTGCTGGAGAAGACGTTGTCCTTCCTGTCTGCTCCTGTTGGTGGCTGTTTAAGCTGTCTTCTTTTTCTGCAATAAATCTACTTATTGGATCCACTGCTGTCTTCCTCTTCACTACATAAATTTGGCGACGAGCGGGAGAAGGTAAAAAGAAGGCAGCAATATTTTGAGCTTCCTTGCATTCTGCTGAAGACCGTTTTCTTGGTGAAGCTGTTTCTTCTCATTCCAGGGTCGTCGGCTCATCGAACTATGTCATCCGACCTCTAGTAGGATTAACATTTTGGGATTTTGGGCTTCCTCTGCCTCTTCACTACACTCTGGTCGCTGTACAACACGTGTACAAGTAGTGTTAGTATGCGTTTATACTAATTCTATAGTTATGCAGTAACCAATGCATCATGGCCCTATGGAGTGCCACCTCCCAGGCGCAGTTCATACTATGTCCTGGGGTGTGCATCCGCGGGACATTTATGTTTGCTATTACAGGGCGGGAGCATGGCTTCCTCCCTGTGATAGCAAATCCTTGTTTGCCTCGTGGAAGCGAGAGGAGGAAAACCTCGTATCGCTTCAATAAAGCGGATCAGGATGGTAAAAAATGAAAGAAATGAAGCGGGGTCTCAGCCGTTCATTTAAATGAGCCCCCGGGTGGGTAATGTTCCGGGACCAATCCTATTATTATATTGCGGGGTCTCTGGGGACCTTAATCTCACATGTAAAATAGGCGTGGGAGGGCACAGAGATGTTTCGCAGCCTAGGGGATCGCCACCTCCCCGGGTATTGTTTAGTAATTGTTCCGGGGGCTTTGAGGCCAACTCAAGTCCGGGGATCGCCACCCTCCGGACTTTACCCAAATATGCAGGGTGGGCGTCGCCAGTCTCTGAAGCCTCGGTGGCCCTAGGCAGTGCCTTATTGGTTCTGTAATCACACGGGCAGTACTCCTGGTGTTATAAAGTGATACACTCATAGAACCCTTGTAATTGTAGAATTACCTAGGCTTTATTTATGTAATAGTCTGTTGGTTTATATTTGGTAGGTGCACCGCAACATTACAAATGTTTTCCCTCATAACTCCTATCAACCGCCGATTTTCACAATAAACTGCAGACAAGTGTTGTCAGAAAAAGAATACCCATACACTCACTTATTTATTGGTAAAAAAAATAACTTTTATTAAAACAACACAAATAAATGGAAACGCAACTTTATTCGAACAAACAACAGTAAAACATGAAATAAGTGGGTGGGACTCCTCCGGAAGCAGCGTACAAAACCTGCAAGACAAAAAAGAAACATAAGTATGCGTGCCATGTCCAAGAGAAAAAGAAAGGTAGTCAGAATGAAAGGAAGAAAGTGAGAATGGGACAGAGAGCGAGTGGGTGGAAGGGAGAAGGGGAGGGAGAGTCAAAAGAACAGAGGGGGGAGGAGACAGAGCATCAGCCTACTGCACCCAGCCCTCACTGTTCACCTCCCGTCACCCGTGTGTCTGGTACGCTGGGGTCCGCGAGAAAGAGTGCGGTCCAGCAAGTCTTTCAAATGAACTAGAGATATGAATGAGGCGAGAGATTACATTATTTTCTACGGCAACAGCGCTTGCCTGCACCTGTGCACCCAGGCTGCTGTATCCCAGCCCCTTCCCCCGCACTGTGCTCAATTGCAGCTCCTGCGCACCGAGGCTTCACTGCTCACCTGCCACAACCGGTGTGTCCAACGATGTGCCGGTGCGAGCTCCAACTCTGGGGTGTCGCTCTCAGGGTGGCACAGCAGGTCTCCGGTCTGGGACGGTGTCTTGATACCACAATGGAAGGCGTCTGAATGCCCAGGGCCTCATCTGGTGCCACTAATTCAGTGTCTGAAAAGGGAGAAATAATATAATGGTGGAAATGTCTTGAGGTAAATGAAGGTTTATTTCATGCTTAATAGAGAACACCAGTTGAGTGTATCCTTACTTCTTGAAGTACGATCTACCAACTGTTAGTGGTAATCATGGTTCAAAGAGGAGTTGGAGTGCACAGGTATACACAAGGTTAAATAATAATATGTTATGCCAGCGTTCACATACAAAGGAACAGAGCTCATGCTAGAAGCATAATGCGTGCGTGCAATGCAGTGGCGCAAGCCTGTGTGCATGTACACTTAGTAGTCAGCTCACTACAGTGCCCCAAAATCCAACACCACGTGTCTGTAGGGCAGCGCTGCCCGCTGGCTCAGGCCTACAGTATGGTAAAGCAGGTCCTTAAAATGAGACAGAGATGTGACTGAATGAGGTCAGAGATCACATCATTACACACGGCAACATCGCTTTTTTGCACCTGCGCACCAGGCTGATGCACCACACACCTCCCGCCGCACTGCGCTCAATTGCAGCCCCTGTGCACTCAGGCCCCACTGCTCACCTGCTGTCATTGGTGTGTGTAGAAACACAACGGCCAGCAGGGTTCACAATTCAGATGTATTTTTTATTGCCAGGATGGTGTACACCTCATGGATCCCTTTTTTTTTATTGCGCATTGTGATATGCGAGGTGGATGCGGCCATATCACCTGAGGCAATGTGGAAGAACTGGAACATGTGGCGTCGTCGTTATCCTATTTATACGTACGGAAAGTGGGCTGGGCTTGCGTATGCCAGGCCAGCGTAGGGGTGTGAATAATTATTCCGGGAACCTGTGCATTGTTGAGTTCCTGCCTGGGTAGGAAGTGTACTTATGTGTGTGTCCCTGTTGCAGTTTTGACATCGCACAATCCGCAATTTACATTAATGTAGCATGTACCGGGAGGGTGGCAACTATCGCTAATGAGATGCTGTCCGAAAACCTTGAATGGACAACATCACATGTCGTTGTCAAGCTTGTGGATATGCGCAGACACGCATGTCAATGGTGTGCGGTATTATTGAAAGTGTTGCTATCGCGAAGCGCACACATGTGAATGTGCTCGGATGGAGGGAGGGTCAGCAGTGAGGTAATGTCATACACAGTGATAGCGCTCATTACAGTCAAGCAATGCATGTCAAACGTGAATCTGAAAGTCTCACATAAGACACACTACTATAGTGGTAAAGGCTGACAACAGTGTTTACTGCAACACAAATCTACACATTACTCTTTACTGTTTGTCACATGTGATCTAGGATGTGCACTCTGCCCATGGCTGATGATACCCCTTCAAGCCACCAATACCCAGGCCGAAAGGCAGCACAATAATGCGCACACACACACACACACACAAGGGGCATCATGTAACACACATTTGTTTTTTGATGTAACATTTCAGATGCATGGCCATCACACGTGGAAGGCTACTGTACAGAGCATGAATATTGATCAAGATGATCGTTGCATGTTGTGTGTACTGTAAGGTATGTGTACACTGCAAAAAGGTTTTTTAAAAAGCTCTCTAAGCAGAATAGGTGTCTCTCATCAAACCATGTAGAGAGAATGACTAAAATGGGTGGGGTCCTCCAACTGTTACAATGGGAAATGTTATGAAGCAATCAAATGCTTTTTTTTAAGGTCACATGGCAATCGCGCACCGAGCGCGCAAGGAGGCCACACCCGATACGATTTTGAGAAAATATATTTACCGTAATATAAGTTTATTACAGTTAGAAAAATATAAATGTTTAAAATATTTTAGATTATCGCTTGCTCTCATATGGACTTTAAACTTATTTAGATATAGTTTTGAGACATAAAAAAATATTGAGGGAATGGCGTACCCGGCGCGATACCATACGTCTATGACATAACACAGGGCCTTGCAGCGTGCACTCGGTGCATACGGACGGCGTGACCTCATACGCATATGACGTAACGTGCGGCTTGGTACTGCACACCCGTCGCATACCAAACTAGCATCTGGCGCGACCTTTTACGTATATGATGTAAGCCGGGACGAAGCCGTCGGAAACGAAATGCACATCCTTTATGAGTTTAGCAATATGGCGGATAGGATTCGCGTGCTGATGGAGCTTGGTACACTACCGGTACGGGAGTCCAGTTTTCTCCCCCCAAAAAATAAGATATACATACTTTTTTTTGAAGATATGAAAAATTACATAATTTTTCAAAGAAAAAAAAGGATAATAGAGTTCCAAAATATTACAAAAAAAAATCGAAATAATATAGGTTTTATTAAAATTAAAATATGAAATTAACATTTAAAAAACCTTTGAAATTCACTGAAAAAACATAGGTTTTACAGACATTATAGTTAGGAATTAGCATTTAAAAAACCTTAGAAATTCACTGAAAAAACCATAGGTTTCAGGGACGTTATATTTAGTTGGACATTTGACTCATATAAAACCAGAGAAATTTGCACGTTATAGTTAGTTGAGCTAACTATAACTCGCGGGCCCGCAATGCACTGGTGATGACGTCACATATTACATCACTCATGACATGGTCAGTGACATCACTGATGACATCACCCATGTTAATTTCCATAGAAAATTTAGACACGGCTACAGCCCGAACTGCTGAACGGAATTACACCAAATTTGGTAAAAATGTAGGTCTTGGTTCAGAAAGCACTCTTTTTTTTATATGGTGTAAATCCGTTCAGTAGTTGCTGAGAGATTCAAAAAATAAAAATGTATATATCTGAGCACCGAGGAGGAGTCACAACTCCTCCCTGGCACGAGCTTCACTTCCATTGGCTGCCAACACGCCAAACCAGTAAGTGTTGGCAGCCATCTTGTGACTCGGTAACTGAGTCACAAGAAAATAGTGGAAAAAAGGTTAAAATACAAGAAAAGGGGGCAGGGTAGAAACACCCTGACCCCCTAGGCCTGCTCAGGGGGTCCGACAGGGCCCCAAGGGCCAAAAAAAGGATTTTTATTTAAAAATAAAATGGCCGAAATTGGGCTGGGTGCGTGAATCCGGGCGAGAAAAACAAAAAAATGAAGCACGGGCTTCCTCGTTCTGGTATCCCTAAGCCCGGGTGGGCCAGGTTCTGGGGGCAATGTTTAATGAATTAACAGAGGTCCGCGGGGGCCCCCACAGCCCCGGGGACAGCCACCTACCCGGGCCATTATTTATTATGTGCGGGGGCACGCAGCCCCCTGCAACCCTGAGGACCGCCACCTCCCCGGGGCTTCTAAAAAAATGCATTGGGGGATCCTGCCCCCCATGCTGCCCCGGGGATTGCCACCTCCTGGGGCATTCATTAATACGGGTTGGGGCCTTGCAGGCCCCCCAAATCCCTGGGTACCGCTACCTCCCCTGGGGCTTAAATTACAATTAAAGAAGTGTGGGGGTCCTGCCCCCCCCCCACTGCCCCAATGACCACCACCTCCCCAGGTCATTAAATATTCAAAAACGGGGGTCCGTTGTGGACCACCTGGGCCCCAGGGACCACCACCTCCCCGGGGCTTTAGTCACTTGGGAGGGGGGTACGCGGCCCCCCTCCTGGAGCCCTTGATGGCCCTGGGGACAGCTACCCCCCATGGCTGGCTCCTGCAATGTCTCGGGGTGCCCACTCCAAGGACATCGCTGCTTGCTATCTCCCACCCTGTCATAGCAAACTCCTGCTTTGGTTTTTGAAAGCGAGAGCAGGAAACCTGCTCTTGCTTCCAAAAACCAAAGCAGAATTGCTTTTGCACAAGGGGAGCTGCATGTCATCAGCTCCCCTTCAGCAAAAGCAATGCCGGCTCCCGCAGGATGCGGGGAGCCAGCGGGACCGTGGGGGCATTGGGGTTCCCCCCACGGTCCTCAACCGTGAGGCCAGGCCCCAGGAGTTGTGGTCCCTGGGGGCAGAAGTGGCCTGGGGAATGGGGGGCCACGTGGCCCCTCTTCTCAAAAAATAAATATACAAAAGGAGTCCATTCCCCAGATGGTGGGGTCCCTGGGGCCAATATTGGCTTCGGGAGGGGTCCGCGTGGCCCCCTCCCATTTTAAATTAGTTTTTTTTTTTTAAAGGGGTCAGGCCCTGGTGGATTAGGCTACAAACATGCTAAAAGAAGGGGGGGGGGGCACACCACCCATTTTAAAAAAACAATAGAAAAAAAAGCCAGAAGCTCGCCGGAGGCCCCACCCCCTCCCTGCACCACTGTGCAAATGTGCCCCGAGCGCGTTGTAAGTTGAGAAATTAATTCCCCTTGAATACTGAGGGTCCCTGGGGGCCAACTAGCTTACAGGTACCTTAATTAAGCCCCACAGAGCTGGATTGCAGCGAGGTGGTCCAAGGCCATGCCCCTTTTTACACCACTCTGCAAACGTGCCTCTTGGCGCACTGCTGGTGGGGCGATGAGGTCCTCTTGTGTCCTGAGGACCTCAGGACACAAATGGACTTCATCCCCCGAGCAGCAGTGCACCAAGAGGCATGTTTGTAGAGTGGTGCAAAAAGGGGGCATGGCCTTGGACCACCTCTCTGCAATCCAGCTGTGTGGCGCTTACTGGAGGTACCAGGTGGGCTAGTGGGCCCCCATGGACTGTCAGTATGCAAGGGGACTATAATCCCCATCATAGAGCGCACCATGGAGCGCGTTTGCGGAGTGGTGGGCAAAGGGGGCGTGGCCTGTTATGAGAACTTAGCAATCCTACTGTGTGGTACTTACTGGATGTAATAGGAGGAGGAGTTGGCCCCCAAGGATATCTTAGGGGACCAAGTACCCCACTTGTTACCTCCAGTAAGTCCCACACAGTAGGATTGCTAATATATCTTCAGAGGCCATGCCCCCTTTCTCCACCACTCTGCAAATGTGTCTCCTGGCAGACTATGGGATGGGGGATGAAGTCCACTTTCCTCCTGATGGAATTTGGGGGGCAAGAAGCCCTTCTGGTACCTCCTGTAAATCCTACGCAACGGAATTCCTGAGCACTGGTTGGAGGCCCAGCACCTTTTCTCCACCACTCTGCAAACAGGACTACTAGTTAAAGAAGTGTTTGCAATGTAATAGGTTTCACCTTTGCGAGAGTTCGAGCTATAGGCATTATAAATGTAAACATTTTTTGCAAATGTTTTTTGGAGTGGAGTGGATGTACGTTGTGTGTAGTGGAATTATGTGGATAGAAAGTATATGGTATTTAGTGTATAGGAATTAGGTAGAGTGGGATTATGTGTTATGGAGAGTAATTATGTGGTATGGGAGTCTGTGTTGTGGAGTGGTATCCTCAGGTTTAGTCTTCCTCGTTTCCATAGAAGCTCAACTATGAACTCAGTCAGACAATAAAAGAAGGAATCTGTCAGGAATCGGGTTCAGGCGCCTACAAAGACTGCAGTTCCCAGAAGGCCGCTGGACTAGAGGAGGAGTCGCGACCTTAAAAAGACGCTACACGCACTGCACATCGTGCGTAATTCTGAGAACGAGTATGTCATCGAGTATCATCGGAATTAGGAAGCGTTCCAACCGTCGTGAGCCGCTGCCGGCGGGACCCGCGAGTGCTGCCGCTTGTTCCACCCACCACCTTGAAACTACCGAGGTCACCAGCGGGAAAAGGCGTCACTAGCACCCGGGAGCCATCCTTGTCTGCAGCCAGTTAAGTGTGCTGTGTCCGTTTGGGTTAAAGCATATTACGGGAGAAGAGGCAACGGAGCGTCTGTCTCCCTCCGGAGTAACTATAGCCTTGTCTGGATCTAGAGTGCGGTGAAGTAACCGCTAGGTTTTCGCCAGAACTTTGTGCCAGATTGGGGGGGTACCTGGGCCATAGGGCGGTGACGTAACCGCCGGAGTCTCGCTAGAACTGGGTAGCGCAATAATTGGGGATAACATTAACCAGTGTGCGGTGAGGTAACCACAAAACGACATTCAGAGAACTACCGTCCGACTTCAGGGGGGGTGCCTCTTGAGTAACTATGAATGCATCCGTCTTCTGCCATCAGTGGATACATTGGAGATAATCGGGGGTATTTGAAGGGTTCATACCAGCCAGAACCCAACTCCATTCCTTGGCCCTGATTCATTGGGAATGTAATGTTTTTTCTTTCTTTTACTCACCAGTAGAGCGTGTGCATGAACTGCATGTGGTGACTCTGGCTGCATGAGCAGCAAGGAACGAAGTCAAATGGTTGCACGAGGAACCGAGATTCAGTGGATAGCCGGTAGGCATGAGCTTTGGTCCTAGCGAGAATTTATGAGTGTAGTCATAACAGCTTATATGTGTCATTTGTTTTTGTGTGTTCTTCTTTTACAGGTTCTACTCCCCGCTGTTCCCTTCCTTCCCTTCCCTCAGTTGATCGCCCTAACCTTCCGTGCCATAAGTGCAGGAGTTGGGGATGTCAAGAGGTGGACACCCTATACCATCGCTCGAATCCTGAGGAGTATCGAACTGGGACGGAATCTTGACAGAATCACTGAGGAGTACTTTTGGACCTAGTCAGAGGTATGAGCAGGGCCACTAGAATTATGTGACTGTTTGTCTGCAACAACTTTCGCACAATTATAAATTTTCTTCAACAACCACCTAATTCATCATCTGCTCCCTAATCTGCAGATTTGAACCAAAAAAGCCGTATTTTTTTTTCTAGCTTAAACGGCTCAAACGTTACCAAAAATACAGCGACAAGTGTTACAGTGTGGTGAAAGGCCCTTTGCAAACCTAAAATGGTCACCTGTTTCTTATTGCTAAATGTGGGTGTTAAATTGGTACTAATGGAGAGCAAGCAACTTTTGTTAACTTCTGTGCCTCTCTTGCCTCTTTCTGCATTTCTGTTGCTTCTTTCTTCACATTTCTTTATTTTTCTGCACTTCTCGTGCCTCTTTCTGCAAATCTCTTCTACTTGCGGTACCTCTCTTCCTTCTTTCTGCATGTCTGTTGCTTCTTTCTGCACCTCATTTGCTTCTTTCTGTACCCCTCTTGCCTATTTCTGCACCCTTCTTACCTCTTTCTGCACCTTTTTCTGTATCCCTCTTACATCTTTCTGCACCCTTTTTGACTCTTACTGCACCTCTGTCACTTCTTTCTGCACTTCTCTTCCTTCTTTCTGTATCTCTCTTCTTTCTACACCTCACTTGACTCTTTCAGCACCTCTGTTGCTTTTTTTCTGCAGATCTCTTGCCTCTTTGCACTCACTTGCTTCCTTCAGCACCTCTGTTGATTCTTTCTGCACTGCTCTTGCTTCTTTCTGCACCTTACTTGCCTCTTTCTGCACTTCTATTGCTTCTTTCTAAACCTCTGTTGCTTCTTTCAGCAATTCTCTTTCCTCTTTATGCACTTCTCTTGCTTGTTTCTGCACCTCACTTGCGTCTTTCTGTACCTCTGTTGTCTCTTTCTGCACTTCACTTGCTTATTTCTGTAACTCTCTTGCCTTTTTTGGCACCTATGTTCCTTCTTTCTGTACCCATTCTGCCTCTTTCTGCAAATCTTTTCTACTTTCTGCAACTCTCTTCCCTCTTTCTGCATATTGGTTGCTTCTTTCTGTACCTCATTTGCTTTTTTTCTGTATGCCTCTTGCTGCACCCTTCTTTCCTCTTTCTTCACCTCTCTTGCCTTTTTCTGTATCCCTCTTACTTCTTTCTCCACTATTTTTGCTTCTTGCGCACCTCTGTCACTTCTTTCAGCATTTCTCTTCCTTTCTGCACCTCTCTTGCTTCTTTCTGCACCTCATTTGCCTCTTTTAGCACCTCTGTTGCTATTTTCTGCAGATCTCTTACCTCTTTCTGCACCTCACTTGCCTCTTTCAGCACCTCTGTTGGTTCTTTCTGCACTGCTCTTGCTTCTTTCTGCACCTCACTTGCCTCTTTCTGCCCTTCTCTTGCTTTTTTCTTCACCTCTGTTGCTTCTTTCAGCAATTCTCTTGCCTCTTTTTGCACTTTTCCTACTTCTTTCTGCACCCCTCCTGCTTCTTTCTGTACTGCTGTTGGTTCTTTCTGTACTGTTCTTGCTTCTTTCTGCATCTCACTTGCCTCTTTCTGCCCTTCTCTTGCTTCTTTCAACACCCCTGTTGCTTCTTTCCGCAATTCTCTTGCCTCTTTCTGTACTTTTCCTACTTCTTTCTGCACCCCTACTGCCTCTTTATGTACCTTTCTTGCCTCTTTCTGTACCTCTCTTACCTCTTTCTACACCCCTCTTGCCTATTTTTGCACCTATGTTGGTTCTTTCTGCACTGCTCTTGCTTCTTTCTGCACCTCACTTGCCTCTTGCTACACTTCTCTTGCTTCTTTCTAAATCTCTGTTGCTTCTTTAAGCAATTCTCTTTCCTCCTTGTGGTCATCTCTTGCTTGTTTCTGCACCTCTCTTGTGTCTTTCTGCACCTCTGTTACCTCTTTCTGCACTTCACTTGCTTCTTTCTACACCTCTTTTGCCTTTTTTGGCACCTCTGTTGCTTATTTCTGCACCACTCTTGCTTCTTTCTGCGCCCCTCTTCCCTATTTGTGCAAATCTCTTGCCTCTTTCTATACCTCTCTTCCCTCTTTCTACACCACTCTTGCCTCTTTCTGTACCTCTGCTGCTTTTTAGTGCACTTCTCTTGTCTCTTTTTACACCCTTTGTGCCTCCTTCAGCATCTCAGGTGCTTCTTTCTGCACAGTGATGTCATCAGTGATATCACTGACCATGTCATGAGTGATGTAATATGTGATGTCATCAGCAGTGCATTGCGGGGGCACGAGTTATAGTTAGCTCAACTAACTATAACAGCCGCATTTTTCTGATTTTGTACGAGTGAAATGTCTAACTAACTATAACGTCCCTATTTATATATGTAGTGCACCACTGACTTGATATTCCTTTCTCCCGAAAACTTCCACAGCCTCACCCAATGCATCATTGTTTTTGGTACAGATAAAGCGGAGTATGTCTTAAAATCTGTGTTTGAAGTACCTATAAGCATTTGCAGGAACAATAGAACACAATTAACCTGAAGCTTTATAATTAAATACCTGTAATGTTTGCATTAGCTAGCCTTAGAGAGTCATGAAGATCATCCCAAGTGTACTCTACACAGACCAAAGTAACAAACCAGGTGGATGCACTTACATTGCGTAACATACAATTTAACTGCTGACACTTATGTACAAGGTATAATCTGGTTGTATAAAGTTTAAGGGAGTAACACATTCCTCTTCAGAGACTTTTGCTGAGAGTGAGACGGGTGTTTCACTATGGAAACAGCAATCTCTACACTGAAACCTGTGAAAAGGGTAAATAATCTGTTTAATATGCATCAGGGAATCACTGGGTCTTGATTTGTTTAACGCACATTTTATTGCATTTTTGAGTTATATATATTGTCATCATATGGTAAATGCCAATAACCATAACAGTTTACACAACAGATCGGGTGAAGATTAAGTGCACAGGTTTAAGCATAATGGAGTAAGTGACTTAATAGCAGGTGGTAGATCAGCTTTAAATGTTACTATCGATGAAAAAAAATGCAAACTATTTTGCTGTCTAAACAAATTAACCTGCCCCCACCCCACCTAAACTAAACATCATCACTTTTAGAACTGAGCATGTCAAAAGCAATATACGTGCCACAATTGTGTTAATAGACTGGCACTAACAAAAGCAAGGAGGCAGTCAGGTACGGCATTGGTGAGAGTGTGTGATAAGGATCCCATCATAGTCGTGGTGATATATTTACTGGACCTTGTATAAGCACACTCCAGATTCAGTGTTTTATCATTTGAGAAACACTGCCTCCTTTTCTTAGAACTGTATAGAGGGTGAACACTTGCTTTGTTGACACAACATTCCATCCCTGCTGACATCTCTCTACATTGTAATCTCTAGATGTAAAAGGCTATAGTGAGAAAGCTACTCCTCTACAAACACCTTATCAGTAAACATGGTATAGGAACATGTTTATTAACAGCAGACTATCTGCTGATATTTCTCAACAGAGAAACACTAGACCCTATGCATTATTTTTAAAATCTTCATTGCTGATCTATTTAGCATTCACAATTTATATTTGACAAATAATCACCAAATCCCTTGAAAAGCACACCATTTTAAAATGTATTTTAAAATAGAACATTATTATTCATCTCTCCCCAGATTCACATACATACATACTACAGTGAGGGCAAGCACTCACTTCTCTACTAAAACCCCACTCTTGGATAACAGGTGTTTGTAGTAGAGTGTGGCCTCTCCACTGTCACCTATCCCCAGGATGACAGGCACGCGTGGTAAGGTGCTGAGAGAAACTGGCCTCTCCACTGGAACCTCTCCCTGTGCGACTTCTTTGAGAAGTAGGCTGTGAAGAGAAGGGAGACTAGGCTCTCTTCTGAAACAGCTCCCTAGAATGACAACTGTGTACTAGGGTGTGAGGAGGGACTGACCTTTCTGCTAATATCTCTTCCCAGGTTGGAAAGCGTGCATGGTAGATTGTAGTCTACTGAGTGGATTCCCTTGGATGACAAGTATGCTTTAAAGGGTGTGGGAGAGTCTGACCTCTATGCTGACACCACTCTCTTAGATGATGGATGTGCATACTATGGTTTGGGAGGGACTAGTCCCTTGGCTAAGACCTCTCTCTTGACAGGTTTTTGTAGAAGGGAGTACAGATGGACTGATTTTCTGCTGACTTTCAACTAGCATTTCTCAAAAAGGTGACAAAAATGCATAATAGTGTGAGACGAGGGACTGACCTCTGCTCTGCTCTGAGATCCGTCTCTTGGATGACATATGTGCATAGTAGGGTGTCGGGAGGGACAGGCCTCTCCATTGAAACCTCTGCCTTGGATAAGGGGATTACATTGAAGACTGTATTAAGCAACTTGCCAATTACGTGACACCTGTCCCTTGGATTACAGATGCGCATAGTAGGGTTTGAGGACGGACTGACATCTCCAGTGACACCTCTCTCTCAGATGATGGGTGTGCATATAGAAGGGTGTGAGAACAGATTGGCCTGTCCGCTGACACCTCTCTCTCAAAAGACAGGTATGCATAGAAGGGTATGGAGATTGATTGACCTCTTCGTTAAGACTTCTCTCTTGGATACCAGGTGTGCATAGTACAGTGTGGGTAGGGACTTTCCTCTCCATTGAGTCCTCGCTCTCAAATGAGAAGTCTATGTTTTAGTGTCTTGGGAGGGACCCGCTTCTCTGCTGGGTCCTCTCTCTTTGATAAGAGGTATGCATCAATGAGTTTGGGAGGGGGTAACCGCTGCACTGAGACCTCTCTCTTGGTTGACAGGTGTGCATAGTAGGGCATGGAAGGGACTGGCCTCTCTGCTAATACCTCTCTCTTGGATTCTGGGTATGTGAATTAGGAAGTGGGGTCCAACTGCCTCTCTAGAGAGACCTCTCTCTTGGATGACTAGTGTGCATAGTAGAATGTGGCTAGGGACTTGCTGCTCCACTGAGGTCTCTCTACTGGTTGAGTAGTGTGATAGTACAATGTAGGGAGGGACTGACCTCTCCACTGAGAGCACTCTCTTAGATGATAGTTGTGTGGAGAAGGGTGTGGGGGGGACAGACTTCTTTGGTGAAAACCGTCCTATGGATGATGAGTTTGCATAGTTAGATTTGGGAGGGACTTGCCTTATAAGTGAGACTTCTCACTTGGATGAGAGGTTTGACTAGTTGGGTATAGAGAGAAACTGACCTCTCCGTTAAGTCCTCTTTCTTGGATGATGGGTGTGTGAAGTAGGGTGTTACAAGGGACCAAACTCTCCACTGAGAGCGTTATATTTCATAACAGGTGTGTGTAGAAAGGTGTTTGGTGGGACTGCCCTCTCTGCTGACAGCTATATCCATGCCATCAGCCGTGTGTAGTATGGTGTGAAGGAGAACTAACATCTCTGCGGGAGTCCTCTCATCTGACTGACAAGCATACAAAACAGGGTACAGAAGATATGGATCTTTGCCCTGAGGCCTCTCTCTTGGTTATAATGTGTGCATAGTACAAGGTGGGAAGGGACTGGCCTCTCCACTAAGAGCTCTATCTTTGATGACAGGTGTGCATAGTAGGTTTTGGTATGGATCAGCCTCACAGATGAAACCTCTCTCTTGGATGACTGGTGTGCATTGTAGGTTATAGGGAGGGACTGACCTCCATGCTGAGATCTCTCTCTTGGACGACTAGTGCATGTAATTGACAAGTAGTTGACTGTGGGGTTGGACTATCTGCTCTGCTGTGACCTCTCTATTGACTAACAGGTGTGTGTACAAAAGGGGGTGGTGATGGACGGAGCATCAGAACCAATCAAACACTCACACCCAGTCAACAGATCTGGGTTTGATCCATCACCGTTCTTTAGCCCACTCTGCCACCCCAGTTCAGACATGGCCATATGCATATCAGTCTGACCCTGTGCCTCATGGGAACAGTCCAGCCCGAACTGCCAAGCCATGCCTTCCCTGGACCGGAAAAAAGCTTCCTAGGACCGGTTTCTGTCATTTCAGCCGTCTTCAGCCAGGCTTGCTTGAATCCAGTGGCAAAGTGAGCAAGGGACTCACGTCTGAGCATACCCTGCCAACTTATGGTGAACAAAGCGGTACAAAAGGGGGTGGTGATGGACGGAGCATCAGAGCCAATCAAACACTCACACCCAGTCAACAGATCTGGGGATGATGGATTAAACCCAGATCAGTTGACTGGGGGTGAGTGTTTGATTTGCTCTAACGCTCCGTCCATCATCCCCTTTGGTATCGCTTTGTTCGCCTTAAGTTGGCAGGGTGTGCCCAGACGTGGGTCCCTTGCTCACTTTGACATTGGATTCAAGATAGCCTGGCTGACGAGGGTTATGAACCCGAAACTGGTGCCAGGATGCTTGTTTTCGGTCCAGGGAAGACATGGCTTGGCGGTTCGGGCTGGACTGTTCCCATGAGGCACAGGTCAGACTGATTTGCATATGGCCATGTCTGAACTGGGGTGGTGGAGTGAGCTAAAGAATGATGGTGGATTAAACCCAGATCAGTTGACTGGGGGTGACTGTATGATTTGCTCTAACGCTCCGTCCATAATCCCCTTTGGTATCGCTTTAACAGGTGTGTGTAGCAGGGTGTGGGAAAGGACTGACCTCTTCACAGAGACCTCTCTCTTGTGTGGCAGGTGTACGTAGCAGGGTGTGGAGAGGGATTGGCCTCTCCACTAATCCCTCTCCTTTGGATGATAATTGTGTGTACTAGAATATGGGGAGTGAGTGCTCTCTCCAGTGACAACTCTCTCTTGCTAAACAGGTATGCATAGTAGGATGCTTACACCTCTCCCTTGAATTACAAATGTGTGTAGTAGAGTGTGGGGAGAGACTGCCCTCTCCAATGACAACTTTCTCTTCGATGACAAGTGTGCATAGTAAGGTTTGGTAAAGGACTGGGGTCTCTTCTGACACCTCTCTCTTAGATGACGGTTGTGCCTAGTACATTATAGGGAGTGGCTGACCTATCTGCTGAGAACTCTCTCTTAGATGACTAGTGTGTATAGGAAAGTGTGGGGTTAGACTGGTTTCTCTCCTGACAAGTCCGTTCAAGATAACAGGTGGGCTTAGTAGGGTATGGAGAGACACTGCTCTCTCCATTGACACCTCTATCCATGGCGACAGATATACTTTGCAGGGTGTGGAAAGGGACACACCTCTCCACGTATTCCATTCCCTAGGGTCAAAAGCATATCCAGTAGAGTGTGCTTAAAGACTGGCCTCTCTACTGAGACCTATCCCCATAGTGACATGCATAATAGAATGTGGGGATATTCTACCCCCTCTGTTGAGACCTCTTCCAAGGTCACAGGTGTGCGTAATAGGGTGTAGGACTACCATCTCCACTCAGACCTCCCCAAGGTGATGAGTATGAATAGTAAGCTCTCATAAACACAAACCATCTCCAGTAAGACTATTTCTACAGTGACAAGTGTCCATACCAGAGTATATTCAAAGATCGCCTACTCCGTTCCACTTTTCACGATCCCGCAAGAGTTCCACAAGATCACAACATTTAAAAAAAAAGAATTGACATTTATTAGCGTCACAGTACTTATGCTTTACAGGCCTCCTCTTAATAACTAGGGGAAAAGCATGCCTTTCTCCTGCCCCCATACATAGCTTTTTAGTTCATTTTAAGAACACCTGAAAATTGTTAACAATAAACAGTAATGGTGGCCATTTCATTTCTAAACCTCCAACAGCCAGTCAATCAGAACGCCTGCTCCCATGGGGCTCACAGGAGTCTCTTGCTCCAGCAGGCGGGCTGATGTGAAAAACAGGCCTTTCGACCAATCACAGGGCTCAGTTTATTAATTCACACTCTTGCAGGACTCTTGCAAGACTTTCACACACCCACCCACATGGAGATATAAAGATTTTTTAACCTCAATTTTTGAAAAACTACTGAAAAGATGTACACCAAATCACAAAAAGCTCAATGTGCAGCCCAAGCTGTAACTTCCAGGCAAATTTGAGGCAATTTTGTTCAGCAGTTCTGTTGTTGTTTGAAAAAAAAACCTTAGACATTCACTAAAAAAAACAGGTTAAAGTAACAGTATCGTTCGGTGAATATATCAGTGACAACATTAATGTTTTGAGCTAAAAAAATACAGAAATTCAACAGTTATAGTTAGCTGAGCTAACTATAACTTGTGTCCCCGCCATGCATTTTTAATGACCTCACCTATTACATCCCTCATAACATGTTCTATGAACATCACTTATGACATCACCAATGAAATCTCAAATGACTTCATTGATGGCATCAATGATGATGACATCATCCAAGCTTCTTTTGAAAACATTACTCTAGAAACGGGTATTGCCTTGGAGTTATGAAAGTACTTGAAAAACAGCTCAAAATAATTTAAAGCATCATTACTGCTATCATACAATCCATATAGGTAAAACAAGCTTGTGTTATGTACAAAATTGATCCTATAGCTTACATTTCATAGGTAGCCACATTCATGTTAGCTATGAACCACAGATGAAAGGGTAACCTATGCAGTGTTCAATCTGCATGCAACTGTTCAAGGAAGTCAGAGCATACCCTGCCAACTTATGGTGAACAAAGCGGTACAAAAGGGGGTGGTGATGGACGGAGCATCAGAACCAATCAAACACTCACACCCAGTCAACAGATCTGGGGATGATGGATTAAACCCAGATCAGTTGACTGGGGGTGAGTGTTTGATTTGCTCTAACGCTCCGTCCATCATCCCCTTTGGTATCGCTTTGTTCGCCTTAAGTTGGCAGGGTGTGCCCAGACGTGGGTCCCTTGCTCACTTTGACATTGGATTCAAGATAGCCTGGCTGACGAGGGTTATGAACCCGAAACTGGTGCCAGGATGCTTGTTTTCGGTCCAGGGAAGACATGGCTTGGCAGTTCGGGCTGGACTGTTCCCATGAGGCACAGGTCAGACTGATTTGCATATGGCCATGTCTGAACTGGGGTGGTGGAGTGAGCTAAAGAATGATGGTGGATTAAACCCAGATCAGTTGACTGGGGGTGACTGTATGATTTGCTCTAACGCTCCGTCCATCATCCCCTTTGGTATCGCTTTAACAGGTGTGTGTAGCAGGGTGTGGGAAAGGACTGACCTCTTCACAGAGACCTCTCTCTTGTGTGGCAGGTGTACGTAGCAGGGTGTGGAGAGGGATTGGCCTCTCCACTAATCCCTCTCCTTTGGATGATAATTGTGTGTACTAGAATATGGGGA
This sequence comes from Triturus cristatus, assembly GCF_964204655.1. NCBI lineage: Eukaryota > Metazoa > Chordata > Amphibia > Caudata > Salamandridae > Triturus > Triturus cristatus. The sequence continues at coordinate 687,511,969 of NC_140580.1, forward strand.
GTGAGTGCTCTCTCCAGTGACAACTCTCTCTTGCTAAACAGGTATGCATAGTAGGATGCTTACACCTCTCCCTTGAATTACAAATGTGTGTAGTAGAGTGTGGGGAGAGACTGCCCTCTCCAATGACAACTTTCTCTTCGATGACAAGTGTGCATGGTAAGGTTTGGTAAAGGACTGGGGTCTCTTCTGACACCTCTCTCTTAGATGACGGTTGTGCCTAGTACATTATAGGGAGTGGCTGACCTATCTGCTGAGAACTCTCTCTTAGATGACTAGTGTGTATAGGAAAGTGTGGGGTTAGACTGGTTTCTCTCCTGACAAGTCCGTTCAAGATAACAGGTGGGCTTAGTAGGGTATGGAGAGACACTGCTCTCTCCATTGACACCTCTATCCATGGCGACAGATATACTTTGCAGGGTGTGGAAAGGGACACACCTCTCCACGTATTCCATTCCCTAGGGTCAAAAGCATATCCAGTAGAGTGTGCTTAAAGACTGGCCTCTCTACTGAGACCTATCCCCATAGTGACATGCATAATAGAATGTGGGGATATTCTACCCCCTCTGTTGAGACCTCTTCCAAGGTCACAGGTGTGCGTAATAGGGTGTAGGACTACCATCTCCACTCAGACCTCCCCAAGGTGATGAGTATGAATAGTAAGCTCTCATAAACACAAACCATCTCCAGTAAGACTATTTCTACAGTGACAAGTGTCCATACCAGAGTATATTCAAAGATCGCCTACTCCGTTCCACTTTTCACGATCCCGCAAGAGTTCCACAAGATCACAACATTTAAAAAAAAAGAATTGACATTTATTAGCGTCACAGTACTTATGCTTTACAGGCCTCCTCTTAATAACTAGGGGAAAAGCATGCCTTTCTCCTGCCCCCATACATAGCTTTTTAGTTCATTTTAAGAACACCTGAAAATTGTTAACAATAAACAGTAATGGTGGCCATTTCATTTCTAAACCTCCAACAGCCAGTCAATCAGAACGCCTACTCCCATGGGGCTCACAGGAGTCTCTTGCTCCAGCAGGCGGGCTGATGTGAAAAACAGGCCTTTCGACCAATCACAGGGCTCAGTTTATTAATTCACACTCTTGCAGGACTCTTGCAAGACTTTCACACACCCACCCACATGGAGATATAAAGATTTTTTAACCTCAATTTTTGAAAAACTACTGAAAAGATGTACACCAAATCACAAAAAGCTCAATGTGCAGCCCAAGCTGTAACTTCCAGGCAAATTTGAGGCAATTTTGTTCAGCAGTTCTGTTGTTGTTTGAAAAAAAAACCTTAGACATTCACTAAAAAAAACAGGTTAAAGTAACAGTATCGTTCGGTGAATATATCAGTGACAACATTAATGTTTTGAGCTAAAAAAATACAGAAATTCAACAGTTATAGTTAGCTGAGCTAACTATAACTTGTGTCCCCGCCATGCATTTTTAATGACCTCACCTATTACATCCCTCATAACATGTTCTATGAACATCACTTATGACATCACCAATGAAATCTCAAATGACTTCATTGATAGCATCAATGATGATGACATCATCCAAGCTTCTTTTGAAAACATTACTCTAGAAACGGGTATTGCCTTGGAGTTATGAAAGTACTTGAAAAACAGCTCAAAATAATTTAAAGCATCATTACTGCTATCATACAATCCATATAGGTAAAACAAGCTTGTGTTATGTACAAAATTGATCCTATAGCTTACATTTCATAGGTAGCCACATTCATGTTAGCTATGAACCACAGATGAAAGGGTAACCTATGCAGTGTTCAATCTGCATGCAACTGTTCAAGGAAGTCTGAGCATACCCTGCCAACTTATGGTGAACAAAGCGGTACAAAAGGGGGTGGTGATGGACGGAGCATCAGAACCAATCAAACACTCACACCCAGTCAACAGATCTGGGGATGATGGATTAAACCCAGATCAGTTGACTGGGGGTGAGTGTTTGATTTGCTCTAACGCTCCGTCCATCATCCCCTTTGGTATCGCTTTGTTCGCCTTAAGTTGGCAGGGTGTGCCCAGACGTGGGTCCCTTGCTCACTTTGACATTGGATTCAAGATAGCCTGGCTGACGAGGGTTATGAACCCGAAACTGGTGCCAGGATGCTTGTTTTCGGTCCAGGGAAGACATGGCTTGGCAGTTCGGGCTGGACTGTTCCCATGAGGCACAGGTCAGACTGATTTGCATATGGCCACGTCTGAACTGGGGTGGTGGAGTGAGCTAAAGAATGATGGTGGATTAAACCCAGATCAGTTGACTGGGGGTGACTGTATGATTTGCTCTAACGCTCCGTCCATCATCCCCTTTGGTATCGCTTTAACAGGTGTGTGTAGCAGGGTGTGGGAAAGGACTGACCTCTTCACAGAGACCTCTCTCTTGTGTGGCAGGTGTACGTAGCAGGGTGTGGAGAGGGATTGGCCTCTCCACTAATCCCTCTCCTTTGGATGATAATTGTGTGTACTAGAATATGGGGAGTGAGTGCTCTCTCCAGTGACAACTCTCTCTTGCTAAACAGGTATGCATAGTAGGATGCTTACACCTCTCCCTTGAATTACAAATGTGTGTAGTAGAGTGTGGGGAGAGACTGTCCTCTCCAATGACAACTTTCTCTTCGATGACAAGTGTGCATGGTAAGGTTTGGTAAAGGACTGGGGTCTCTTCTGACACCTCTCTCTTAGATGACGGTTGTGCCTAGTACATTATAGGGAGTGGCTGACCTATCTGCTGAGAACTCTCTCTTAGATGACTAGTGTGTATAGGAAAGTGTGGGGTTAGACTGGTTTCTCTCCTGACAAGTCCGTTCAAGATAACAGGTGGGCTTAGTAGGGTATGGAGAGACACTGCTCTCTCCATTGACACCTCTATCCATGGCGACAGATATACTTTGCAGGGTGTGGAAAGGGACACACCTCTCCACGTATTCCATTCCCTAGGGTCAAAAGCATATCCAGTAGAGTGTGCTTAAAGACTGGCCTCTCTACTGAGACCTATCCCCATAGTGACATGCATAATAGAATGTGGGGATATTCTACCCCCTCTGTTGAGACCTCTTCCAAGGTCACAGGTGTGCGTAATAGGGTGTAGGACTACCATCTCCACTCAGACCTCCCCAAGGTGATGAGTATGAATAGTAAGCTCTCATAAACACAAACCATCTCCAGTAAGACTATTTCTACAGTGACAAGTGTCCATACCAGAGTATATTCAAAGATCGCCTACTCCGTTCCACTTTTCACGATCCCGCAAGAGTTCCACAAGATCACAACATTTAAAAAAAAAGAATTGACATTTATTAGCGTCACAGTACTTATGCTTTACAGGCCTCCTCTTAATAAATAGGGGAAAAGCATGCCTTTCTCCTGCCCCCATACATAGCTTTTTAGTTCATTTTAAGAACACCTGAAAATTGTTAACAATAAACAGTAATGGTGGCCATTTCATTTCTAAACCTCCAACAGCCAGTCAATCAGAACGCCTACTCCCATGGGGCTCACAGGAGTCTCTTGCTCCAGCAGGCGGGCTGATGTGAAAAACAGGCCTTTCGACCAATCACAGGGCTCAGTTTATTAATTCACACTCTTGCAGGACTCTTGCAAGACTTTCACACACCCACCCACATGGAGATATAAAGATTTTTTAACCTCAATTTTTGAAAAACTACTGAAAAGATGTACACCAAATCACAAAAAGCTCAATGTGCAGCCCAAGCTGTAACTTCCAGGCAAATTTGAGGCAATTTTGTTCAGCAGTTCTGTTGTTGTTTGAAAAAAAAACCTTAGACATTCACTAAAAAAAACAGGTTAAAGTAACAGTATCGTTCGGTGAATATATCAGTGACAACATTAATGTTTTGAGCTAAAAAAATACAGAAATTCAACAGTTATAGTTAGCTGAGCTAACTATAACTTGTGTCCCCGCCATGCATTTTTAATGACCTCACCTATTACATCCCTCATAACATGTTCTATGAACATCACTTATGACATCACCAATGAAATCTCAAATGACTTCATTGATGGCATCAATGATGATGACATCATCCAAGCTTCTTTTGAAAACATTACTCTAGAAACGGGTATTGCCTTGGAGTTATGAAAGTACTTGAAAAACAGCTCAAAATAATTTAAAGCATCATTACTGCTATCATACAATCCATATAGGTAAAACAAGCTTGTGTTATGTACAAAATTGATCCTATAGCTTACATTTCATAGGTAGCCACATTCATGTTAGCTATGAACCACAGATGAAAGGGTAACCTATGCAGTGTTCAATCTGCATGCAACTGTTCAAGGAAGTCTGAGCATACCCTGCCAACTTATGGTGAACAAAGCGGTACAAAAGGGGGTGGTGATGGACGGAGCATCAGAACCAATCAAACACTCACACCCAGTCAACAGATCTGGGGATGATGGATTAAACCCAGATCAGTTGACTGGGGGTGAGTGTTTGATTTGCTCTAACGCTCCGTCCATCATCCCCTTTGGTATCGCTTTGTTCGCCTTAAGTTGGCAGGGTGTGCCCAGACGTGGGTCCCTTGCTCACTTTGACATTGGATTCAAGATAGCCTGGCTGACGAGGGTTATGAACCCGAAACTGGTGCCAGGATGCTTGTTTTCGGTCCAGGGAAGACATGGCTTGGCAGTTCGGGCTGGACTGTTCCCATGAGGCACAGGTCAGACTGATTTGCATATGGCCACGTCTGAACTGGGGTGGTGGAGTGAGCTAAAGAATGATGGTGGATTAAACCCAGATCAGTTGACTGGGGGTGACTGTATGATTTGCTCTAACGCTCCGTCCATCATCCCCTTTGGTATCGCTTTAACAGGTGTGTGTAGCAGGGTGTGGGAAAGGACTGACCTCTTCACAGAGACCTCTCTCTTGTGTGGCAGGTGTACGTAGCAGGGTGTGGAGAGGGATTGGCCTCTCCACTAATCCCTCTCCTTTGGATGATAATTGTGTGTACTAGAATATGGGGAGTGAGTGCTCTCTCCAGTGACAACTCTCTCTTGCTAAACAGGTATGCATAGTAGGATGCTTACACCTCTCCCTTGAATTACAAATGTGTGTAGTAGAGTGTGGGGAGAGACTGCCCTCTCCAATGACAACTTTCTCTTCGATGACAAGTGTGCATGGTAAGGTTTGGTAAAGGACTGGGGTCTCTTCTGACACCTCTCTCTTAGATGACGGTTGTGCCTAGTACATTATAGGGAGTGGCTGACCTATCTGCTGAGAACTCTCTCTTAGATGACTAGTGTGTATAGGAAAGTGTGGGGTTAGACTGGTTTCTCTCCTGACAAGTCCGTTCAAGATAACAGGTGGGCTTAGTAGGGTATGGAGAGACACTGCTCTCTCCATTGACACCTCTATCCATGGCGACAGATATACTTTGCAGGGTGTTGAAAGGGACACACCTCTCCACGTATTCCATTCCCTAGGGTCAAAAGCATATCCAGTAGAGTGTGCTTAAAGACTGGCCTCTCTACTGAGACCTATCCCCATAGTGACATGCATAATAGAATGTGGGGATATTCTACCCCCTCTGTTGAGACCTCTTCCAAGGTCACAGGTGTGCGTAATAGGGTGTAGGACTACCATCTCCACTCAGACCTCCCCAAGGTGATGAGTATGAATAGTAAGCTCTCATAAACACAAACCATCTCCAGTAAGACTATTTCTACAGTGACAAGTGTCCATACCAGAGTATATTCAAAGATCGCCTACTCCGTTCCACTTTTCACGATCCCGCAAGAGTTCCACAAGATCACAACATTTAAAAAAAAAGAATTGACATTTATTAGCGTCACAGTACTTATGCTTTACAGGCCTCCTCTTAATAACTAGGGGAAAAGCATGCCTTTCTCCTGCCCCCATACATAGCTTTTTAGTTCATTTTAAGAACACCTGAAAATTGTTAACAATAAACAGTAATGGTGGCCATTTCATTTCTAAACCTCCAACAGCCAGTCAATCAGAACGCCTGCTCCCATGGGGCTCACAGGAGTCTCTTGCTCCAGCAGGCGGGCTGATGTGAAAAACAGGCCTTTCGACCAACACAGGGCTCAGTTTATTAATTCACACTCTTGCAGGACTCTTGCAAGACTTTCACACACCCACCCACATGGAGATATAAAGATTTTTTAACCTCAATTTTTGAAAAACTACTGAAAAGATGTACACCAAATCACAAAAAGCTCAATGTGCAGCCCAAGCTGTAACTTCCAGGCAAATTTGAGGCAATTTTGTTCAGCAGTTCTGTTGTTGTTTGAAAAAAAAACCTTAGACATTCACTAAAAAAAACAGGTTAAAGTAACAGTATCGTTCGGTGAATATATCAGTGACAACATTAATGTTTTGAGCTAAAAAAATACAGAAATTCAACAGTTATAGTTAGCTGAGCTAACTATAACTTGTGTCCCCGCCATGCATTTTTAATGACCTCACCTATTACATCCCTCATAACATGTTCTATGAACATCACTTATGACATCACCAATGAAATCTCAAATGACTTCATTGATGGCATCAATGATGATTACATCATCCAAGCTTCTTTTGATAACATTACTCTAGAAACGGGTATTGCCTTGGAGTTATGAAAGTACTTGAAAAACAGCTCAAAATAATTTAAAGCATCATTACTGCTATCATACAATCCATATAGGTAAAACAAGCTTGTGTTATATACAAAATTGATCCTATAGCTTACATTTCATAGGTAGCCACATTCATGTTAGCTATGAACCACAGATGAAAGGGTAACCTATGCAGTGTTCAATCTGCATGCAACTGTTCAAGGAAGTCTGAGCATACCCTGCCAACTTATGGTGAACAAAGCGGTACAAAAGGGGGTGGTGATGGACGGAGCATCAGAACCAATCAAACACTCACACCCAGTCAACAGATCTGGGGATGATGGATTAAACCCAGATCAGTTGACTGGGGGTGAGTGTTTGATTTGCTTTAACGCTCCGTCCATCATCCCCTTTGGTATCGCTTTGTTCGCCTTAAGTTGGCAGGGTGTGCCCAGACGTGGGTCCCTTGCTCACTTTGACATTGGATTCAAGATAGCCTGGCTGACGAGGGTTATGAACCCGAAACTGGTGCCAGGATGCTTGTTTTCGGTCCAGGGAAGACATGGCTTGGCAGTTCGGGCTGGACTGTTCCCATGAGGCACAGGTCAGACTGATTTGCATATGGCCATGTCTGAACTGGGGTGGTGGAGTGAGCTAAAGAATGATGGTGGATTAAACCCAGATCAGTTGACTGGGGGTGACTGTATGATTTGCTCTAACGCTCCGTCCATCATCCCCTTTGGTATCGCTTTAACAGGTGTGTGTAGCAGGGTGTGGGAAAGGACTGACCTCTTCACAGAGACCTCTCTCTTGTGTGGCAGGTGTACGTAGCAGGGTGTGGAGAGGGATTGGCCTCTCCACTAATCCCTCTCCTTTGGATGATAATTGTGTGTACTAGAATATGGGGAGTGAGTGCTCTCTCCAGTGACAACTCTCTCTTGCTAAACAGGTATGCACAGTAGGATGCTTACACCTCTCCCTTGAATTACAAATGTGTGTAGTAGAGTGTGGGGAGAGACTGCCCTCTCCAATGACAACTTTCTCTTCGATGACAAGTGTGCATGGTAAGGTTTGGTAAAGGACTGGGGTCTCTTCTGACACCTCTCTCTTAGATGACGGTTGTGCCTAGTACATTATAGGGAGTGGCTGACCTATCTGCTGAGAACTCTCTCTTAGATGACTAGTGTGTATAGGAAAGTGTGGGGTTAGACTGGTTTCTCTCCTGACAAGTCCGTTCAAGATAACAGGTGGGCTTAGTAGGGTATGGAGAGACACTGCTCTCTCCATTGACACCTCTATCCATGGCGACAGATATACTTTGCAGGGTGTGGAAAGGGACACACCTCTCCACGTATTCCATTCCCTAGGGTCAAAAGCATATCCAGTAGAGTGTGCTTAAAGACTGGCCTCTCTACTGAGACCTATCCCCATAGTGACATGCATAATAGAATGTGGGGATATTCTACCCCCTCTGTTGAGACCTCTTCCAAGGTCACAGGTGTGCGTAATAGGGTGTAGGACTACCATCTCCACTCAGACCTCCCCAAGGTGATGAGTATGAATAGTAAGCTCTCATAAACACAAACCATCTCCAGTAAGACTATTTCTACAGTGACAAGTGTCCATACCAGAGTATATTCAAAGATCGCCTACTCCGTTCCACTTTTCACGATCCCGCAAGAGTTCCACAAGATCACAACATTTAAAAAAAAGAATTGACATTTATTAGCGTCACAGTACTTATGCTTTACAGGCCTCCTCTTAATAACTAGGGGAAAAGCATGCCTTTCTCCTGCCCCCATACATAGCTTTTTAGTTCATTTTAAGAACACCTGAAAATTGTTAACAATAAACAGTAATGGTGGCCATTTCATTTCTAAACCTCCAACAGCCAGTCAATCAGAACGCCTGCTCCCATGGGGCTCACAGGAGTCTCTTGCTCCAGCAGGCGGGCTGATGTGAAAAACAGGCCTTTCGACCAATCACAGGGCTCAGTTTATTAATTCACACTCTTGCAGGACTCTTGCAAGACTTTCACACACCCACCCACATGGAGATATAAAGATTTTTTAACCTCAATTTTTGAAAAACTACTGAAAAGATGTACACCAAATCACAAAAAGCTCAATGTGCAGCCCAAGCTGTAACTTCCAGGCAAATTTGAGGCAATTTTGTTCAGCAGTTCTGTTGTTGTTTGAAAAAAAAACCTTAGACATTCACTAAAAAAAACAGGTTAAAGTAACAGTATCGTTCGGTGAATATATCAGTGACAACATTAATGTTTTGAGCTAAAAAAATACAGAAATTCAACAGTTATAGTTAGCTGAGCTAACTATAACTTGTGTCCCCGCCATGCATTTTTAATGACCTCACCTATTACATCCCTCATAACATGTTCTATGAACATCACTTATGACATCACCAATGAAATCTCAAATGACTTCATTGATGGCATCAATGATGATGACATCATCCAAGCTTCTTTTGAAAACATTACTCTAGAAACGGGTATTGCCTTGGAGTTATGAAAGTACTTGAAAAACAGCTCAAAATAATTTAAAGCATCATTACTGCTATCATACAATCCATATAGGTAAAACAAGCTTGTGTTATGTACAAAATTGATCCTATAGCTTACATTTCATAGGTAGCCACATTCATGTTAGCTATGAACCACAGATGAAAGGGTAACCTATGCAGTGTTCAATCTGCATGCAACTGTTCAAGGAAGTCTGAGCATACCCTGCCAACTTATGGTGAACAAAGCGGTACAAAAGGGGGTGGTGATGGACGGAGCATCAGAACCAATCAAACACTCACACCCAGTCAACAGATCTGGGGATGATGGATTAAACCCAGATCAGTTGACTGGGGGTGAGTGTTTGATTTGCTCTAACGCTCCGTCCATCATCCCCTTCGGTATCGCTTTGTTCGCCTTAAGTTGGCAGGGTGTGCCCAGACGTGGGTCCCTTGCTCACTTTGACATTGGATTCAAGATAGCCTGGCTGACGAGGGTTATGAACCCGAAACTGGTGCCAGGATGCTTGTTTTCGGTCCAGGGAAGACATGGCTTGGCAGTTCGGGCTGGACTGTTCCCATGAGGCACAGGTCAGACTGATTTGCATATGGCCATGTCTGAACTGGGGTGGTGGAGTGAGCTAAAGAATGATGGTGGATTAAACCCAGATCAGTTGACTGGGGGTGACTGTATGATTTGCTCTAACGCTCCGTCCATCATCCCCTTTGGTATCGCTTTAACAGGTGTGTGTAGCAGGGTGTGGGAAAGGACTGACCTCTTCACAGAGACCTCTCTCTTGTGTGGCAGGTGTACGTAGCAGGGTGTGGAGAGGGATTGGCCTCTCCACTAATCCCTCTCCTTTGGATGATAATTGTGTGTACTAGAATATGGGGAGTGAGTGCTCTCTCCAGTGACAACTCTCTCTTGCTAAACAGGTATGCATAGTAGGATGCTTACACCTCTCCCTTGAATTACAAATGTGTGTAGTAGAGTGTGGGGAGAGACTGCCCTCTCCAATGACAACTTTCTCTTCGATGACAAGTGTGCATGGTAAGGTTTGGTAAAGGACTGGGGTCTCTTCTGACACCTCTCTCTTAGATGACGGTTGTGCCTAGTACATTATAGGGAGTGGCTGACCTATCTGCTGAGAACTCTCTCTTAGATGACTAGTGTGTATAGGAAAGTGTGGGGTTAGACTGGTTTCTCTCCTGACAAGTCCGTTCAAGATAACAGGTGGGCTTAGTAGGGTATGGAGAGACACTGCTCTCTCCATTGACACCTCTATCCATGGCGACAGATATACTTTGCAGGGTGTGGAAAGGGACACACCTCTCCACGTATTCCATTCCCTAGGGTCAAAGGCATATCCAGTAGAGTGTGCTTAAAGACTGGCCTCTCTACTGAGACCTATCCCCATAGTGACATGCATAATAGAATGTGGGGATATTCTACCCCCTCTGTTGAGACCTCTTCCAAGGTCACAGGTGTGCGTAATAGGGTGTAGGACTACCATCTCCACTCAGACCTCCCCAAGGTGATGAGTATGAATAGTAAGCTCTCATAAACACAAACCATCTCCAGTAAGACTATTTCTACAGTGACAAGTGTCCATACCAGAGTATATTCAAAGATCGCCTACTCCGTTCCACTTTTCACGATCCCGCAAGAGTTCCACAAGATCACAACATTTAAAAAAAAAGAATTGACATTTATTAGCGTCACAGTACTTATGCTTTACAGGCCTCCTCTTAATAACTAGGGGAAAAGCATGCCTTTCTCCTGCCCCCATACATAGCTTTTTAGTTCATTTTAAGAACACCTGAAAATTGTTAACAATAAACAGTAATGGTGGCCATTTCATTTCTAAACCTCCAACAGCCAGTCAATCAGAACGCCTGCTCCCATGGGGCTCACAGGAGTCTCTTGCTCCAGCAGGCGGGCTGATGTGAAAAACAGGCCTTTCGACCAATCACAGGGCTCAGTTTATTAATTCACACTCTTGCAGGACTCTTGCAAGACTTTCACACACCCACCCACATGGAGATATAAAGATTTTTTAACCTCAATTTTTGAAAAACTACTGAAAAGATGTACACCAAATCACAAAAAGCTCAATGTGCAGCCCAAGCTGTAACTTCCAGGCAAATTTGAGGCAATTTTGTTCAGCAGTTCTGTTGTTGTTTGAAAAAAAAACCTTAGACATTCACTAAAAAAAACAGGTTAAAGTAACAGTATCGTTCGGTGAATATATCAGTGACAACATTAATGTTTTGAGCTAAAAAAATACAGAAATTCAACAGTTATAGTTAGCTGAGCTAACTATAACTTGTGTCCCCGCCATGCATTTTTAATGACCTCACCTATTACATCCCTCATAACATGTTCTATGAACATCACTTATGACATCACCAATGAAATCTCAAATGACTTCATTGATGGCATCAATGATGATGACATCATCCAAGCTTCTTTTGAAAACATTACTCTAGAAACGGGTATTGCCTTGGAGTTATGAAAGTACTTGAAAAACAGCTCAAAATAATTTAAAGCATCATTACTGCTATCATACAATCCATATAGGTAAAACAAGCTTGTGTTATGTACAAAATTGATCCTATAGCTTACATTTCATAGGTAGCCACATTCATGTTAGCTATGAACCACAGATGAAAGGGTAACCTATGCAGTGTTCAATCTGCATGCAACTGTTCAAGGAAGTCTGAGCATACCCTGCCAACTTATGGTGAACAAAGCGGTACAAAAGGGGGTGGTGATGGACGGAGCATCAGAACCAATCAAACACTCACACCCAGTCAACAGATCTGGGGATGATGGATTAAACCCAGATCAGTTGACTGGGGGTGAGTGTTTGATTTGCTCTAACGCTCCGTCCATCATCCCCTTCGGTATCGCTTTGTTCGCCTTAAGTTGGCAGGGTGTGCCCAGACGTGGGTCCCTTGCTCACTTTGACATTGGATTCAAGATAGCCTGGCTGACGAGGGTTATGAACCCGAAACTGGTGCCAGGATGCTTGTTTTCAGTCCAGGGAAGACATGGCTTGGCAGTTCGGGCTGGACTGTTCCCATGAGGCACAGGTCAGACTGATTTGCATATGGCCATGTCTGAACTGGGGTGGTGGAGTGAGCTAAAGAATGATGGTGGATTAAACCCAGATCAGTTGACTGGGGGTGACTGTATGATTTGCTCTAACGCTCCGTCCATCATCCCCTTTGGTATCGCTTTAACAGGTGTGTGTAGCAGGGTGTGGGAAAGGACTGACCTCTTCACAGAGACCTCTCTCTTGTGTGGCAGGTGTACGTAGCAGGGTGTGGAGAGGGATTGGCCTCTCCACTAATCCCTCTCCTTTGGATGATAATTGTGTGTACTAGAATATGGGGAGTGAGTGCTCTCTCCAGTGACAACTCTCTCTTGCTAAACAGGTATGCATAGTAGGATGCTTACACCTCTCCCTTGAATTACAAATGTGTGTAGTAGAGTGTGGGGAGAGACTGCCCTCTCCAATGACAACTTTCTCTTCGATGACAAGTGTGCATGGTAAGGTTTGGTAAAGGACTGGGGTCTCTTCTGACACCTCTCTCTTAGATGACGGTTGTGCCTAGTACATTATAGGGAGTGGCTGACCTATCTGCTGAGAACTCTCTCTTAGATGACTAGTGTGTATAGGAAAGTGTGGGGTTAGACTGGTTTCTCTCCTGACAAGTCCGTTCAAGATAACAGGTGGGCTTAGTAGGGTATGGAGAGACACTGCTCTCTCCATTGACACCTCTATCCATGGCGACAGATATACTTTGCAGGGTGTGGAAAGGGACACACCTCTCCACGTATTCCATTCCCTAGGGTCAAAAGCATATCCAGTAGAGTGTGCTTAAAGACTGGCCTCTCTACTGAGACCTATCCCCATAGTGACATGCATAATAGAATGTGGGGATATTCTACCCCCTCTGTTGAGACCTCTTCCAAGGTCACAGGTGTGCGTAATAGGGTGTAGGACTACCATCTCCACTCAGACCTCCCCAAGGTGATGAGTATGAATAGTAAGCTCTCATAAACACAAACCATCTCCAGTAAGACTATTTCTACAGTGACAAGTGTCCATACCAGAGTATATTCAAAGATCGCCTACTCCGTTCCACTTTTCACGATCCCGCAAGAGTTCCACAAGATCACAACATTTAAAAAAAAAGAATTGACATTTATTAGCGTCACAGTACTTATGCTTTACAGGCCTCCTCTTAATAACTAGGGGAAAAGCATGCCTTTCTCCTGCCCCCATACATAGCTTTTTAGTTCATTTTAAGAACACCTGAAAATTGTTAACAATAAACAGTAATGGTGGCCATTTCATTTCTAAACCTCCAACAGCCAGTCAATCAGAACGCCTGCTCCCATGGGGCTCACAGGAGTCTCTTGCTCCAGCAGGCGGGCTGATGTGAAAAACAGGCCTTTCGACCAATCACAGGGCTCAGTTTATTAATTCACACTCTTGCAGGACTCTTGCAAGACTTTCACACACCCACCCACATGGAGATATAAAGATTTTTTAACCTCAATTTTTGAAAAACTACTGAAAAGATGTACACCAAATCACAAAAAGCTCAATGTGCAGCCCAAGCTGTAACTTCCAGGCAAATTTGAGGCAATTTTGTTCAGCAGTTCTGTTGTTGTTTGAAAAAAAAACCTTAGACATTCACTAAAAAAAACAGGTTAAAGTAACAGTATCGTTCGGTGAATATATCAGTGACAACATTAATGTTTTGAGCTAAAAAAATACAGAAATTCAACAGTTATAGTTAGCTGAGCTAACTATAACTTGTGTCCCCGCCATGCATTTTTAATGACCTCACCTATTTACCTCCCTCATAACATGTTCTATGAACATCACTTATGACATCACCAATGAAATCTCAAATGACTTCATTGATGGCATCAATGATGATGACATCATCCAAGCTTCTTTTGAAAACATTACTCTAGAAACGGGTATTGCCTTGGAGTTATGAAAGTACTTGAAAAACAGCTCAAAATAATTTAAAGCATCATTACTGCTATCATACAATCCATATAGGTAAAACAAGCTTGTGTTATGTACAAAATTGATCCTATAGCTTACATTTCATAGGTAGCCACATTCATGTTAGCTATGAACCACAGATGAAAGGGTAACCTATGCAGTGTTCAATCTGCATGCAACTGTTCAAGGAAGTCTGAGCATACCCTGCCAACGTATGGTGAACAAAGCGGTACAAAAGGGGGTGGTGATGGACGGAGCATCAGAACCAATCAAACACTCACACCCAGTCAACAGATCTGGGGATGATGGATTAAACCCAGATCAGTTGACTGGGGGTGAGTGTTTGATTTGCTCTAACGCTCCGTCCATCATCCCCTTCGGTATCGCTTTGTTCGCCTTAAGTTGGCAGGGTGTGCCCAGACGTGGGTCCCTTGCTCACTTTGACATTGGATTCAAGATAGCCTGGCTGACGAGGGTTATGAACCCGAAACTGGTGCCAGGATGCTTGTTTTCGGTCCAGGGAAGACATGGCTTGGCAGTTCGGGCTGGACTGTTCCCATGAGGCACAGGTCAGACTGATTTGCATATGGCAATGTCTGAACTGCGGTGGTGGAGTGAGCTAAAGAATGATGGTGGATTAAACCCAGATCAGTTGACTGGGGGTGACTGTATGATTTGCTCCAACGCTCCGTCCATCATCCCCTTTGGTATCGCTTTAACAGGTGTGTGTAGCAGGGTGTGGGAAAGGACTGACCTCTTCACAGAGACCTCTCTCTTGTGTGGCAGGTGTACGTAGCAGGGTGTGGAGAGGGATTGGCCTCTCCACTAATCCCTCTCCTTTGGATGATAATTGTGTGTACTAGAATATGGGGAGTGAGTGCTCTCTCCAGTGACAACTCTCTCTTGCTAAACAGGTATGCATAGTAGGATGCTTACACCTCTCCCTTGAATTACAAATGTGTGTAGTAGAGTGTGGGGAGAGACTGCCCTCTCCAATGACAACTTTCTCTTCGATGACAAGTGTGCATGGTAAGGTTTGGTAAAGGACTGGGGTCTCTTCTGACACCTCTCTCTTAGATGACGGTCGTGCCTAGTACATTATAGGGAGTGGCTGACCTATCTGCTGAGAACTCTCTCTTAGATGACTAGTGTGTATAGGAAAGTGTGGGGTTAGACTGGTTTCTCTCCTGACAAGTCCGTTCAAGATAACAGGTGGGCTTAGTAGGGTATGGAGAGACACTGCTCTCTCCATTGACACCTCTATCCATGGCGACAGATATACTTTGCAGGGTGTGGAAAGGGACACACCTCTCCACGTATTCCATTCCCTAGGGTCAAAAGCATATCCAGTAGAGTGTGCTTAAAGACTGGCCTCTCTACTGAGACCTATCCCCATAGTGACATGCATAATAGAATGTGGGGATATTCTACCCCCTCTGTTGAGACCTCTTCCAAGGTCACAGGTGTGCGTAATAGGGTGTAGGACTACCATCTCCACTCAGACCTCCCCAAGGTGATGAGTATGAATAGTAAGCTCTCATAAACACAAACCATCTCCAGTAAGACTATTTCTACAGTGACAAGTGTCCATACCAGAGTATATTCAAAGATCGCCTACTCCGTTCCACTTTTCACGATCCCGCAAGAGTTCCACAAGATCACAACATTTTAAAAAAAAGAATTGACATTTATTAGCGTCACAGTACTTATGCTTTACAGGCCTCCTCTTAATAACTAGGGGAAAAGCATGCCTTTCTCCTGCCCCCATACATAGCTTTTTAGTTCATTTTAAGAACACCTGAAAATTGTTAACAATAAACAGTAATGGTGGCCATTTCATTTCTAAACCTCCAACAGCCAGTCAATCAGAACGCCTGCTCCCATGGGGCTCACAGGAGTCTCTTGCTCCAGCAGGCGGGCTGATGTGAAAAACAGGCCTTTCGACCAATCACAGGGCTCAGTTTATTAATTCACACTCTTGCAGGACTCTTGCAAGACTTTCACACACCCACCCACATGGAGATATAAAGATTTTTTAACCTCAATTTTTGAAAAACTACTGAAAAGATGTACACCAAATCACAAAAAGCTCAATGTGCAGCCCAAGCTGTAACTTCCAGGCAAATTTGAGGCAATTTTGTTCAGCAGTTCTGTTGTTGTTTGAAAAAAAAACCTTAGACATTCACTAAAAAAAACAGGTTAAAGTAACAGTATCGTTCGGTGAATATATCAGTGACAACATTAATGTTTTGAGCTAAAAAAATACAGAAATTCAACAGTTATAGTTAGCTGAGCTAACTATAACTTGTGTCCCCGCCATGCATTTTTAATGACCTCACCTATTACATCCCTCATAACATGTTCTATGAACATCACTTATGACATCACCAATGAAATCTCAAATGACTTCATTGATGGCATCAATGATGATGACATCATCCAAGCTTCTTTTGAAAACATTACTCTAGAAACGGGTATTGCCTTGGAGTTATGAAAGTACTTGAAAAACAGCTCAAAATAATTTAAAGCATTATTACTGCTATCATACAATCCATATAGGTAAAACAAGCTTGTGTTATGTACAAAATTGATCCTATAGCTTACATTTCATAGGTAGCCACATTCATGTTAGCTATGAAACACAGATGAAAGGGTAACCTATGCAGTGTTCAATCTGCATGCAACTGTTCAAGGAAGTCTGAGCATACCCTGCCAACTTATGGTGAACAAAGCGGTACAAAAGGGGGTGGTGATGGACGGAGCATCAGAACCAATCAAACACTCACACCCAGTCAACAGATCTGGGGATGATGGATTAAACCCAGATCAGTTGACTGGGGGTGAGTGTTTGATTTGCTCTAACGCTCCGTCCATCATCCCCTTCGGTATCGCTTTGTTCGCCTTAAGTTGGCAGGGTGTGCCCAGACGTGGGTCCCTTGCTCACTTTGACATTGGATTCAAGATAGCCTGGCTGACGAGGGTTATGAACCCGAAACTGGTGCCAGGATACTTGTTTTCGGTCCAGGGAAGACATGGCTTGGCAGTTCGGGCTGGACTGTTCCCATGAGGCACAGGTCAGACTGATTTGCATATGGCCATGTCTGAACTGGGGTGGTGGAGTGAGCTAAAGAATGATGGTGGATTAAACCCAGATCAGTTGACTGGGGGTGACTGTATGATTTGCTCTAACGCTCCGTCCATCATCCCCTTTGGTATCGCTTTAACAGGTGTGTGTAGCAGGGTGTGGGAAAGGACTGACCTCTTCACAGAGACCTCTCTCTTGTGTGGCAGGTGTACGTAGCAGGGTGTGGAGAGGGATTGGCCTCTCCACTAATCCCTCTCCTTTGGATGATAATTGTGTGTACTAGAATATGGGGAGTGAGTGCTCTCTCCAGTGACAACTCTCTCTTGCTAAACAGGTATGCATAGTAGGATGCTTACACCTCTCCCTTGAATTACAAATGTGTGTAGTAGAGTGTGGGGAGAGACTGCCCTCTCCAATGACAACTTTCTCTTCGATGACAAGTGTGCATGGTAAGGTTTGGTAAAGGACTGGGGTCTCTTCTGACACCTCTCTCTTAGATGACGGTTGTGCCTAGTACATTATAGGGAGTGGCTGACCTATCTGCTGAGAACTCTCTCTTAGATGACTAGTGTGTATAGGAAAGTGTGGGGTTAGACTGGTTTCTCTCCTGACAAGTCCGTTCAAGATAACAGGTGGGCTTAGTAGGGTATGGAGAGACACTGCTCTCTCCATTGACACCTCTATCCATGGCGACAGATATACTTTGCAGGGTGTGGAAAGGGACACACCTCTCCACGTATTCCATTCCCTAGGGTCAAAAGCATATCCAGTAGAGTGTGCTTAAAGACTGGCCTCTCTACTGAGACCTATCCCCATAGTGACATGCATAATAGAATGTGGGGATATTCTACCCCCTCTGTTGAGACCTCTTCCAAGGTCACAGGTGTGCGTAATAGGGTGTAGGACTACCATCTCCACTCAGACCTCCCCAAGGTGATGAGTATGAATAGTAAGCTCTCATAAACACAAACCATTTCCAGTAAGACTATTTCTACAGTGACAAGTGTCCATACCAGAGTATATTCAAAGATCGCCTACTCCGTTCCACTTTTCACGATCCCGCAAGAGTTCCACAAGATCACAACATTTAAAAAAAAAGAATTGACATTTATTAGCGTCACAGTACTTATGCTTTACAGGCCTCCTCTTAATAACTAGGGGAAAAGCATGCCTTTCTCCTGCCCCCATACATAGCTTTTTAGTTCATTTTAAGAACACCTGAAAATTGTTAACAATAAACAGTAATGGTGGCCATTTCATTTCTAAACCTCCAACAGCCAGTCAATCAGAACGCCTGCTCCCATGGGGCTCACAGGAGTCTCTTGCTCCAGCAGGCGGGCTGATGTGAAAAACAGGCCTTTCGACCAATCACAGGGCTCAGTTTATTAATTCACACTCTTGCAGGACTCTTGCAAGACTTTCACACACCCACCCACATGGAGATATAAAGATTTTTTAACCTCAATTTTTGAAAAACTACTGAAAAGATGTACACCAAATCACAAAAAGCTCAATGTGCAGCCCAAGCTGTAACTTCCAGGCAAATTTGAGGCAATTTTGTTCAGCAGTTCTGTTGTTGTTTGAAAAAAAAACCTTAGACATTCACTAAAAAAAACAGGTTAAAGTAACAGTATCGTTCGGTGAATATATCAGTGACAACATTAATGTTTTGAGCTAAAAAAATACAGAAATTCAACAGTTATAGTTAGCTGAGCTAACTATAACTTGTGTCCCCGCCATGCATTTTAAATGACCTCACCTATTACATCCCTCATAACATGTTCTATGAACATCACTTATGACATCACCAATGAAATCTCAAATGACTTCATTGATGGCATCAATGATGATTACATCATCCAAGCTTCTTTTGATAACATTACTCTAGAAACGGGTATTGCCTTGGAGTTATGAAAGTACTTGAAAAACAGCTCAAAATAATTTAAAGCATCATTACTGCTATCATACAATCCATATAGGTAAAACAAGCTTGTGTTATGTACAAAATTGATCCTATAGCTTACATTTCATAGGTAGCCACATTCATGTTAGCTATGAACCACAGATGAAAGGGTAACCTATGCAGTGTTCAATCTGCATGCAACTGTTCAAGGAAGTCTGAGCATACCCTGCCAACTTATGGTGAACAAAGCGGTACAAAAGGGGGTGGTGATGGACGGAGCATCAGAACCAATCAAACACTCACACCCAGTCAACAGATCTGGGGATGATGGTTTAAACCCAGATCAGTTGACTGGGGGTGAGTGTTTGATTTGCTCTAACGCTCCGTCCATCATCCCCTTTGGTATCGCTTTGTTCGCCTTAAGTTGGCAGGGTGTGCCCAGACGTGGGTCCCTTGCTCACTTTGACATTGGATTCAAGATAGCCTGGCTGACGAGGGTTATGAACCCGAAACTGGTGCCAGGATGCTTGTTTTCGGTCCAGGGAAGACATGGCTTGGCAGTTCGGGCTGGACTGTTCCCATGAGGCACAGGTCAGACTGATTTGCATATGGCCATGTCTGAACTGGGGTGGTGGAGTGAGCTAAAGAATGATGGTGGATTAAACCCAGATCAGTTGACTGGGGGTGACTGTATGATTTGCTCTAACGCTCCGTCCATCATCCCCTTTGGTATCGCTTTAACAGGTGTGTGTAGCAGGGTGTGGGAAAGGACTGACCTCTTCACAGAGACCTCTCTCTTGTGTGGCAGGTGTACGTAGCAGGGTGTGGAGAGGGATTGGCCTCTCCACTAATCCCTCTCCTTTGGATGATAATTGTGTGTACTAGAATATGGGGAGTGAGTGCTCTCTCCAGTGACAACTCTCTCTTGCTAAACAGGTATGCATAGTAGGATGCTTACACCTCTCCCTTGAATTACAAATGTGTGTAGTAGAGTGTGGGGAGAGACTGCCCTCTCCAATGACAACTTTCTCTTCGATGACAAGTGTGCATAGTAAGGTTTGGTAAAGGACTGGGGTCTCTTCTGACACCTCTCTCTTAGATGACGGTTGTGCCTAGTACATTATAGGGAGTGGCTGACCTATCTGCTGAGAACTCTCTCTTAGATGACTAGTGTGTATAGGAAAGTGTGGGGTTAGACTGGTTTCTCTCCTGACAAGTCCGTTCAAGATAACAGGTGGGCTTAGTAGGGTATGGAGAGACACTGCTCTCTCCATTGACACCTCTATCCATGGCGACAGATATACTTTGCAGGGTGTGAAAAGGGACACACCTCTCCACGTATTCCATTCCCTAGGGTCAAAAGCATATCCAGTAGAGTGTGCTTAAAGACTGGCCTCTCTACTGAGACCTATCCCCATAGTGACATGCATAATAGAATGTGGGGATATTCTACCCCCTCTGTTGAGACCTCTTCCAAGGTCACAGGTGTGCGTAATAGGGTGTAGGACTACCATCTCCACTCAGACCTCCCCAAGGTGATGAGTATGAATAGTAAGCTCTCATAAACACAAACCATCTCCAGTAAGACTATTTCTACAGTGACAAGTGTCCATACCAGAGTATATTCAAAGATCGCCTACTCCGTTCCACTTTTCACGATCCCGCAAGAGTTCCACAAGATCACAACATTTAAAAAAAAAGAATTGACATTTATTAGCGTCACAGTACTTATGCTTTACAGGCCTCCTCTTAATAACTAGGGGAAAAGCATGCCTTTCTCCTGCCCCCATACATAGCTTTTTAGTTCATTTTAAGAACACCTGAAAATTGTTAACAATAAACAGTAATGGTGGCCATTTCATTTATAAACCTCCAACAGCCAGTCAATCAGAACGCCTGCTCCCATGGGGCTCACAGAAGTCTCTTGCTCCAGCAGGCGGGCTGATGTGAAAAACAGGCCTTTCGACCAATCACAGGGCTCAGTTTATTAATTCACACTCTTGCAGGACTCTTGCAAGACTTTCACACACCCACCCACATGGAGATATAAAGATTTTTTAACCTCAATTTTTGAAAAACTTCTGAAAAGATGTACACCAAATCACAAAAAGCTCAATGTGCAGCCCAAGCTGTAACTTCCAGGCAAATTTGAGGCAATTTTGTTCAGCAGTTCTGTTGTTGTTTGAAAAAAAAACCTTAGACATTCACTAAAAAAAACAGGTTAAAGTAACAGTATCGTTCGGTGAATATATCAGTGACAACATTAATGTTTTGAGCTAAAAAAATACAGAAATTCAACAGTTATAGTTAGCTGAGCTAACTATAACTTGTGTCCCCGCCATGCATTTTTAATGACCTCACCTATTACATCCCTCATAACATGTTCTATGAACATCACTTATGACATCACCAATGAAATCTCAAATGACTTCATTGATGGCATCAATGATGATGACATCATCCAAGCTTCTTTTGAAAACATTACTCTAGAAACGGGTATTGCCTTGGAGTTATGAAAGTACTTGAAAAACAGCTCAAAATAATTTAAAGCATCATTACTGCTATCATACAATCCATATAGGTAAAACAAGCTTGTGTTATGTACAAAATTGATCCTATAGCTTACATTTCATAGGTAGCCACATTCATGTTAGCTATGAACCACAGATGAAAGGGTAACCTATGCAGTGTTCAATCTGCATGCAACTGTTCAAGGAAGCCAAGTCCCTCCAGATACTAAAGCCCTGTTGCATACCTAATACCCTAATATGGACAGTCTTTAACTGTATCAAATCCCTGACAGTCACTGAACCTACATTGAGAAATGAAGTTGATATAAGTAGAAAAGTGGGTACTGTTAACACTGTTCACTCTATGGAGAGAGTTTACTCTGTACCACACTGTTTGCAGACAGTGAAACTCTCATGAGAAATACACCACAGACTAGTATTAAAAAGCATCTACTAAGAGCAATGTACACTCTATGCAAAACTTGTCCAAAGAGCAACTATTCACTTAAAATACCCACCGACTGAATGTGCTTAAGCTAATACTACCTGCAGCCTTCATACAGTGGTAAAAATTTCAGATAGCCCATCTTCTGAAGCAAAACAAGCATATGTACATAGGTTAGTACCTGGGGCACACAGTCTTCTGTGTTAGGCACAAATTGTCATGCTGAGCCGATTCTAACTAATAACTCATGGCTGCTTGCAATACTTAATATGTAGTATGTAGAAATCTTTACCCTGCTGGACATTTTTTTCTGTAGTAACTAAAAACTTGTGTGGAACATTATAAGCACAAGTCGTCATCTGTCACCTGCACACAGAGTTACTCTTCGATACAAATATTTATAACATGTTCAATACCTCTACACACCTATAGTGCATTAGGAGCACATGCATTTTGTAAACACTTACACCATTAGCTGGACACAGAGGGGCCAATTACATTGTGGCCTGTAAAGGCTCTGACTGATGGTCGGAGCCTTCCGGGTCTCATCGTAATCGGCGGCTCGGTTTACTTTCTGATAGCCGCATTAGAATGCTGGGGGTTGGAAAGTAAACTGGACGGTTATTCTGGCTGGCTTTAGATAGGCTCAAGGAGCTCTTCGGCCAGTCAGAACTGGACCGTAATCCCAAAGGGCAAGCCTTTATAGCCTTGGGATTACTATGCACGCTTTGTGGCATGGTTTCCATGTCGGCCTGCCTGACATGGAAACCATGTCAGAAAGCGTGTTTGGGAACCCACAGCAGGGCCCCATGAGGTGCGCAGCCTCCAGTTGGGGGCCGTTGATCCCTGCACCCCGTTACATGCACCTTGAGGTACCTGCCACAGGGTGCAAGGATGAACAGCACCTCCCATTTCCCAATGGGAGCATGTATTACGGCCGGTTTACAGCCGTAATGCATGCTCACACAGGGAAATGCAGGAATGCGACTGAACAGTGTTCGGTCGCATCCTAATGAGGCGGTTGGGACCGCTGACCAGAGGTCGGTCGGTTCCAGGACCGTAACATCGTAATTTGCCCTAGGATGTGCAAAATTAGGTGGAAAAGTAATATGGTAGTTACCTGCCACTCTGTAAACTACAAAACAAATGAACACACTCACTGATTGATGTCATCAGTGATGTCATCAATGATGCCATTCGAGATTTCACTAGTGATGTCTTAAATGATCTCATAGAATACCTCATGAGTGATGTAATATGTGAAGTCATAAGCAGTGCACGGTGGGGGTGCAAGTTATATAGTTAAAGTTATAGTTTGCTGTGCTAACAATAGCCAGTTAATTCCTGTGATTTTTTTAGTTAAAAACTTTAATGTTGTCACTGACATATTCACCTAACTATAAGGATTGTTATTTTCAATAAATATATGTCAAGCTTCTTTTTCAGGTTATGGAACTCCAAGGTGACTTTCAATATCCTCCTCATGTACGAAGGGGATACTTTTTCACATGTAATACATGGTAACACCATCATCTTTCCACAAGCCACTTAAAATCTTGGTGCATAGCTCTTTTATTTAAAAAAGAAAGCATGATTACAAACATGAAGAATACATTTAGAACATCTAGTGCAAAATTAAGCACATCAAAAACCTATAAGATATTTGTTGAAAAAAGATATTAGAAACAGTGAGCAAGCAGCGCAAGTCGTTAAGCCGTTGAGCAACCGTTGAGCAGCAGCCGCTGGAATTCTCCAGCTGGGAACATCGAGTGCTGAGTGCCGCAGCTGGGGAAGTCGCACAAAAGGCGCATTTGAGAGGCTGGGCGGACCGAGCATCAAGCAGGCTCTCCTGTAGTCCTGCAGTCCCGTTTTGAGTGGCTGAGTGGGCCAAGTATTAAGCAGGCTTCCCTGCAGTCCTGCAGCCCCGTGCCCCACCAGCGACCCCGGCTGTCAGTGGTAAAATGCAGCTGCTTGAGCAGGCTGAGTGGATCGAGCACCAAGCAGGTTTTCTGTAGCCCTGCAGTCCTGCGGCCCCCGCCCATGACCCCGCCGCCGGCTGTTATAGGTAGAAGCAAGGGAGGACCAACGGAGGACACGGCAGCCTCAATTAAACAAGGTAATTGTTGGGGACAATTGCTGGGGGGCCATCCACTAAAACCCAGTGGAAGATGGGGATGGATTATCGGCGCAGTGTGGCACATTGACAGAGTACCCCCCACTCCCTCTAACAGATAGTCCCCACAGACCGGCTCAGAGGAGGCCCATGAGGGGGAGCAGAGGAGGCCCAGGAGGGCTAGCAGAGGAGGGGGAGTAGACAGGAGCCAAGAGGAGCACACCAGCCTCAGTGGGCGCAGTAGCACAGACATACAGACATACAGTTCACATAGCTCACACAGCTATAACTAGAACTGGCCCTTGTTTTTTCCTGCCCTGGAAAACTGCTGTTTGGGAAATTGCCGAGGACCTCTGGAGGGGAGTGTAGCTGCGCAGTGGTAGATTAAACAGGGCCAATTCAGTCCAAATTAGGCTGCTCTAATGTCTTCGCCTGAGGCCCAGATTATTCAGATTAGTCACTATCTTCATAGAGCAGCCAAGAGTCCTAACCAGGAAGGCTTATCCTTTCCTCCAAGGATGGAAATCATCCCACAGAGCATTTCACCAACGACGATCCAACGCCTTTGAAAAATGGAAGGCTCAAAAATCAAAGATACATAGCTCCAGACAATAAACATCCAAAGTAACTGAAGTGCAGAAGACAACTCACGACGGACCTTGCACCCCCCTCTCCTTTGGTGCAATGTCCAACCTTGGCCTCAATCACTCAAACCAATCGCCTTTGGAGTCACCGGCAGCTCCCAAGCCCATCAAAGATGCAGACCGTGTAACTCCATCAACACCTAAACCCTCATATGCATCTATAGTAAGGACCCGCATGGACAATAAAAGGGCCAGCTATATTAAGAATGGAAGCCCTCCAGAAAGGAAAAAAAACACAATAATGGATTTTTTCTTAAAAAAATTTACTCAGCCAGCCCATTTTGATGCCTCAGACCTAGACTCACCAAAGGAAAAAGAACCCAATGGAGGCCCAGCAGCTACCCCTGCCTCCATGGTGGATATAATATCACTCATAACGCCGCCCCCCAGATCAAATAGCAAGAACATCCAGGTGCAACCATATTTAATAAACAGTACAGTAATTGATATATCCTCTGGAAGCCCTCCAGACAGTATATTGGTAGATATGGACCTAACAATAAGCAAGACGGAGAAAGATCAAAGAGTTGAAAAGGGCTCATGCCTTTCAGCTTTCAAGACTAGCCCGGGGAGAGCACCACCGAACTGCAGATCAAACTGTATAACTACGGCTCCACAGATCCATACCCATGGGGAAACAGGGGCAGGAGGAGCAGGAGGCATAGGTCATCAGGGCATAGCAGACCATAGCCTCTGCCCAACCGACCAACTAGTCCATGAACTCTCTACAGGCGGACAAAGGGGACCTAATATAAGTCAGAACTCGCCCGGGGCTCCCTCTCGAAACATGGCCAAGGTCACAATAAACTCTTCAGAGGCTGGGCAAGCACCCGAGCAGCATGAGCCCCATTTTCCAGAGGCCTATAGCTCCATGTTAAGCCAGAGTCTTATGGAAGGACTAATATTATCTGCCTCCAAAAAACTCACAAATAACATCAATCAAGGCTCCCTATTGGCTTTCATAAACGCAACCATAGCCAACACAGTTAAGTCCCTGAAATGGCAGTCCGATAAGCTGGAATTGCAACTTGATTTGATTCAAACCTTGGCCATCTCAATACTAAAGAGCGAGGAAAAAGTCTGCTCCTTGCAAAAGATTAAACAATGCTGAAGGCATAGAAGGCAAAGAAACACCTTGCGCATCATGCTCCTGTTACCTGATAGCGGAGAAACTATGCACTTTGCCAGATGCCCTGAATCTAATGTTAACAGACATAAAGTTGGCCTTACAGCATCAATTATGCAGCAACTTCAGCAAGCCTGACCAAAAACCAACAGACAAAGAATCTGGCTGCCAGGTGGGAAAGCGCCCACCCCATTGGATACAGCTGACAGGGAAACTTCACAGCGGGGTATGATGCCACCAATGTTAGAATTAAAAAAATCACCATTATGCACCTCAGAAGGTAATTGCAATCAGGGGGTTGCCCCTACAGCGCTTGAACAGGGACTAGAATCGAAGAATAAAAAGTTGCAAGGCCCCCAAATTACAAAAATGTATTTAATGATAACAAATGGCTAGTAGCTCTATCAAAAAAAGCAAAAAAAATACAAAAGAAGGCAAGAAACAAAGCAATAAGAGAACGCTTCTCAAACCAGCTTCCATCCCAGCCAACAAAATTAGACAATAATTTGACTAATGTATATCCACTGTTCAAAGGCTGCGAAAGCACAAAAAATGTTCTACGTCCTGCTCAACCAGCCGCCTCATTACCCCAGGCAACTTTGGTCTTGCCATCAACTCTATCTAAACCAAACACAGACTCTACTATGGTACTAAGCTCAGCAACTCAACCGATCACACCAGGAATATATCTGCTGGGGTCTCAACCTTTAATTATGCAAGAGCAGAAGGCCCATGAGCCCAGTAATAGTGGCAATGTGACAAAAGGCTTAGAAGCTGGACAACCGCCGGCTCCTACATCTGAAAGCACAGTCAAAGCAACCTATTTCTCACCTAGGAAAGATCTAGGTCCCACTACTGACCAAATCTCTATATCTTGAAACTTAGAGTCCACCACCCACTCGCAGAGGGCACAGCAACCTTCAGGATGGGTGTGGTGACTTCAGCTCCGCAAGAAGTCTTTTCATCTGCGTAGGAAAATGTGGACCCACGGAGAATACTGCCAGGGTGTGATTTAATCAGACCAGATAGTAACAATCCCCCACCCCCAGTCGACCCCCACAATGATGGTCATAATAAAAAATATCCAGGCGAGGATCGACCAACTAAACTGACCCTCATTCCACACTACCCCTCGGAACGGAGGCATGACTTTCTTAATCGATCTAACATACTAAAATTACTTCGGGCCACTTCCATTCAGTCAAGGATATCATCGTAGGACATATTGAGCGTGGGAATTAAAATCATCCCAGAATGTCGCAACGGGAGGGAAGCCACAGTCATGACACTAAAAACAACTTCACTGGCAGAGGATTTATTAGATTGTAAGGCCATTCTCAAGGAATGGCGTATAGGAATCTTAAGAATACAAGCGCCGAAATACCCATCTCCCCTAAGAAAGCCACTCAATCCACGCTATCCAAAAGCCCACCCCTACAGTATATTGAGGGGGACAGGGTTCTCATCCTGTCAATTACAGAAATATAACATAAACATATCCTGCACTTACTCAATTAGAGGTATGGTAAGGGATATAGTAACAGGCCAAAATGGGGGAGAACATCAACAGATTGGAAATGGGCACCCCATTTCTTGTCCAGCGAAGTCCCAGTCTATTCCTAGCAGTGTGAACTACCCTCCAGAGCCACAACAACTCATATCTTTTCTGTCATGGAATGTGGCTGGCCTCACAAGACTTTTAAGCTCGAACACAGCAAAACCACTCTTAATGGCATCCGACGTTCTTTGTTTTCAAGAAATATGGGCATTAGCCCCACTAACAATTGCTGGCTTCCAAGGTGTCCACCATGCAGCTAAGAAAAAAACATCTTTGGGAAACCCTCTGGAGTACTATCAATATATTTCAATTTGAACATAAAAATTAAAAAGCAGTTAATTCCAACTCAAGATGAGATGCTTCAAGCACTGGTCTTGGCAAGCACCAAGACATCGACGCCCCGAATTAAGATCCTCCTGATTAACGTCTATTTCAATAGCTTTGGCTCAGCAAGAGCAACAAGACTGAGCGAGCTGAGTGACAACTTGGATCAAATTCTTTGTGATCATGTTAATCATGATATAATAATTTGTGGCGACTTTAATCTGAGGCAGCTAGGACCATCTCACACCGTTTGCCCACCTCTAAATCCCTTAAGTGCTCAAATAAATAACATTTTAAGAAAACATGGTCTGCTATCTCTACAGACTTTAGTTAATAAACTTGAACCATCAACTCAGTTCCTGAAAACCTTTAGGGGGATAAGCACCATCGATTATGCCTTTGCCTCGGGAAAACTCTTGAATAACCTCGTGAGCTTTAAAGTGTACCATTCAAACGATAGTGACCATCTACCTCTTTGGACAACTTTTAATATTAA
The DNA here is from genome assembly GCF_964204655.1 of Triturus cristatus. Classification (NCBI taxonomy): domain Eukaryota; kingdom Metazoa; phylum Chordata; class Amphibia; order Caudata; family Salamandridae; genus Triturus; species Triturus cristatus. Next base: position 687,540,329 of record NC_140580.1, read on the forward strand.
TTTACCCAAATGCAAAGGCCATAAGGTTTTGGGCACTTCTTGCAATGATGAAACAGTACACCTAACTCGAAGAATTAACTGGCGTCAAGCCAACTTACGGAATCTAGCAACATGGAAGGTTGCTACTGGTCAGTCTTTGCTGGCACAAAGCGATGAAATTTTACTAACTCACTGGGCTCTCATAACTAGGGACTTCCATGAAACACTGAAACCCCAGACAGGCCCTCGGCGCCATCGGTCAAAATTCACTAACAAAAATCAAGCTATACTGTGTAGCTCGTGGTACATTCAAAAGTTGATGATGGCACGCAAGAAAACCTGGAACGAACAAGCCAAAGCGGAAATGACACTGGAACTCCAAGGTGCCAGAAAACAACATAAACAACTGATATGGGCAGAAAAAAACAACCAGAGGGAAAAAGACTGGCAATTCGTATATTCAATTATGAACAAGCATAATCAGGCAGACCTAGGGAGGCACATTAAAAATAAAGTGAGCCAGGAAGCAATAAGGAGTAACTCCATCACTGAAGCCAACGTGGTCCTCCCATGTAAAAAAGCTTTACGTAGTTCATCCACCAGGAGCCTCTCAACTCGAACACCTAGATATGGCTGATGACTCAATAGGCCGTGCCTCCACGTTCACGTCCAACAGTATGCAAAAAGCACTAAGCAAAACAAGTTCTGCAGGCGCCCCCGGCCCAAATGGCCTCCCGGCCCATCTGTTCAAAGAAGATTTGGTACTATGGTCCGCAATACTCTCCTCTCTGTTCACAATCTGTGACAAACTCCATCAAGTGCCAGACAGTTGGAGAGGCTCTATATTGTGTCCAATAGTTAAAAAGGGCGACAGACAAAATCCCATCAATTACCGCCTGATAGCCTTACTGGACATTGAGGCCAAGATTTATGCAGCTGCACTTTTAAAGGAGCTAGAGGCTTGGGCAACAACCAATGCAACAATTCCATTCTGTCAAACCGGCTTTAGACCCAATACCTCCACACTGGATAATATAATCACCCTATCCTATCTTGTTCACCAGCCAAAAAGCCAGAAGACAACAGCTCTCTACGCATGTTTTGTGGACTACTCATCTGCTTTCGACCTGGTGGACAGAGGCATTTTATGGAGAAAACTCCAGGTGTGGTGTATTCCTAATGGTCTTCTTAATGCTATTATATCATTATATACATCAAATTGGGTGAGGGTCAGGCTGTCAGATATTGCACAATCTAGGACGATTAACACCAATAAAGGGCTGAAACAAGGGTGTGTCCTCGCCCCAATGTTGTGCAATTTATACACGTCAGACATGTCCCGGGCTCTTAACAACGCCAACTTAATCCCCCCAAATATAGGCAATACTCTACTATCACAATATTGCAATACGGGGATGACATTGTCCTGCTTGATAATTCAATAATAGGCACTAAATTCACTCCATTCATACAATAATGCAAACAAGATGTTAGTAAATGAATCCAAAACCAAGGTGTTATCCTTTGGAAGGATGCTAAAGCAAACAAGTTGTCACTGGCCTCTGGGTCCCCTAAATATCTCAGGAGCTAAATCTTACAAATATTTGGGTACTTGGTTCTCTGCGAATGGCACATCAATAATACACAAGCGCCACTTAAAGGATAAGGCAGCATCAATAATTACTAGACTTTGCCAACTACATACAGCCCTTGAAAGCCCCACCTCAGCCCCAATTAGAAAATTGCTTAGAGCTGTACTATCCTCTGCATTTACCTATGGCAGCGAGGCCTTCCAGGCTCAACTCACCAAAACTATTGAAAAATGACAGCAAACAACGTATAAAAGAGTGTTTAAACTGCCCCAGGACATCAGGGGATCTCTGGTGAGACTTGAATTTGGCCTGGTGGGCATCGCATGGTCTAGTATGGGATCTTTTTTTTAAGTACTTCCATAGATGTATAACATTGTTGCCAGGTACCTTAAAATGTACTTTGCAAGATATATTGAAACTTAATAATTACCCGTGGTCCATGTGTTTAATGACGGCAGTAGCAACTTTACAAATTGATCTGACCATTCTTTCTTAATACCTCTTCAATCACGCACACTGCAGTAAAAAGTATAATGAAAAGACAAACCAAATTACTCTCAAATACCACGGACTTGCATAACATAAAGTCTTCACCGCCATTAAGAGCGCTGGCAGTATCATATAACAATGACAGCCAAAGCTGACCATTCCTCATCTGTTAGGTTATGAGTAGGTTACAGTTTGATCTTTCCTCTGTTCCCAGGCCCCCCTCCCTTCTCTGCCGCAGGTCATTGATTTCCTACACCGGGGAGCGCGTCCTGATATTCATACTGCCTATTGCCTTGTTTGTGTGTAATGTTTATTAATTTCAAATTGAAAACTGAAACCGTATTTCATATTGTCACTCAACTACTGCTTCTGCCTTCACTGGGAGTGCTGATGGACTGACCGGATCTTTGGATTGACCAATCTGTATAACGGTGAAATGATACGTCTCATGCTAATCAGTGGCCGGCCCAAGGGGTTGTAGGCCCGTGTCTGTAACTCTTTGAAGTCAAATAAAGGTTTCTTTTAAAAAAAAAACAATGACAGCCAAGCTTGATTCCAGGCACAACGGTACCTCAATAGTGCAATTGGGAAAGGTTGCCTGACCCAAATCTTGGCAGCAAGGATACTGGCATTACACATTAAAGACTTTCACCCCAACTGGCCACTGCTTTCCAAGATAGTTAAATGTAGGCTTTGTAGCTACAAATCGAAATCTTTTCCACATCTACTTTGTGGCTGCCTGACGTTGCTTGACTCCCGGCGATCTTTACTAAAGCCACTCTTTTTATCTAATGGTATAAGGACCTGCAATCAGGCAATCAATTGGATTTTTAGCACCATGGAGCCCCTCGAATTGGCAAGAATAGGTAAATTATTTAAAGCTGTGCAAGACTCTTTTACAAGCTCACAACAAAGCATTGAGCTGATTGTGAACCGATAATATCCTGGGTTTTGTACCATGGACATTAGATATTGTAGAGTTTGGTCACTTTGCACTGTCTGAGATGGACTTGGTAAGGTATTTTACCTTTTCTATAAAAAAACCTCAAATTGGATCAATTATAACTGTTTGCAAATAGTTAAACTATGCGACATTTAACTAAAACTGCTTGTATAATTTGAGCTTTTAATAAATTTATTTTTTGGGGATATTATGCTTTAGTCATGTTATAGGGTCTTGCAAGGAATTACCATTCTTTTTGTCATTTTGTATATTATGTCTTTTTCTTTTAAATGTTTTATATTCTCATGGTTTTAAGTAATATATACAATAAACTTTGCCTCTAAAATATATATATATATATATATATTTGAAACAGTTCAATACAAGTCAGTTAAAAAAAAACTGCCGTAGTTCAGAAAGTATAGAAACATTCAGAAAGATTATAACTTTTCTATAATTATCTAAGGAATACAAAAAATAAACATGTTATCTCTGGTAGTCACTATAAAGTAGAAAAATAGAGCAGAGGTAAGAAATGCAAGATTTCTTTTTTGTTGTTTTTAACAGCTACTCCAAGTCCTCACCTTCCTTTCACCTTGGCTGCTGGCTCTGGCAGCAGGCATGGTGACATCAGAACTCGACTGTGATAACTTTCTTAAAGTTAACTTCTGATGTCTTTTTTGATAATCAACGACTGGGTGAGTCACAAGTCACCGATTCTAAAGAAATTAGAGATAGGAGTCTTTTAAGGGATTGAAGAATTCCATGTATTTTATATATTACAGAGTGGCGGTAGCCACTCTGTAGTTATAGTTAAGGTAACCAGAAGTAGGAATTCCTCAGATTTTTGGTCGCTAATAAATTTGTGCCCGTTTGACTAATCTCTACAAATCTTTGTAGACCTACTCCTTTTTCTACATTAGCGGATGATGCAAAGTTTTGCAGAGAATATTGAAAGGGGTGCAAAGGAAAAGGAGGGCAGGACTGGCCATAGCGGACACCGGGCTTTTTTCCCGGTAGGCCGCTAGGGTAGGGGCTAGTTTTGGGCCCCTGGGGGCCGTTTTTGTTACCGGGTGTCTTCAATATCGTCCCCCAGTAACAAAATTGGCCGAAACTTGCCCTCACAAACTGCTTGGCTGTACTCCTCCTCACCCCAGGGGGGGCCGGCTGAGCTGTTTGCCAGGGCCGGTTCTGTTCCTAGTCCGGCCCTGAAGGAGGGCTCCCAAAATGTGTTTTGGCACCAATGCATTTTCCATGGACTTTGTACTTAAGCATAGTTCCACCTTAGGATCTTACTGTAATCAGGCCCCTTCAATTAGCTCACTTTAAGTCACTAGATGATTCTTTGGAAACATTTTTCTCTTTGAAGTCATTTATTCATTTTGAACAATCACCGAACTGGGGTCCACTTTTTGTTGAACTAGGGATCTATTCTGATAAGCTATCTATTTTCGGGTCAGGAATAAGGTTCAAAATTAGCTCGTCCTTTCACCAGGAAGAAAAAGACGGTCCTATGTTTCTTGTTCTGCCATTCCTCATTATCTGAGTGAGAGTCCCTCTTAATCTCCTAGATGCAGCAAGGGCGGTCTGCAATTATCATTCTTTTTTCAAAGCAGTGAAGTTCTTTTATTGTGAACTTTTATGATTCCAGGAGTTGACTGAAGATATCTTCATCCACCTTAAGTATGTGGATGTGTGCACTAATAACTCAGATCTTTCCTTTAGGTGCTGGAGAAGACTACAAGGCAAATGGCAGAATCCTGCATAGAGGTTGATGTGATCCCTTGCTCTCAGACATTTGCTGAACTCCCACATGGATATGACCGTTTCTTTTTTTCACTTGTTGTCAGCTTGACCTGAAGGGTAAGGGTGAACTAGATTTCGGTAAATCTATCATCTTGTCTGTTCTTTACTCCTAATGCTATTCATATTTATTTATTTAATTGGTCTGTATAACAACTGTTTTGGAATATCCTCTGTGAATAGAGATTTCAAAGAGGAAGGGAAGGATGGATGCATGGCTAGTGCCTGGGTGATTGGGTTAATGAATGCATAGTGTCTGCGTGATTGGGTGAGTGCAAGGATAGTGCCTTGGTGATTGGGTGAGTCCATGGATAATGGTTGGTTGAATGAATGACTGTATGGGTAGTACCTGGCTGAATGGACGAGTGCTTGGATAGTGGCTGAGTGAACTGAAGAGTGAATGGATACTGCCTGAATAAATTGACGAGTGCATGGATAGTGGCAAGGTGAATAGATTAGTGCACGGGTAGTGCCTGGGTGAATGGATGAGTAGAAGCATAGTGCCTGGGTGTTCCGATATGTGCATGGTTATGACCTGGGTGAATTGATGAGTGCATGGAAAGTGTGCAAGTGAATGGATCAGTGCAACTGTAGTACCTGAGTAAATGAATGAGTGGAAGGGTAACGCCTGAGTGATTGGATGAGTGCAAGGTAGTGTCTCAGTAATTGCATTAGTGCAAGGGTAGTGTCTGGGTGATTGGATGAGTGCATAGATATTGCCTGGGTGATTGGATGAATGGATGAGTGCATGGGTTGTGTCTCAGTAAATTTAAGAGTGCATGTGTAGTTCCTGGATGAATGGATGAGTGCAAACGTAGTGGTGGAAGGGCAGGGCCAGAGTGAATGGATGAGCAGAAGGGTAGGGCCTGGGTGAATGAAGAAGTAAATGGGTAGTGCCTCAATGGATGGATGAGTGCAAGGGTAGTGTCTGGGTGAATGGATCAGTGTATGGGTAGTGTTTGGGTAAATAGATGAGTGCATGGGTAGTACCTGGGTGAATAGATTAGTAGAAATGGAGTGCCTGGGTAAATCCATTAGTGCTACTGTAGTACCTGGGTGAATGGATGAGTGCATGGGTAGTGTCTGAGTAAATGGATGAGTGCATGGGTAGACAATGACAATGAAATCATGATTTATTGTTTGATAATGAAAAACATTACAATAGTGAACGTGCGAACAGTAAAATATATCAAAATTATTGGTTAAGGCACACAGTAAAAAAGAAAAAGGAAAATAATTCAGCAGTTTCTAAATCCATGCTGCATAATTTCCTCGCATTCGATGGGAATCCTCAGTACAGCCCTTAATCCATTATTAGTGTCACATTTAAATAGCAAATGATAAGAGAAGAAGATATTTAACCATGAATAATTGCGTAAAACCTAATCAGCAACTGTTAAAATATCATAATTTTTCTAATTTCATGCTACTTGAATTAGGACTGCACACGTTCTAAATGTTGCTTTTTGTAAAAATTCCATTACGGCCCATAGATTACACTTCATCCAGCCCGAGCCGGAGAGTACTGCCCTAGCCGGAGAGTATGGCTTTAACCGGAGATTACAGCCAGGGTGTGGAGAGTACATCCAAAGCCGGAGATTCTGGTCCGACTGCGTACGTAAAGATATGGACTCGTAAATGTCCTCTTTAAACACCAAAAGTCTTAACGTTAGACTTTTGTCTCAGACTGCCTTTGTGAATCGCGCCCATAGTGTCTGGGTGTTTGCATAGTGCATTGGTAGCGCCTGGGTGACTGGATGAGTGCCTGCATTGTGGCTGAGAGATTAGATGAATTCAAGTGCAGTACCTAAGTGATTGGATGACTACTTAGGAAGTCGCTGGATGTTTGGACTAGTGCAACTGTTGTGTCTGGGAGATGGGATGAGTACATGAGAAGTAACGCAATGAATCCATTAGTAGATTAGTGATTTGTGACGTAATATATCTTGACCTCCAACCATTTTAAAAAACAAAAATGTTTTAGAATTTCATTTAGAACACCAGGCAACCAAATAGCATTAAATATGTTTTAAGCAAAACTTTAATTCAACATAGACAAATGTTTTACTGTTTTTTCCTGTTTTTTTCCCAGCGTTCATACTTGTTCACTTATAACTATGTCATACTGCTCACTTCACTCATTACAATTTTTCAATACTGGCTTGCTGATAGCTTACCTCCTTAATGAAAACAACTATATGATAAAACTGTTTCTGATATTAATATATCGTGAACAAAATATCCATCAATTATGAAGCAGTCTTCATTTTAGAATATCCTTTTGCAAACATCATCCCTCTTAGGCCAAATTATGCCTAAAATGTTCTTAGTCCAAGTATAAAAAAACATAACTCATAGTACTTAGTTGAAGTTGCTGTAGCAGAAAGAAAAGGGGACTTTTATTTAGTGCTGAAGAGACTTTTTCACATGCAACTTAAGGTTACTGGTATAATTGTTCTCCATTTACTTTTTATCTGTAGTAACACAATGTAGTCCTCAAATATTTCTAAATTCCTTTGCCACAGTTAAAAAGAGTCATTTATTTCTAACAGCTTGCTGTAGACCATAACCCCAAAAGGCCGGATAATTTCTCAGAAACACATAATCCGTTTATATATCAACACAATACCACATTTTCTTATCGTAAATTCTCCTTAGAACTTCGGTTCGAGAAATAGCAGATATAAGTTTGGGAACTTTTTGGGTAGTCTTGAATTGAATGTCACTTGTATGTCATTGCACTCTGTCCATCCTCTTTGACATCTTAAATATATTGTGTAGTATCCAGAGGTTATGGGAACTCTTTCATGAAATATGATTGCTATAGTTGTGAAAGTTCTTTTTGAGATGGAAATGTGTGCAACTTTAAATATCTAATTTCAATTCCTAACTTAGTACAATCCACTCTGCATCTTTGTAACATGAAAATTATATATTTTCCATACCTCTGTAGAATCACCATTGACCTAAATTGTGATCTACAGTTTGGACAGGTCATGATGGGTGTTTGTAGTTAAATTTTCAAGCGGTACAGCTTCACAATCTGATAATGTCAAGTAGATAAATCATTCTGAATTGATTTCAGTGCAAGACATAAATTCACAATCTTCACAGTTATGGGTCCATTTATAAGTTCAACAAAATAATTCATTGATATTCACATCTTCTACATGTAATAGTCCTAGCATTACCATTAGAAATTCTTGAGCATCCTGTTGAAGATTTTGAGAGAACACTACTGATCCAGTACAGTCAACAGTGACTTATCTTATTCCAGTTGTACAATGTATAGTAGTTCTATAACTTCTTAATTCTTCAAATAAACTACACAGTTTATAAAGACATTGTTGAATCTACCTTTCTTTAATAGAATTTGTAAAATGATATAGTCCTTTTAACACTACATTTGCATAAACAGTTCCCTCCAGATTTATTATCAAATAGCCTTGTATTTCATCATTGTGCTCTAGTTTTCTTTTCTTTCCTCCTTGTTGATTTTCTTTTTGTTCATCTTTCTGTTGAACTGTGATAGACTGTTTAGATATATCCTGCTTTGGACATGGTATTGCTTTTGAACCACAGGATACTGGCCTAAATGAGGTGCATATTGAGCTCTAACAGATTATACTCCGTTACACAGCTCACATCAGCACTTACTTGCTTCTCATCAAAATCAATCAGAAATAAACCAGACAATTTTCTAATTCGTAAAAAAGCCACATACATCATTCCGTTCTTTGAATACACTACAGCCAATATGAACAAGACATGTAACTACACTTAAACCTCGAGATTTATGAATAGTTACTGAATACTAACCCTGGGTGTAGTGCTACGCTACGCTCACGGAGCATGCATAGATTGCGCTACTACGCAAAATGCACGTAGCACAGTGCAAAAATGTGTAGCATAGCAGCAAAATCAACAACACCCACAAATAATTTGATAAAACAATTTTACATGCTAAAAAGCATATAACCAATTCACAAAAGTGAACTTTGAGAATGAAAATATTAGGCAATGAGAGAGGTGATAATTTTGGGGTCCCCCCTTACCTAGGGGGAGGATCAAGCAGATGCCTTTAACACAAAGAGCATATCATGCTGGTGACGATTCAGTGGTGGTCCCTTCCTCCTAGGCCACCCCAAGCACAGTTATGGGCAAAAATACAATCCCAACCAAAGGCCCTGCAAAGCATTATGGGACGAGATTAGCAGTGGGCAGTGAATATTATAGTATCCAATATCAAAATAATTCTACAAAGAGCTGCAGTTTAACTAGTCATTACAGATGTCCTTCACGAGTCAAATGCAAAAGCATTGAAATTATTATTACATCAAGCTGCAATTCCACTAGTCGTTACTAGATGTCCCTCACAAGTCAAATGCAAAAGCGTCATAGCTATTGCAGCTTCATTTTCAATGATTGGCTGTGCAAGAGGATCTTGACTACCAGGTGCTGAACTTTGACTGCACTGAGAACTCTTTCTTTCTACCTCAGCAGCAAATGTTTCTTCTTGTTTAATCACATCTCTCAACATTTGAAGATACACTGGAAACACAGAGCACTCAATGCTGTCTTTCAAAGTGTTGAAAGAGTCTGCTTTACAGTCAGATTCTCCAAGTAGCTCACTTTCAGATCGCCATGGCTAAAACAACTGCAACAAGGCTAAATAGAAAAACTCTATTTTGTCTGCAGTTCGGCAACTTAGCTTTCGATAGTTGGTTACATTTCCTTTGTTATGTCTCACCATACATCCTTCACAACCAGCCGCAGCAAATGTACCTTCATCTATGTTTTCACTGACATTACACCTGAAAGTAAAATGTTGAAGTATTTCATAAAGACACAATATTTCCAGATGATGACTTCTTCTTGGATAGTCCTTATCCAGCATGTTACTCTTCAAAATATCTGTACTCTGAGGCTCTAATTCTTAAAAATATTGAATTTCAGAAAAAGACTTCAGTACTCTGTTATGAGTATTAGCAAGCCCTAAACTCACCCATAGAACTCCTCCAGATTTGGAAACAAACAAGCTGTGCTTAAACAGTCTACACACTCATAGGAGCCTATCTCTCTGTGAGAAAGCATTTTCAACCTAAAACTCCACAATTTCTTTGCAAGACTCTTTTCTGCTCAAATCCCCTTCCACTTCTCTTTCATCTCAGTTTTCTCTGACCTTGTTATATAAGATGTAACATACAGAGCAACAGCAATTGAGTTGTCTGCAACAAACTGAGCATCCATGTTTGCATTCTATTCCACATCTTCAGAATCACAGGGTTTTAGTCATTAATGTACTTGGAGGCCTCTGTTCTTTTTAGGTTGTATGTCATTTTGATGATTTTCTTGTAAGTGTATGTCTGACTGCAGGCAAAAAGCTGTTGACTCTTCCTTTTGTGATGACGGGTCGTGGGAATCCAAAACGACATCTTATATAAAATTTCTGTTTTGCTCTGTATCATCGCTGCCATATTTTCTGAATCTATGAATTTGGAATCATAGAACTTGTGGTCTTAAAATGTTCTCACTACTCTCCTTTGGGATGGAGTAAATTGCATACTGCTCAATAAAAGACAGCACAGACTCATCACTGTTTGTTCCAAACTTTGGGGCATCTTTTACCTACAACAGCATGTGAATTTTGGGAGCACCTTTGGCTTTGTACTCTTTACGCCAAAAGAAATTAATCACTTTACCAAGAGGAGGATTTGTTTTGTTCAAGATGAAAGCCATCATTGCTTGAAATCTGTGAATAAAATATCTGCAAACATTTGCAGGGTCTAGTGAGCTCAGTTCTCCTGGCGTTTTCAGATGATTATCTTTTATATTTGAATTTGCCTCCTGCAAAAATTCTAGCAGGTCATCCCAAGCATATTCAACATAACTCAGCGTCAGGAACCAAGTAGGTGTTCCACGGTTCCTCAACATGCACTTGAGTTCACCATGACGCCGACACCAATATTCATTAGTCCCACGCTAACATGCCATTAGATTTATTACATTTTATTCCAAGTGCTCATCTTTTCCTTGAAAAGTTTCCAAAAGTTCTCTTGCTGATATATTATGAAAATTATCTCCTGTTTTTAGAATATGATTCACAGCATATGAGAGGCCTGACAAGTCACTTTTGAAGAAAAGGCTAAATATGTACGGAATACACTGACGAAATGTAGGATCTTCTCAATAAAGTCTACTACATCTATACTCAGCTGCAGGTATTTGCACAGGACACTCGTCGTACCTGCCACCTCCTCCAGTAGGAAAAAGATTTGGTAAACATCAAGGGGCAGATTTACAAGCCACCTGCGCCACCAGTACATCACCTTTTATGACGTACTGGCGGCGCATTTCACTTCTCCATATTCCTTGTAAATATGGCCCCTTCACACGCAGCACTTTGCGTCGAAGGGGCGTTCCATGGGTATTGCTGTGGGTGTTCCCCATGGAACGAGACACATTTCCAGATTTACGAGGAATCGTAAATCTGGAAATGCATGTCAATGCTACACCTCCCCAGGGGAGGTGTAGTGAGGCACAACAAGGAGAAATGTTTCATTTCTCCTCGACTTTTCCTCTTTCAAAGCGTGCTGCATTCTACAGCACATATTGAAAGAAGAAAATGCCTGTAGTGAATGTTTTTGTGCAGGAAGGTGCCCCTTCCTGCGCAAAAACAATCTCCCCATGACGCAGGCATCCTTGCACCATGGTGCAAGGATGCCTGCGCTGGTGCATGGCTGCAGTTTGTGCGCCAGCGCAGGGGAGAGCACAGGAATGCAACATATTATTTTAAATATGTTGCATTCCTGTGCTTCTTCCTTGTAGATCTGCCCCCAAGTTTCTAAACTTTTTTCCCACACACTTAATGGAGCTCCTTTTGCTTCCCTCATTTGAAATAGCTCAATGGCATCGCCAAAAACCTCTTTAAAATGCAAAGGGTGGATGCTATAATGTTCATAAGTTTCTTCGGTTCTGGACCGATCCACCTTCTCAATCTGACCTGTTGATGGAAATGTCTGATCCTCCATATATCTGATACCTTTAGGGCTTTTCACATATCTATAGTAAACATTGTTTTGTGTCAGATGTAAAGTTGTTTTTTTAAACTTTGGTAACATCTACTAACTCCTGCCATATCTTCTTGTTCTTGGTAGGCACACCATTGCAAGAATTACTAGTCCTTCCTCAAAATCTCTATCTACCCCTACTGTTTCAATGTTTTTCTTGACATCTTAAGGCAAATACACTGCTTTATCTTTTAGATAAGAATGAACTCATAAATATGTAAACCTTGAAGGGCTTCTGGAATTGGAACCAGTTCTAACTTGTAATGCACAGCTCTAGCAGGTATTTTATTATCCTCTAATTTATTGTAGCAGTACTTACATATAACGTATCATGTGGACAAGTGAGATCTTTATTATACAAATAATTCTCCTGTTATCAACTCTTCAATTTCCTACACTCCTGTTCTAGACCAAAGAAACAAAACTGCGCATTATCACAGACCTTTTCTACCTCTACCACAGTACCATGCAAAAGTGCCCTATTCATTTCTCCTACACATAAAGCGGGAGTTTTCACATAATACAGCCTCCTAACTTAAATTCATATTGAGTGGTGTACAGCTAACATCCCAAAATGTTGAAGGGTCTTTGGCACACTTTCTTTGATAAGCGAGCTAATGAGTGTCCCTGCAAATTTGTTTGCTTTCATAGCTTGCAAGTATCCATACCTTGAAAATAATGTATTTTGTGTTTTAAACTTCACCTTGGAAATATACGTAGGAATTTCCTTAATATATCAATGGATTGCTGTCTAATACTACAACAACTAGCACAATTCGATTTGTATACAGGGGCCTCACTACACCTCCCTTGTACCTCTTCTGCAATAACATCTTCTACATTTCTTGGTACCATCACCTCTTTTGCTGCCATTCTTCAGTTCATAACATTGTCCGCTTTCATCAATAGCATGAACTAATCTGTTATCCTGGAGATAGCTTTCTTCAATAAAGAAGAGGCAGTGTACTAGAAGTATTCATCCATTCTCCACTAAAACACTGCAAAAGTTACTTTTATCCGCTAATCTTTTCCTCTGGTTTTGTCTCTTCATGCATGACACTATTTTGTCGATAGTCTTCATTCTATTTAGAATCAAAATGAAAAGGCCTTATCAACTATTCTCTCAACTTGTTCTTTCTGTTTCAGTGCCTCTCCCCTTCTTCCATGCTTCTTCATAGTTCTCTGTAGATTTATAACCACTCTACTATGAAACATTCTGCCTCTGATTTCCTTAAACTGATTCCATCTCCTGGTTAAGGCGCGTCCCAATCATTTACAATCTTATCTGTTCTTGCAATGTACAGTTTGTCCACTCTTAGTGTTTCTGATAATTTCATTATCTTTATTTTGTAAATTTTATAAATGTGTGCATATACTTTTATGAAATGACTTTGTCTTCTTACTAGTAGCTCTTTTTTCTTTCACTACTTTTTCGGCATTTTGCCCCTTTTGTAACTCATTTCTGCAAACATACAGTAGTTGCTTCTGTTGCTTTTTTGTCCGAGCTTTTGTAGACATTGTAACTGTGGTAGGTATGCAGATATTGTTCTGTAAAAAACAAGTATATTTACATTTTTACCCTAGCCAATCTACCAACTACTTTACTACTGACTTACATACATACTCATGTTATGTTGCAAGTTTTAAATCTACAGATGAACCTCGAAATATTACTACATGCAGTTACTTCAATACAACAAACCCAGGGCAAAATATAAAACTTTATTTATTACATACCTTTTAACATTTTAGCACCCTCTTAACAACACAGCTAAAGCATATCTCACTTCTCACTTAGACATGGTGAAAGAAAAGTTTATCCCTTCTGTAGTAAATTTTACAATGAACAGCACGGCAAGAAGGCTTATTTACAAGCCCCATGCACTTTCCAGAGCGTCACTTTTTTTAATACATTGGCACCATAATGTGATGCTTTTTATTTACAAAGCTACATAAACCCACTCTGCGTAGCTTTTAATGGCCTTATAAATACAAGTGCTTTTCAGGCAGCACTTTGCGGGAATGAAGCATTCCATGGGTGTTGCTGTGGATGGTGCTCCCGGAGGAGGTGTAGGGAGATGCAACGAGAAGAAATACTTTTCTTTCTCCTCATTCGTTCCGGTTTCTACAGCACGCATACAAAGAGGAAAATACAGCTTGTGATTGTTTTTGTACAAAAAAGTGTCCCTTCTTGCACAAATACAATCATCCCCACTATACAAGCACCCTTGCACCATGGTGCAAGTGTGCCTCTATTGGTGCATGGCAGCCAGTTCTGCACCAGCACAGGGGAGAGCTTAGGAATCCATCATATTGTTGTAAATATGACGCACCCCTGTGCTTTCAAAGTAATTCAGAATGAAGCAGCCAAATTGCTTGCAGCTCCGAACTGCGTTTTCTTTCTTCTAAATTTAACCCCAAATGTACAAGTACATATAGTGGAACTTACTGGAGGGAACAGGAGGGGTAGTTGGGGGCCAACTACCCCTCCTGATCACCTCCATGAAGTCCCATACAGCAGGATTGCTGAGAAGTTGTCGGAGGCCACGCCGCACTTCTCCAACACTGTGCAAACGTGCCTTTTGGTGTACTAATAGTAGGGGGATGAAGTCCTCTTGGCCCCAGAGGATCCTTGGGGGCCAACTACTCCTCCTATTAACTCCAGTAAGTCCCTCACCAGGGTTTACTGAAAGGTGTTTGGTTGCAATGCCCCCTTTCTCCACCACCCTGCAAACATGCATTCTGGTATACTACTAGTTGGGGGATGAAGTCCCCTTGGCTCTTGAGGGTCCTGGGGGCAACAACTCCTCCTGCCACCTCCAGTAAGACCCAGACATCTGGATGGCTGACTGAATGTCAGAGGCCATGTCCCCTTTCTCTACCACTCTGAAAACGCGCCTCCTGATGGACTACTGGTTGGGGAAGTAGTCCACTTTAGTCATGAGGCCCTCAGGAGTAAAGTGGAATTCATTCCCCAACCAGAAGCATAGTGAATGGGGTGTGGCTTCCAGTAACTTGCCCGATGTTTTAGAATTTTTATTTTAGGGAAGGAGGGCTGCGTAGCCCCACTTCCCTTGGCTGATTTCAGCCCCGGAAACCCCATCCCCCTTGGGCATTTTTTTTCTTCAAATGTGAAGGGGGGCCGTGCACCCTCTTCTCCCCTGCCAATTATTGCCCCAGGGACACCACCCCCCGAACCCGGCCTTTTCCTTTTATTTATTTTTTTAACTAAAGGAAAGGGGGCCACGGGCCCCCTTCACTGGAACAATTTTGGCCCTGGAGACCCATCCCCCAGGGCCTGCACTTTATTCATGTATTTCTTTTAAAAAGACAGGACTGACCCATTCCCCAGGCCTATTTCGGCCCCGGGGACCTGATCCCACAGATCCAGGCATTCGCCTTTTTTTAAAAAAAATGGGGAGCAGAGTCCCAGAGAAAAACATTAGAAAAAAAGTAGGCATCGTAGAAATACCCTCCCCCCTAGGCCACTTGAGGGGGGTCCCACAGGGACCCCCTCAGGGCCTAATTTTTTTGTGTGGTAATTTTCAGCGGAATCCGTGGTTCCTGTTGTAAATTTTAGAAAAATGAAGCACAGGCTTCTATACTTCATTGATTATTGGGCCCTCGGGGGCATTTCCAAAATAAAGGAGGGGGTGAACATGGGCCCCTCTCCTGGTGCTTATCATTCCTCGGGTGCCACCCCCTTCCCAGGGCTTCATTAATGATAAATTGGAGGGTCTCTTGGACCCTCTGGGCCCTGGGGACCACCACCTCCCCAGGCTAAAAACAGGTTTGAGTGAGGGGCCTCTCTGACCCACTCTGGGTCCCAGGGACCACCACCTCCCCAGGGCCAACTTCATTTATTTTTAAATGGGAGGGGGTCCATGCATGCCCCCCTCCTAGGCCATTTTCTTACCCGGGGACACCCAACTCCCCGGGGCAGGCCCTCTAATTAGAAAGGAGGGGGGCCATGCAGCCCCCCTACTGGAGCGAAAAATTATTCTGGAGACCACCAACCCCCAGGGCTGGCTCCTGCTATGTCCTTGGGTGCACATCCCTGGTACATAGCGGTTTTTTATGGCTCGGTGGAAGCTTTACCACCCCCAACAAGCCTTAGCAAACTGTGCTCCACTTTCAGCAAGCAAGAGCATTAAGAATGATCTTGCTTGCTGGAAGCAGAGCAGAATTACTTTGACACGGCTTCCGCAGGACTCGGGAGCCAGCAGTGACCTCAGGGGCCATGAGACTCCCTCCGCAGTCCACAACAAAAGTAACTTGGTGCCCTGGATGGGACCAGGGCAGGCAGAAGAGAGGCCGGTCCCTGGGGGATTGAGTACTCGGGACAAAATCATCAGAGGGGGGCTGCCGGGGCCACCTGACCCATATTTATTTATTTTTATTTCAAAAAGAGGCTGGGCTCTGGGGACTTGTCCCCCTCCCTTTAATTTAAAATTTTTCCCTGGGGGTGGGGTCCACAAGCTGAAATCAGCCTAGGGAGGGGGCACACGTGGCCAACATCCCCTAATAAGTGAATACAAAGGAAGGAAATAAACTGAAGGGCAAGTCACCAGAGACCCCACCCTCTTTCACCATTACTCTGCGAACACGCCACTTGGCACACAACTGGTTGGGTAAAAAAGTCCCCTTGGCTGCAGAGGGCCCTTGGGGGCCAACAAGCCATCCTGTTACCTCCAGTCCCAAACTGGGATTGCTGAGAGGTCTTCGGAGGCCGTGCCCCCTTTATCGGCCATCCTGAAAACGCACCTCCTGACACACTGCTGGTTGTTGGATGAAGTTCCCTTGACCCCAGAGGGTCTTTGGGAGTCAGCAAGCCCTCCTATTACCTCTAGTAAGTTCCACACAGTGGGATTGCTGAGAGGTGTCCAGAAGCCATGCCCCCTTTCTTCACCCTCTTCAAACATGCGTCCTAGTACACTGCTGGCTGGGGGAGGAAGTCCCCTTGGATGCTGATGGTCCTTGGGGGCCAACAAGCCCTTCTTTTACCTTCAGTAAGCCCCATGCAGCAGAATTCCTGACAGCTGGTCAGAGACTTTGCCCCTTTCTCCACCACTCTGCATGCGTGACAACTAGTTAAAAAAACTAAGAAATTCACTCAAAAATTGAAAGGTTACAGGGTCATTATAGTTAGAAAATAGATTGTTAAGTACCTTAGAAATTCACTGAAAAAAACAAAGGTTAGAGCGAAGTTGATCTCAGATTTCACTCGTACAAAACAGTGACATTCAGCAGTTATAGTTACCTGACCTAACTATAACTCACACCCCTGCAATGCACTGCTTATGACCTCACATATTACATCACTCATGACATGGTCAGTACACCAGGTGCTGTCTCCCATGGAGTGGGGGTTATTTAAGGATTTTCACTGTCCATTACTGCCAGGTTCTACCCAGTGGAATCAGACAGTGAAAACTGGCAATTCAAACCCCCACTCTAAATTAGGCAGGTGGTCGGATTGCCAAAACTCTGACAGCCCCCACTTTGTAAAGCCATGAGAGCAATAGATTGATGGCAAGGCTAGAGTAGGATCCATCGTCAAGATACTGATAATCCAGCTGCCTATAAATCAGGTAGGTAGACTGAGGGTTTGGCAGAGAGGCTACTCCATCCACAGCAAAGAAACGCCCTCTCCACAAAACTCTTAATCAGGCCCTTAGATGTCAAACTGATTCATTTAATAAAAGTAAGAAAAACTATGTCCAGCTAGATCTTGACATTATTAACTTTTCATATATGTATAGATATAAATAGATTTGCTTATTTTACCAGTTGTAACATTTAAAAGGTTGTTTTTACCATTTGTGCATAACTTCACTATAACGCCACTGAAAAATTTGCAATTTCAGTATATTATAAAGTTAATTCCGATTCGAAGTGGAAGCTATTCAATTTCAGAATGAATTAAAAGACAATAATCATTGTGGTAAAATTATGTTATTCTATCTAACTAAATGCATGGCATATTTGGTTTGAGAGTGAAAAATTGGAAATATATAATTAATAGTGTCTGCTCATTTTTTTTAATGCTTTTAAATGGCGCCATAGAGAAATAATGATGACCAGTTTTCTCATTAATACACCGAGATGCAGCAAATCAAATCCAGACGACCATCTGAGTCCTAGCTCTTCTTTCATCTCCTGTCCTTGGGCTATGGTGCAAGAGGTTGTGGGTAATTGAAAGCATTCTTAAAGAGCACCTTTCAGGTTCTTAGAGCATTTTTAATGGGCTGCTTAACAACTCTGAAGAAGCAGCTAAATTATTCTTCAATTACAGCCTCTTGGATTCCAAAGGAATATTAATAGGATGGCAGGCATTCCTGATGTGCATTTGTGATGACGAAACTTTCTTGATGCTAGATGTGCCAGTGCCGCAGGGAAAATGGCGGATTGATTGTGAAACCACTCCAGTTATGAGTTAGTGTGAGAAAAGAAAACTGGCAGTGGGCATCAATCCTTGCTATAAAAGACGCAGCACATTCTACATGATCAAAAACAAACAGTGGCAAAGCCAGTAGAGCTGGCTTTATTGTGACTTTATTTAGTCAGCACATTGTCAAAAATGCCCTGTTTGGTGGTTATGTCATTTTTCCTAAATTCTATTGGTGGTTCCTAGACTCTGCACACTGGGGCACTACTGTCCAGTGCCCAGTGAATGTTCTCTGAACCCTAACATATGTATAAAATGGCTAAACTCTGATTGGGATATCTACCTTTCCTATAAAGCCATTGTATATCATGCTGAAACACACTTATGACATGGAAAGTTAAATATTTCATCTGGACTGCAATATTTATTATGCCATCCAATAGTGTGACAAATTAAAACATTGTTTGAGGCCTACCATTTCAGTCAGACTACTGGAGTTTAAACCTACAGGCAGATGTGTCAAAATCACCCCATTGACAGTGGGAAAACCTCTCTTGTAGATATTAATACGTCTCTCCTATGAAGGTCTTGTAGCCCACAAAGGTGGGTGCATGATTTTTAGAAAGTGGGACATGCGTAAATATGGTGTTACTATTTTCCCACAGTGACAAGCCCCCAAAAGGTATTTTTGAATGTGAAAGGCTTTGGCTGTCCTATGAGAAAAAAACTAGCGTACAGATTAAATTATTGGTTCTGCTATCTAGGGTTTTGGGCAAGCTACAGGAATAGTTCAACCACTATTGTTAATATTTAATTCAAACACAAATCAATTAGAACGTTATCTTTTCTCTGTGTCAAGCTCCTGTAGGCTAATTTGCATTAGCCTGACAACAACAGCCTACTAGTGCTTGACGTTAATGAGATGTAAAAACTGTTCCCAGAGCAGAAACAATGGGTAATGCCTGGTGACAGGATTAACTGGATGTGGGGTATGTGATTCAATGTCAGCTCAGGAGGAGCTGCTGTTGAAGTTCAAGAACTTCATTAACTAGCAAGGGAAAGAGGTGATGCTTGCCTATTCATAGTTTAGTGTAAGGGAAGCCCTAAGGAAGAGGAGGCCTTTGTTCTTTAGGTCCAAGGTAGTCAGTTGGTTACCAGCCCAGTGGAAGGGAGAGTTGGTCCCAGAACCAATTTGGGATAGCTTAGAAGGAGAGAATTGCTCATTCCTCTAAAGGCACCCCTGCCTGACACACAAGCTCCCTCCAAGGGCAGAAGACCTGTGCCATCTGTGAATCCTGCTAAAATAGTGAATTCTGAGCCATTTTATAGGAAATCAAACAGGATGCGCTGCAAAAAAGGGTAGATTTTCCCCTGGGAACTTTTTCCCCATAGGTTAGGGAGTGTCCACGAGTCTCCCACAAGCTAGTGAAACCTATAAAGCTGGCACATCACCCTCAGCTCCTCAGAACACATTCTAGACCTGTGTAAGAACAGAAGAAGGACTGCACAATCTGTTTGAGACAAGTGAGCAGACCTAAAGGGCTGGATCTGGTTTGATTGTTCCTTCAGGAAAAAGAGGTGTACTCCAAAGTTCAGTTTGCTGATCTCCTTTGTGCCTACGGGCATACAACAAGCTGCAAGAGGATTTTTTTCTGAAATGTTCACCTGACCTGTGGCAACTGGACCTGGACCCTTTTGGTGGCCTCTGCTAGAGTACGTTCTGAGCCCTAAGTGCTGTCCCTAAGTTCCTGTGACCCTTGACTGCATCTTGCTGGACTTCTCCAACAATCACTGAAAAGGTGTAACTCAGAAGTATTTTGCACTTCCAGACTTCCAGAGACCACACAAGTCAATGAACCCAAGGTGCGTACTAACTGGGTATGAAAATTAGGTTGACGCCACTTGGAGCTTTTTCCCACCTCAAAAATCCAGTTCAGCTGGGTTTTGTGGCAAGCATGCCCAAATTTGGTGCAAACTTCCTGTATACAGCCTGCTGCTTTGCTCCAATGGAAGAATCAGAGCTCCAAAAAAGAGAGTAAGTCCCAAGGTAGAAATCTTGATCTCGAAAATGTAGTAATGTATCCGGCCAAGGAGAGTGGTAGTGGGTGTCAGAGGCAGTGCCTCACATTTGGACAAATGTATTCTGTATCTGGAAAACCGGTAAAGGGAGTCTAGTTGTGACATCAGGGAGGTGACTGATTTAGAGAGGCAGGAGATATCATCCACATAATTCAAATTCTTGACCTCACCTACCACCATCATTATGACTACAATGTTGTTGTTGAAGTGTGTGTTAATTGTCAGCGTCTCTAGTGCCAGAAAGAACAATAATAGGGATGGGGCACCTCTGTCACATTCCTCAGTGTATAGCAAAATACAGGTAGGTGAACCCTCAGTAGATGCCTGATGTGGTGGGATCATGGTACATGCCTTTGGTAAGGGTGAGAAAATCATTGCCTATACCCATCCTCTCCATTGTCCTAAAAAGATACCCTCCATCCACATGGCCAAGGGACTTTGCGGTGTCCAGGGCGAGGAGGACTTTTTCATCCACATCATTCCTCACCTTCCACAGTATATGGGAGAGAGTGTGCATGTAATTGGTGGAGTAGCAGCCAGATACAAAACCCACCTGTGAGAGGTATATTAGGGCTGTAATTACTTTGTTCAGGTGTGTCACTAAAATCATAGCCAATATTTTAACATCTGCGTTCCTTGACAATATTGGTCTGTGGTTGGTTCATTTGAGTTGTTCGTTCCCAGGCTTTGGGATCACCAAAATTCTGGACTCTTGGGAAATCAGGGGACATGTGCCTCTGATTTAGGGCCGCCTTGTATATTGAGATGAGTACTGGGACGGTCTGAGGCTTAGTTGCTTTATAAAGTTCTACTGCAAAACCAACCTCACAAGGAGCCCTAGTGGCTAGCATAGCATTAATCGCTGAGTCGATCTCCTTTGCAGTAATTCTACCTTCTTGCTGTGCTGATTGGACTGAGGTCAATTTTGGCAAATTAAGGTTACAAAAAATGAGGTTTTGGCACCTAAGGTTGGAGGAGCCCAGCAGCATAAAGGTTCTCACAGTATTGCTTGACTTTTCCCTCATAGTGCCTTTGTACAATGAGAAAGCTGCATTTCTCTGCTTCTGTTGTGTAAAGAGCATTCTGTTGATATTTGGTTGGCAGAAGTTCCCTAAGGAGCTCCTGGGTCGAAGATGCAGAGTGAGCACAGATCAATGGCCGGACCTGGTTTTCCAGCTGGTGTTTTGATACTGTTAGTATTCGTTTGGCCAGCAGGGTCCCTAATCAGCAATTCCCACCTGATGGCCTTTCTGGCTCACCATCCGTTCTGCACGTAGAGAACTGGGTATTTGTTGCCCTCCAGATACCACTCAATGTTTTCCGTGAGGCAATGTTTGGCTTCGGAATCTTTGTATTGAGAGGTGTTTAGGTGCCATGGGTCCCCTCGAAGGCAGCTACACTCTTAGGTGCAATTTTATGAGGTTGTGATCCAAAATTCTGTAGAGGCTCGGCCGCATTGGTGAACTGTTGGGTCAAGAAAGGGATGTAGAAGCAGTAGTCAATTCGGGTTCCAAAGCAATTAGGGCAAGAGATGAATGTGTAGTACCTATCCCAGGGGTGCAACACTCTCCAGGTCTCTTGTAGGGTAGGGTCAAGAACCAGGTTGAGTAACACACTTCTTTTGCATTTATGTCATATGTTGGTTTACCAGATCTGTTCAAAATGGGGTCCAACGTTACATTCCAGTCACTGCCAATGACAACCCGGGTGGTGCCAAAGGAGGTAAGTAGTTTTAAGATTTGGGAGAGAAAGATTGTCTTGGCATCCAGGGGGGCATAGACAGAACCCACAATTATATGCATCCCTTGTATCAAGAGTTATGTGAACATACATAGACCTTTGGCATCTGTCTATGTATGGACCAGTCGAAACTGGAGATGTTTGTAAATTAGAATAGCTGCTCTGCAGTTTCTAAGCAAATGGTCAACTCCTATCTGGCCCTGTGGTGTAAGTGGAATACTAGCATTTTTGATGCACCCACCAATGGGAGCAAGAGATGCCGGTATAGGGCAGTTTGGGGAAATCAGATCGGTGAGTATGAACCGGGATTAAAATGGGTAGGTAAGTGAGCGTACATCATGTGTGGAATGGAGGGGGAACAGAGAAGCCAAGAGGTCCGTTGGGTGAAAGCCAGAAAATCCACACTAGGGGCTAGTAGGCTTTGGGACAGTCCTTGGGGATCTGTTGGAGCTGCAGCCAATGCCAGTGGTTGAGGTACAGGAGAGGATTCTGTTACCTGGATGGGCAGGGCCACCCACCAAAGCTTGCTAAGGTAAAGTCATCTGGCTGAGGAGCAAGAAGACAAACCTTGTGGGGGTTTTGAGCATTTTGAGAATGAGGAGCGTCTATTCTGTATGTGAGCCTCAACTGTTGGTGAACAAGTGATGGGAATGGAGCCTTAAGGACATGGGAATAAGCATATAGCAACATCCCAGCAGTATACCTCTGTCCCCCACCACACAACAAACCACCCTTCATCCAACAGTCCCCATTAATAATGCTTGGGGGATGGCAAGAGGGGAGAGAGCAATTATACATTCCAGACCAAATGTAGGAAGGACAGTACACATCAGCATTTTTAGGTCGACCGTGATTTGTACCTAGGCTGTGAAATTTTCCCAGTCCGTGTCCTGGCTAGCCCTGACCACTTTTATGTGACTGAGTTCCATTGCAGCAATTCGTCATGTACATATGTGTCTGTTTGAGTCGGATCCTGAAGGCTTGTTGACAGTTGTTCGTGGTTGTCCTTGCCTTGTGCAGTGTCCATGGTAGTGTTGTGCAGTGCATCAAGAAATGATTCTAACTCTCTCAGGTCTTGGTATTTAGATGTTCGGCCTTGGAAGGTAAGGACCATGGTTGGTGACTCCAGGAGCCCATATTTGATGTCCTTTTTCTTGAATTGAGAGCCTAGAGCTGGAAATTGCTTTTGCTTTTTGCTGGTAGGTGCTGAGAAGTCTGTTACAAAAGTGACTCAGGGGTTCTCACAGCGGTAAGGGCCATGGGCCGTATTAAATAACTGTGAAAACACAGGGCAGCTGCTCCCTGTTTTCATATGAATGCGCTGCCCCCAGGGCAGCGCATTCACCATAATGGGGCGCAAACAATGCCAATACGTAATACGGCCCCATGATTTTTAGCCTCCTTGAGTATCCTTTGTGTCTTCTGGTGCCTCACGCAATATGACAGGATGTGAGGTGAGTGCTGAGCCTTGAGTCATTCATTGTAATTGTATTGTATTTGCACTTATATAGCGCTTACTACCCCTTACGAAGCATCAGTCTTGGTCAGCCCTATGAATTCAAGCAGGGGAGTAAACGTGAGGTTCATGACTTTAATTTTAAAGACTAACAGGCCGATATTGAGTTTGGGGGACAAGGTTCTACTCCGTCTGGGTGATCCAATAAAGGACCAGTGGACCTCTCTAACATTGGCAGGAACAGCTATCATGGTGTTTCCGGTCAATGGATTGAAAATTTGACGGATGGCTCCTTGAACATGACAGAGCTGCATGGCAAACTCGCAGGGCCTGATTCACAAAGGTAAAGTTAGAAAAAAGTCTAACTTTACGACTTTAGGTATTCACAAATGGCATTTACTACTCGTAAATACCCTTTGTGTATACCGAAAGTTGTAAAGCTACGAGTAGTAAATGCCCTTTGTGAACACTGAAAGTCGTAAAGTTACACTTTCATCTAACTTTACCTTTGTGAATTGGACCTGTAATGTTTTTTTTTATTTTCCAAAAAAAAAAAAACAAAGTTTGGGTTTGTTTTGCAAAATAAAATAAAACAATATTCCCTTGCCATGGGAGTTTTCTCCCATAATGAGGTGGTATTTTACAGTTTGTAGGGTAAAATGTTTTACCTGGCCGTGACAGTGAAAATAGGCTATGTGTTCGCCCACACTAAATTTGATGGCCCATAATCTGACAGCTGTTGGAGGTTTATGTTGATGACAGAGATGGAGTAGTCTCTGCCATCAACATAATGAAGATCTGTCTGACTCTAAATAAGGTGTGCAAACCTTCAGTTTGGCAGAAAGGGTACTCCTCTACTGTTGTGATGGAGCACAATCTCCGTCAAGCTCGTAATTGGGCAATAAGTCTTAAGGTAAAATCTCTGACTGAGACAAACTTTCTTGGTGTATATGACCTGCTCTCCATCGCGTCTGACCTGAAAACGGACCTAGGACCTAGTCACCAGTGAACAGTGATTACTGTTTGGTTGTTTTCTTTTTCTTGACACTTTTTCCTCTTAAAGGCTTGAAAAAGTACAAGTCTCAGGTTCTCCTTATTGGATTTCTGTGGTTTTGGTGTTATTTTGCCTATACATTTTTTTTCTATTTCTGAGAATTGGAGTAGGTTTTTTATTGTGTTTTTTGTTTTTACTTTTTAACTAATCTGGTACTCCCTAATAGTGTACACATTTTCTCTAAATCAATTCTCTCTGCTTTGTGCTGTAGCTACAATGGATTGAGGTTAGGTTTAAGTTATTGAAACCTCTATCAGAACAGGTGACGGGATGTATTACCTATGATGGACTAACATCCACCCCAATTACTATTTCACTTTCTTGTAACATGGAACTATCATTCCTGTGCGTGTGTATTTGCATTTACTAGCTCATTATTTAAAGCCAACCCTGCAAGTTTAGGCAAAGCTTTTTTTTTACCTGGTAAAAGAGGAGAAAGAACAATGGAAAATTCGCTCAGAAGGAAAGATCGAGCGGATATAAACTGAGCGTCAATAGGAACGACAATATAGGAAAGAACAATGAAGAAGCTGGAAAATGATTTAACGTGATGATATAAGCGTGAATAATACACCTAACACCCAATAGCTTGAGGTAAGAGGGGTATTCTTCTCTGGGTTGATCAAAATATTAGCAACAATAGGTTATCAGGCAGATGATTTGTCAAGCTAGACCTAATGAGAAGCATGCTTAATTTCTCTTCTCTTTCTTTGGTTGCTGTGAACAGGACATTAGCGAAGACAAGCATGGGAAAAGACATATTCTATCTCTAGGGAAAAGGACAAAAAGGCACATGCAGGGGATACTATAGAAATATTAACAACTGGAAGGGAAGCTAATCCTTTACCGGTTGAATTTGAAGCAGAATTCTTCGTGTGATTCGGTGGGACACAAGTCAAGCGGTGAAGTGTTCCAATAAAAGGGTCCTAGCATGTAGAATTCTCAGAACTTGGATGCAGGACATGTTGGCTAAGGTGTTGCCAGAATATATATATATTTTTTAAATTGATGATGATGTACACAAGAGAATAAACAAAACTGTTTTACTTTTTCCCCCGCTTGCTTTTTTTCTGTTTGCATAAAGTACTGGAATTCAATGCATTAGCCACAGTTGAGTGTGAAAAAGGTTGCCAGGGCAACGGTTAACAAAGATGCAGGTGCACCTTGCTTGGAGCCACCCAAGCTCTATTCATGGGACGAAAGTAGTGCAGTTGTAGAAAACAGCTACCAGGACGACAGTAAACATAGATACAGCTGCATCTTGTGTGGATCTGCTTGTGCGCGCAGCAGTGCAAGGGTGATTTAACAAGAGCAGTGGTCAAGGAGGCTATCCCTGTTCCTAGGTTTCCCTTCAGCTCAACGTTAAGCTCAGAGTTTGTGTGTCTGCCTGAAACGTTGGTGCTCATGATGTTGGTGAATTACTTGCAGCTCCATTCCTTCTCCGGTCCTGAACGTATTTTAGGTGGTGCTTTGGTGGATGTCTCATTGGTGATTCTATGAGAGAAACATTACACTCTTTGTAAGGTTAAGAAAGTTTTGTAAGTTAGAGTCATTTTCTGTCAGTTTTCTGCTTGTAGGTTTTGTTCTAAATGTTACAGCCTCCTCAGACTTCTTTTTTTTTAAGTTTAAAGGAGAGTTTATTGAAGTTCATTTACAACAGATTAACAATAAGACATAGTATTAAAACTCATCTCAAGTAGAAAAATAGAACATCATAATTAAGTGAGAGGAATAAAAGATAAGGGAAAGAGGTAGAAGGGAGAGGGGCAGAAAGCATCATCAAATAAAACAAAAACAGTTGCAATAGAAATGTAATCATTGTCATACAAAATTATACAAAAGAATAAAGAAATAGATCAAACGCACAAAAACTCCTCCAATAAAAAATATACAAAATAGGCATAAAACAAGCAGTAAAAGTATGTACATGAAACCATCAGGAATGCAGTCATGGGGGCTTGGGAACTTCTTCTGTACATGGATTATGTAGGGGTAGGGATCGAGCAGACATATCTAAAAAATCTGTAATGGGAAGCCATAATAAATCACGTTTAATGGCAAGTGTAATGGGATAAACATAGGCTCTATCAAGTCTATGATGATAACAGACTCCATACCACCAAGCCTGAAAGGAAACATTGGAGGTATCCTTCCAAGATTTAGTGATTTGCTGAAACGCTACAGCTAGAAGTAAGTCAATAATGGATGTATTGGTGGTGGAAGAGGACCATATGTCTGAGAGACTACCTAAAAAGATATGTGAAAATGTAAGAGGGAAAGAGGTGGAAAAAATCTTATTGATCTGAGTCCACACATCAGTCCAAAATTTATGAATCCTCGGACAGCTGAATAACATGTGTTTAAGATCTGCCCTCGGTGCTGAACAAGACCAGCAAGAGGGAGAGATGGAAGGGTCAATTGCATGCAATTTGGCAGGAGTAATCAAAAGTCTGTTATATATAAAAAATAACGTTTGAGTTGTATTCGCTGCTCTAGAGGACTTCCTTATCTTGATCCAAACCTTTTGCCACAGGGAGACAGAAAATGTGTCCTCTACATCTGATTCCCAGTCCGTTTCTGTTTTAGATTTATCTCGAGTGCCAGAAGTATCTCTTAGTTTTGCATATATCTGGGAGGCAGAAGAGGAAGCAAGCAAACAAGGGAGAGAAAGAGGGGATAAATTAGTGTGAGTGATGGAATCAGAAAGAGCGTCATAACTGTTTTGCAAAACCGTACTCAATAGATTAAATTTGGATTCAAAGGAATCATGTAAAGAGAAGCGAGACTGAAGGGTAGAGAAGGGGACACAAACGCCTTCATCAAACAATTGATGGGTCCAATTAATACCAAGGCTATTCCAATCTTTCCAAAAAAGCATCCTATTGCGAAGTTTAATAAGAGGGTTATACCACAAGGGAGAGTGTAAAAAACGCGACCGGTCATCTAAACCCCCCAGGAAAAGAGGAGAAAAAGTTTTGTGAGAATTTTTAAGAATAGGGAGGGAAAATTTATTGGGAATATGGGACAGCGATACAAATTCCTCAAAAGTAAAAGGATGAAAAAAAGATGATTCAATCTCAACCCACAAAGGTCTTGAAATGATATCGGCTTCCTGCTCAGATACTAAGGGAACAGAATGCTTAAGGAAAAATGAGGAATGATAAGAGGCAAAATCCGGAAAATTAACTCCACCCAACAGCTTAGGTCGTTTAAGTTTTGCAAAAGACATTCTAGCTTTTTTATGCTGCCATAAGAACTTAGACAGCGTAGAATATATATTCTTATAACGAGATTTAGGTATATTAACTGGAAGATTAGAAAGGTAAAATAAAATAATAGGAACCAACATCATTTTAATTGAATCCAGCCTTCCCCACCAGGATAAAAACAAAGGATGCCAACGAGTTGTAGAGTCCTGAATCATTGTTTGTAGATTTTTAATGTTAAGTGCTACAGTGTCTTTAATAGAGGATTTAAACCACAGGCCTAAGTATTTTATCTTAACCGGACTCCAATGGAAAGAAGAAGCCAAGAAGTCTGCATGAAAACAACATTTATTCAGAGGGAGAATTTCACACTTGTCAACATTGAGTTTATAACCCGAGACTTTCGCAAAGTCAGATTCTTCCGACAAAAAGGATGGAATAGAGGATTGTGGATTGGAAATGAATAAAAGAATATCATCCGCATAGGCAGAAAGTTTCAAATTCTTATCCCCATAAGGGAAACCAGTAATATCTGTATTCATACAAATTTTTATCAGGAAAGGCTCTAACGCCAAAATGAAAAGAAGAGGAGAAAGTGGACATCCTTGTTGAACGCCTCTGAAGAGAGGAAACGAGGAGGAGACAAGGCCATTAGCCAAGATAAAGGATCTAGGAAAGGAATACAACAAAGAAACATAAGCAAGAAATTTCTGGCCAAAACCAAACCAAACAAGGACTGCGAGCATAAATTGCCAATTAACCCTATCAAATGCTTTTTCAGCATCTAATGCAACAGCAGCTAAAGAATGTGGAAAGGAGTGAGACTTACTCAGTACATTAAAGAAAAGACGAGTATTGTCAGAAAGGTGACGCCCTTTAATGAAACCGCATTGTTCCTTGCCAATTATGCTAGGTAAAATTTTGTCAAGACGGAGCGCAAGAATTTTTGCAAAGATCTTATAATCCAGATTGATTAAAGAGATGGGCCTATAATTTTTACACAAAGTATGGTCTTTATTATCTTTAGGTATGAGACAAATTAAGGCCTCTTGAAAAGACCCTTCAGATTTTTTGGAAGATATAAAAAACAAAAAATAGTTGGTGAAGTTTGGGAACAAGTAAATTCGCAAAATGTAGATAGAATTCTATCGTAAAGCCATCTGGCCCAGGAGCCTTACCTTTTTTAATTATCCGAATGGACTCTAGGATATCTTTAGGACCTATATCTGCTTCCAATGGGGCAAAGTCTGTGTCTGGAAAGGAAGGAGAAGGAATGGAAGATAAATAATGGTCAATATCCGTTAATAGAGGAGGAGATTCCGGAGTATAGAGATTTTGATAAAAATTGGTGAACTCTGCTAGAATATCTTCATCCTTATGAAGAGTGAGGTCCGACGAGGAAACAATAGATTCAATTTTTGTGCGTTCTTGTTTAACTTTGAGATATTTGGCAAGAAGATTGCCTGCCTTATTTTGCGCACAATAATATTTGGCACTGGATTTAAGCAGAATTAGATTAGCAGATTCCGTGGAGAGTTTATTAAAGGAGAGTTTGGCCTTGAGAAGTTTATTTAAGTCAGATTGAGAGTTAGTTAAATAATAACGATGTTCCAATTGTTTAATTTGTGTATTAACTGACTTTAAGGAATGGAATGCAGCTCGCCTTTTATGGGAAACAAACGAGATAATGAAATCTCTAGAAGCAGCTTTGAAAGTGTCCCATAATACCTGAGGGTATATTAGAGGAGACTCATTTTCAGTAAAAAATAGGGATGAAAACTCAAGGAAAGCTTGAGTAAATTTGGGATCTAATAGGAGAGAATTATTGAATCTCCATCTCCTAGTACCTTTTATGGGGGGAAGTAAATCAAGGTGCAAGGAAACTGGGCCATGGTCAGAAATTAAAATTGAGCCTATTTCAGAATGGGTAATGTGTTGGATCAGAGCTTTAGAAACAAAAATATAGTCAATTCGGGACTGTGAAGAATGAGCTGGTGAGTAATATGTGTACTCCTGAAGTGTAGGATGGCAGAGTCTCCAAGAATCAACAAGAGAGTGTTGGGATATAGTGGATGTGAATTGAGTGTGCATGGAAGAGGGAGAAAAACGTGAATGGGATTTCCGGTCTAAAATAGGGTCCATAACCATATTGCAATCCCCTCCTAAAACGAGGTAGTCATCAGAGGATTGCATCAGCGAGACTAATATCTGGGGCCAAAAAAGTTTATCATGTACAGTAGGAGCATACAAATTAAAAATAGTTAAAGGGACTTTATCAATCAACAAAGATACAATGACCCATCTACCATCAGAATCATTGGTTTGATTTATAACTTTGACATTTAACCGCTTATGACAGAGAATTGCAACACCATTACGCTTCCCTGAGCCAGGAGATGCAAATACATGTCCTACCCAATTACGGCGTAATTTGGCAACTTCAACTTCTTGTATATGAATTTCTTGTAATAGCACAATATCTCCCCTTAAATTTGCTAAATGGGACAAAACTCGTTGCCGCTTAATGGGAGAACCCAAACCCTTAACATTCCAAGTAAATATATTTAGCAACATCTAACTATATATCTCATAATAAAAAAATATCATTTATGTAAGAAACAATCAGGCAAATGAATACCCAGAAACTCATCATATAAAAATTGGAGAAAAGTAACATTAGCACAAGAAGAGAAATGATAAGATGCAATAAAGAAGTATGATAGGAACAAAACTGAAAGTGAGGAAATAAGAAAGCTAGCAAAGCAGGAGGAGAGAAAGAAATAACAGAGAGGATTAGAACAGAAAACAGAGAAACAACAACAGCATCATGCGTAATGCAACAATAAGAAAAGAAGAGAGAAGAGAGGGAACTGGAAAAAGAAAAAAGTGAGAAAGAATCCATAATAGAATAAATAATACAAAATAATGTCGATATTTGAATAGAGAAACAGAAAACAAAAAGACATAATAGAGAAACCCAATATAATATATCAAAAAGACATACCACAGATAAACATGGAGGAGGGGGAGGGTGAAGCCATTTAGGAAAAGGCAGCATACCAAGACGAACAACTCCAAAAAATGACGAAAGTACGAAGGACGACGACCTCCAGGGACAAGGAATAAGGAAGTAGAAAGGGACTGAATAATGTATCTAAAAGGAAACAAAGAAGAAAAGATGTTAACTACCAAAGTTATATGCGGAACATAGAAAAGACAATGCAACAATTCAGCATAAAACAGAGAAGCATAACAAATGACAATGTGTTGATCGAAGTTACGATCGAGACATGTCCATAGATTCATCTCTACATGTATTAAAAAAATGCTGAAGAAGCGCAGGATCCTCATAATTAGTTGTTTTGTTCTGATATGTGACTTTAAACAAACATGGGTGAAATAAACCATATCGAGCATTTAAATTACGGAGAGCAGGCCTCATGTCCAAAAATTTCTTCCGACGATCTGCCGTGGCTTTAGAATAGTCTTGGGCAAAGAACAAATGAGAACCGTTCCAAAGAATCTTCCCTTTTTGCTTGGCAGCCTGTAGGACTCTGAGTAGGTTGGTATACTCCAAAAAATATAAGATAATACCTCTAGGCTTCACAGAAGCAGAAGTGCCCGGGTTGTGACCCAAGCGGTGAGCCCGTTGGATGTTGAGAGGGGGTGTTGCAGGGAATCCAAGAATTTTTGGCAGAAAAGAGCGGAAAAATAGTAGGGGGTCAGGACCTTCAAGTCCTTCCGCAAGGCCATAAATGCGTAGGTTGTTACGCCTATTCCTGTTTTCCAAATTCTCCACCTGCTGTGTCAGATGCATGATCTCCCTTCGCATATCAGGAATGTGGTCTGTAACCGCTTGAATAGATTCGACATGAATTTCCATTGAAATTGTAGGTGAAGTATTGGGAGGAGAAGGAGGGTTAATTTTAGTTCTTTTACCAGAAGATGAAGAAGAAGCAGAGGGGATCTTAGAGATTGACTTATTACTGGAGCATGAAGGAACAGAAGCCAAAAGCGTAGAATTAACAGAATCAGAACCAGGCTCCTCCACAAACTCCTGCAACACACTGTAAGGATTAGGGTCTGCCATGGACGAGGATTTGGGCTGCTGTGCACCACCACGGCTAGTGCGAGGCATTGCCATTCAACTCCAGAAACGGGACACCAGGAAATGTGGAGAAAATATCCTGCGTTTATAAATTCGGTCAGTGATGAGGGAACGAGTAATCTACTGTATAAATATATCCAAAGCCAAAGTCAGAAATAGCACATCACGGCGTCAGGAAGAAATAAAAAGTCAAGCTGCAAAACACTTGAGGCGACAAAAAGCTCACCGTCAGTCACATGAGAAAGTGGATGTGAGGAAAACCTTCAGCGACGTAGAGCGGGAAACCGGAACATCCAAAATGGCGGACGCGGCGCTCACAGAGCCGTTGTAGACACAGGAAGTAAATAACAGCCAACTCCGCTATCAATTAAAGATACTGACATCTCAGTCAATGCCGGCAAGAATGTGGAGCATAATTCCGCAGGAATAGAAGTCCGCCGTGAAGAAAGAAAGCCCTGGGGGAAGTCGAACACGCTACTCCGTCACGGAGCTCCGGCAGGTAGCGGCCATTTTCTTCGGCGTTCAAGCCACGCCCCCTGTAGGTTTTGTTCCTACCGGGTGGATTTTTCACTTGGTGACGAGTTGTGGTGCAATCTGACACTAGTCCTAGTTAGCCATCATCAGAATACACATGTGGGATAAGCATGGCATAATTGTTTACAAGGACAATGGTAAAGAAATCATAGGATTGTATTGCCATTGCATCACACAAGGTTACACAAGGGAAACACAATCCTTAAATTAGATTTACCAAGCCATGCAAGGCCGCCTTGCGTGGCACTGCTCAGCTTAGTAAATCCAGAGTAACTCAAGGCAGCGCAAGAAATTGCCTTGCGTTACTCTCCACCGCAAAGAAATTACATGGGTGGAGCGTGGGTGTTTTCACGCATCCACCCATGTATTTTGGCACATTCACAGATTTACCAAGACTGGTAAATTTGGGAAGGCAACAAAATTGTACACCTTCCCAATAGAGGAGCAACGAGGAAAAATATATATTTTTCTCCTCATTGTACTTGTTTCCTCTTTCTACATTCTGCAGCACATTTAGAAAGAGGAAAACACCTCATCCTGTATGAAATGTAGGCAGCCTTGCACCATGACACAAGGGTTCCTGCATTGGTGCTATGGTGCACTCCGACTCTCATTTATGGGGATTTGGCATAGGGCAGCGCAGCAAGTCACCTGGCTCCCCTGCCCTATGCCAAAGTGAAAAGGCAGAAATGTACCATTTTTATGTAATACGGTACATTCTTGTTCTCTCTCTCTTTGCTGACACCGTTTCAGTTGCCTAGCGGCAATGCATGCACCCTTACACCATGGTGCAAGGATGACTGTGTTGTAGGCAGGAATGTTTTTGTGCAAGAAGGGGCACCTCCCTGCACAGAAACAATCCTAAGAGGCATTTTCTTATTTCTAGATATGCAAACAAGGAAGAGGGTCAGAGCATAAGAATCCAGCACCAGATGTTTGTTAAGTATAACAGCCTCTATATCCTTTCAATCACCTTGGTGCATTAGGTCTGGGATGTGACCTACATACACCCCAATTAGGTGGTTGGCAAACCACCACTAGCAAAAACACAAAATTGACCCTGCACCCGAGAAACACAAAATTGTTCTTATTCCTTTGGAATTTTTTTGAACCGGACACCTGTATACAGGCAGAGGGATACACTTATTCCCAAATCTTTACTTCAAAACGATGGGCTACATGATACCTTGATGACGCTATCACATAGGAACAACATTGATTGCAGAGACGCCAGATGCTCTTTGCAGATTAATGTAATTTGTCAAAATTGTCAAGACAATAACCTACGACAATTAAAAGAACAAACCTGTTTGAGCCCTGAAGAAGTTGCAAGAGGGATGAAACGCGTTGGCAAGCAATTTTACTGTGTCTTCTTAAAAATATTTTTGGAATAAAAAGGACCGTGTTTTCTACAATCAAAAAAAATCCCTGTTTGTTTTTTTCATTGGAAAGCTATCTGTTTTATATATTGTATTATTTGTGAAATACGATGCAATATTGCTGTTACAAGACAGATTACTTGTGTTTCTCGGGTGCAGGGTCAATTTTGTATTTTCTTATTTCTATGTGTGCTGCAGAATGTCTCACCTCTGGAGACGTAAGGATTTGATACTTCCCCAGGTTTACATGTTTTTGTCCATCTTGGGCAGCGAAAAAATGCATGGAAAACTCACTGCAACACCCCTGGAATGCCTCCAGATCTCAGAGTAAGCCAACACAGTGATTTGCGCTGCCTTGCCTTACTCCGTATCTATGAGGCCATACAAAGCCACGCATAGTGGCTTTGCACATCCTCATTGATATGATTTTGTAATCTGCGTTGCCGGAGCGTCACAAAAAGTG
The DNA here is from genome assembly GCF_964204655.1 of Triturus cristatus. Classification (NCBI taxonomy): domain Eukaryota; kingdom Metazoa; phylum Chordata; class Amphibia; order Caudata; family Salamandridae; genus Triturus; species Triturus cristatus. Next base: position 687,574,612 of record NC_140580.1, read on the forward strand.
ACGCTCCGGCAGCGCAGGGGGCTCATAAAAATTACCCTCAGTGCACAAGCGCAGTGAGAGAACAGGAATGCACAGTACCTCTTGATATATATGGCACATTCCTACCCTCTTCATTTGAAGCAGCACAGCAAGGTTCTTGCTGCGTTGCGTCAAATGATCATAAAACTCTGCCCCTCAGTCTGCTGCAGATAGGTGGAGTATGCACTGTGATATTTCTATGGAGATCACATGCGGTGGTATTAATTGAATGCGTACTACATTCACCGCTTGGCGAGTAGAGAGTGCCAGTACAGAGTGATATTCAGAGATATGAGGCGAACCAGGGCAGAACAAGAGAAGGAGAGTGTGGAGATACACTTCTTAGTTAGTCAAGATTAGCAGGTGAACAAATCAGGATTCTTTGGGAAGAGAAGAGGTGTAACATGGGGATCACTGACATAATATCGACTACAAAAATATAGACTTACAAAAATATCGATGCCAAAATATAGAATACCAAAATATCGACTCCCTATCTCCAAACAGGAAAGTACAAAAATATAGAATCCAAAATATCGTTGTAAATAATATAGTTAGTCAAAATATCGAATTTTTTAAATGTTTTAAAAGTAATGTAAAATTAATGAAATAATACATATAATTAACTGACACATACTTAAAAATACTTAAATAACATTAAAATTAATAAATAATTAATGTAAGTAAAAAAAATAATTAACACATATATATTAACGTAATATTTATTAAAAATATTCAATATTTTCTGCGTAGGATAGCGGGTGGGTAAAATTTACTATTACCACTCCAGTAAGTGCAATAGTAGGGAAAGCGTTGGATAGCGGGAGGGTAAAAATTACTATTCCCACTCCAGAGAGTGCAACAGTAGGGAAAGCGTTGGATAGCGGGAGGGTAAAATTTACTATTCCCACTCCAGTGAGTGCAACAGTAGGGAAAGCATTGGATAGCGTAGGGATAAAAATTACTATTCCCACTCCAGAGATTGCAACAGTAGGGAAAGCGTTGGATAGCGGGAGTGTCAAATTTACTATTCCCACTCCAGTGAGTGCAACAGTAGGGAAAGCATTGGATAGCGGTAGGGTAAAAATGTACTATTCCCACTCCAGAGAATGCAACAGTAGGGAAAGTGTTGGATAGCGGGAGGGTAAAAATTACTATTCCCACTCCAGAGAATGCAACAGTACGGAAAGCGTTGGATAGCGTGAGGGAAAAAATTACTATTCCCACTCCAGAGAGTGCAATAATAGGGAAAGTATTGGATAGCGTAGGGGTAAAAATTACTATTCCCACTCCAGAGAGTGCAACAGTAGGGAAAGTGTTGGATAGAGGGAGAGTAAAATTTACTATTCCCACTCCAGTGAGTGCAACAGTAGGGAAACTGTTGGATAGCGTAGGGGTAAAAATTACTATTCCCACTCCAGAGAGTGCAACAGTAGGGAAAGCGTTGGATAGCTTAGGGATAAAAATTACTATTCCCACTCCAGAGAGTGCAACAGTAGGGAAAGCGTTGGATAGCGGGAGTTCAAAATTTACTATTCCCACTCCAGTGATTACAACAGTAGAGAAAACGTCTAATGGCGTCGGGGTAAAAATTACTATTCCCACTCCAAAGAGTGCAACAGTAGCGAAAGCGTTGGATAGCGTAGGGATAAAAATTACTATTCCCACTCCAGAGAGTGCAACAGTAGGGAAAGCGTTGGATAGCGGTAGGGTAAAAATTACTATTCCCACTCCAGAGAGTGCAACAGTAGGGAAAGCGTTGGATAGCGGTAGGGTAAAAATTAATATTCCCACTCCAGAAAGTGCAATAATAGGGAAAGCATTGGATAGCGTAGGGGTAAAAATTACTATTCCCACTCAAGTAAGTGCAAAAGTAGGGAAAATAATAAATTAATATTTTGTTAAAAATTAATTAATTATTAATACCAAACAAGTGGGGGGGCGTGGCTAGCGCCCGCGAGCAATGGCGGCTTCTTCGTAGCTCTCCCGGGCAACGCGGTGAGGAGAGACCGCGACGAACCTCCCGGCGTCTCTTCAGCACGGAGAAACTACGAATTATGCCTTCGGAATGGCTGAGGCACAGCTGAGCTGTCTTTGCGACCTCGTAATTGTCTGCAGTTGGTTCTTCTCTTCGTCGAAGGTCACGAAGTGATATCATTCGTAGCGTCCGCCATTTTATCACAGCGCTGACGGAGCTTCATTTTTCAGCGCGAACGAAGCCTCAGGTACTGAACTTCCCGCTCAATGGAAGTAATGGAGGTCTAACCTGACTTTTTTACATCCTGATAGCCTGCTGTACGCCTTGATGTGCCCTCTTCACTTCTGGGTGAGGTTTTGGCTCTTTTTAGAGCGCTTTCCATGCAACTTGGGGCTTTTGTTCCTTATGGCTCGCCCTTTTTCTTCATAAGTTCGCTAAATTATGTGTGAGCATTATTTTGAAGACTCTTTGTTCTCTACTCTACCAGATATGGCCAGTTCTCCAGGTCTCAGTCCTATGTAACATGTTTATATATGTGGAGTTCAATGTACCTGAGACCGCCATTTTGCTGATGCTTCTGATTGAGCCCTATTCTTCGCAGCCTTGCAGTGTTATAGAGTTTTTAACGATGCTCTTTGCGGATTACTGCTTCATTTAGCCCTGGTTCTTTCAACTTTATTGCCACAGTATTGACTATTTCACGCTTTTTGATGCCGTTGTCTCTTTTTGCTGCAGTCCTTTTTTCCTCATTTTGTCATTTTTATTTTCATTTTTATTATTCCATCTATGGGCAGATTATATAAGGAGTTACGCAAGCCTTCCCCAACTCCACGTAAATTTCTTCTTCAAATGGGGTCTAGGTATAGGTGTCTGGAGATGGATGACTCCTCTGACCCCTCGGCTAAAGGTTCTCCCTCTGCCTCAGCTCCGCATTCTAGTCGCGTCATTAAGGCTTCCACCAAAAGACTAAAAAAGGACCCTCCTTCTCCTCCCAAACAAACTTCATCAGTAACTATGGATATCCTTTTGGAAGAAATTAAGTCCTTGCGCCCTTTTATTGAAGACACTAAAACTACTCTTGAGAAAACTAAATCCACTCTTCAGATGCTCTCCGACAAGTGGTCAAATGTTGATGGTCGTGTAACCCTTTTAGAACACCAAGTAGATACTCTTGCTTCCTCTGTTGCCAGGGTTGATCCATTATGTGTTCAAGTGTCTGCACTCCACAAACAAATTGAGAACTTGGAAAACAGAAGTAGGAGAAATAATCTCCGCATTTATGGCCTGGCGGAAAATTCAGAGGGATCTGATGCCTTAGCATTTTTTAAATCCTTCCTACCGAAGATTCTCCAGCTACCGGATACCACCAGTCTTAACATACAAAGGGCTCATCGTTTAGGTCCTCCTCCCACTGGTTTTTCTACCACTCAAGCAAAAAGCCGAGGGGTGTTATACTCTATTTTTTGGAATATACCGATTTACTCACCGTCCTGTCTGCTGCCAGGGCACTTCCTCGACTCACCTGGTCTGGTAATCGGCTTTTCTTCTCACAGGATTATGCAAAATCCACCGCAGATCGGCGTAAGGACTTCCTCTCACTTAGACCACAGCTCCGGTCTATGGGAGCAAGATATGGTCTTTTTCACCCCTGCCTCTTCAAGGTGACTTTCAATAACAAGACTACTACTTATGATGATCCGCTGAAATTGAAGAGCTTTCTATATTCTCATAACGCTACCAGTATGGATACTGCTGCTTCATCTAGTTCTTAATATTTGATTGCATTTACCTGTTTCGTGTTATTGCCTCTGCGCTTTGTTCCTGATTGACCTTTCATGATTGTTATGTTTACACAGTTTTTCCAATTGCTTATTTCTTTGTCAATTGTATATCTTCTCCGTATTTAACATTAATTCTTTCTTCCCCTTCGTATAGATTTCTTCCTTCATATCACCATTTACCTTCATGCCCCTGGAGTTCGTTGCGGTTGTCCTCCTTCCCTGCCTTCCCTTGGGAGCCTATGACTCGTCATTGTTCTATGTGGCCTCCACCCTCCTCTCCTCTTGTTTGTTCTCGACAATATGTAAGTTTATTATTCTTCCTCTTTTATTTTATTGTTCTCTCATTTATCTGTCTTTCTTCTTTATGCTCTTTAGGTCTTTTTTTCTTCTTGTTCCAGTCCTTTCATTTTTCTTCGCTCTTGCTCTTGCTTATACTATTGCTCCTTGCTTTTATTTCCTCTCTTTTTCCTCATCATGAAACTGGTTTTCACTCTGTGACTCATTATGTAAATATTCTTCTCTGTCTTTGCTGTCTCCTATTAACATACACATATGCTTTTAATATCTTTTTTATTTTTTGTTTATTTTTACGCTTTTCCTTATATTACTATATTGATATGCTCTTTTACCATTGATCAATGCCTTTGAAAATATTGTCTTGGAATGTTAGAGGTTTACATTCGCCAATTAAAAGACAGAGAGTGTTATCCCATTTGGCCAAACTTAATGCAGATATAGCTTGTCTGCAGGAATCACATCTATCGGAAGCTGAATCTGTTAAATTAAGAAGGGGTTGGGTGGGTGAGGTATATTTTTCTCCAGGTGATGGCAAACGTAATGGCGTTTTGATTTTATTTAAAAAATTTCTTCCATTCCAGTTAGTAACGCATATCGCTGATGTTTCAGGTAGATGGGTGTTAGTTAATTTTAATCTTGATAATGTCCCTATTTCCATTTTAAATGTGTACGCACCCACATGTGGAGACGCCTCCTTTTGGTCCTCCTTAGCTCCGCTAATCACTCAACATTATGTTGATAATTTCATTCTAGTAGGTGATTGCAACAAAGTTTTTGACCCCTTTTTGGACAGGCACTCAGCTACCGCTTACATCCCTCATAAATCACAAAAAAAGTTTCACTCAACTCATTGCACAATTCAAATTTGCTGACGCCTGGAGACTCTGCAACCCCACCTCACGAGAATACTCTTTTTTCTCACCCCCTCATCACACTCAGTCTCGACTAGATTACTTTTTTCTCTCACATCGCCTTACTCAGTCCCTTGTTTCTTCTGATATTGGCTCCATTTTAATTTCGGATCATGCTCCAGTCTCTATTACATTGGATGTATTGCAGAAGTCTACTTCCTTCAAAAAATGGCGGTTTAATAATGCTCTCCTCCTTGATGCACAATTTGTTTCTTCCTTCACGTCCTTTTTTCATGAATATTTTTTGCTCAATCATACAGGCGAAGTTCCATTCCCTGTAGTCTGGGATGCTTTCAAAGCGTCAGCCAGGGACTTCATTATCAACTATGTCTCTCGTAAGCGGAAGAAAGCGCAACACGACACTGATGCTATTCTTTCCAGGATCAAACATTTAGAGCACTTATATTATACTTCTATATCAAAAGATTACTTAAACGACCTCATTTCTGCCAAACTTCAATTTAACAAAGATTCCACATTCAACGCCTCTAACTTTCTCTTAAAATCCAGCGCCAAGTTTTATGGCGGACAGAACAAGGCTGGTAAGTTGCTGGCTAATTATCTAAAGATCAGACATAATAAAGTTAATATTGAGTCTGTCTATGGTCGGGATGGCATGCTAAAACACAATAGTGAAGACATCTTACAAGAATTCTTACATTTTTATGAAACATTGAATTCCTCCAAAGCAACTTCATCTGAACAATCCATCTCCCAATTTCTCTCCACCGTTTCTAGTCCTTTTGATACCCCTCCAGACCTCTCTTCCTTAGAATCTGATCTTACTCACAGAGATCTTCTTCAGGCTCTTAACGTGATAAAGCTCCTGGCCCGGATGGCTTTACTGTCGAGTTCTTTTCCCGTTTTTCAAATTTACTAATCCCCAAATTGCACTTGCTTCTCTCTAACTTTCTTCAAACTGGCTCTGCCTCTTCCTCCTTCTCCGATGCCCTTATTTGTATTATCCCAAAACTGGGTAAAGATCCACAGTATTGTAAAAATTACCGCCCTATTTCTCTAGTAAACGTTGACTACAAAAAATTTTCTAAGGAATTGCCATTGCGCCTAGAGTCTCTATTACCCGAGCTTTTAGGAAAAGAACAATCTGGCTTTGTTAAAGGCAGACTGTTATCGGATAACACCAGATTATTTTTTGACATTCTCTCTAAGACTTCACATCACCCTCATTCCCTTGCAGCCATAGCTTTGGATGCGGAAAAAGCTTTTGACCGAGTTGAATGGCCTTATTTGTTTCAAACTCTGAAGTGGTTTGGTTTTGGACCAAAAATTTCTTCCTTGATTTCCTTTCTTTATTCTTGTCCTAGAGCTGCTATATCGGCTAATGGAGGCTTATCTTCTTATTTTTCATTAGGAAGAGGGGTTAGACAGGGTTGCCCACTCTCACCCTTTTTGTTTAATCTGGCCTTAGAACCCTTTCTTCTGCGAATTCGTCAAAATGACAATATACATGGTTTTAGTTTTCATGATTCCAACATCAAAATGGCAGCTTATGCGGACGATGTCTTATTATTTATATCCCACCCAGTCACCTCCCTTCCAGCATTCTTAGACGAAGTTCATTCTTTTGCTCACGTATCGGGCTACAAACTAAATAAAGACAAATGCGAAATCCTACCACTCACTAAAGTGACTTTCAAGGATGACTTCTCGGCTTCAGGTTTTACTTGGAGCCCTAACTTTATTAAGTATCTAGGCCTTCATTTTCATTCCTCTCTTTCGGGTACGATCACTAAATCTATGGAAGAGTGTATACAAAAATTAACCACTCTTACTAGCAAATGGCATCCTCGCTACTTGTCATGGTGGGGACGATTAGACACAATAAAAATGATGCTCTCTCCCATTGTTTTATTCACAATATCCAACATACCTCTTGCTATTCCCTTAAAATATTTCAAGAAGATTAACTCTATTCTCTCTTCCTTCTTATGGGGTCATAAAAAATCTCGTATGTCTTTATCTAAGCTAATGCGCTCTAAGAAGGAGGGTGGGGTGAATTTTCCAAACTTCTCCTTGTACCATAAATCCTTCTTGTTACACCAAGTTTCCCATTGGATCAAAGATGTCTCATTATCATCTCCTCTTTGGTTGACCTTAGAACAGTCTTTCATTTCTCCTTTTTCATTCATAGAATGCCTTATGTTCTCTCGTAGACCTCAATCTATTTCAACTCCTATTCTTAAACATACCTCCAAAATCTTTCCTTGTTTACCTGATTCAACCTTTTTTGACCAACCTATTTGGCATAATACGTCCATTTTAATCAACAACAAGCCAATTTTTTGGAAGCCTTGGAGAACACGTGGTCTTATTTGGGTGAGGCAACTATTCCACCATGCTCAGATTATTCCTTTTGATTTAGTTGCCACTTCTTTCAATCTTCCTCTTGCTTTTTGAACCAAATATTCATTGTTGTCACAAGCATTACAGCACGCCTACGAGGTCCATCTTGCTACACCTTCCTCATCGATCTCCACGTCGTCCGATACGCCCTCGCTGAATTCTTTACTCCTTACTCAATCTAAAGCTTCAAAGATATATGCTTTTCTTCACACTTTGTCCTATCCCCGTATTAAAACTAGTACAGAGGAACATTGGGAAAAAGATTTTGAAACCTCATGGCCCACTGTATTGTGGGACAAATTGTGGTTGAAAATTCGCAGATCCTCCAGGGCAGCAAATACTACTCAAACACTATTTTTTATTTATAACCGTTTATTGTTCTCACCACTCACTCTCAGCACTCACTTCCCAGATACCTCTGACAAGTGTTGGTCCTGCTCTCTACCAGGTGCAGATCTTTTCCACATGCTTTTTGATTGTCATTACGTTCTTACTTTTTGGAAGCGGGTTTGGTCTCAAATTAATACGATTTTTTCCTCCATTCACCCCTTTTCTCTATCTCATATTTTTTTAGGAAGCCTATCTCCCATCTGGGAGCATTGCACTTATAACATTAGGATAATTGATTTGCTATTGGCTGTGGCATTTCAGCAAATCACCAAAAACTGGAAGGATTTCAGCAATTTATCTTATAAGGCTTGGTGGTACACTGTTTGCTATAACCATAGACTAGATACTACTTTTGTCCATCCCTTAACCTTAGCTGTTAAGCGAAGAGAACTATGGAGCCCAGTTACAGACTTTTTTGACTCAAGTGCTTGTACGTCTCTGTCTTTAACCCCGATACAGCAAGAAGTTTCTAAACCTCCATGATTTCCTATTCCTTCTAAACAAGGTACTTCTTTCTCGTTCTTTCTTTTTTCTTCAACTTTGCTATTGATTATATTGTGTATTTCATATTCCTTTTCAATACTTTATTTCATGCCAATTGCCAGTTTTTGCTTCTATTTATTCTCAATCTCTGATGTTTCATAACACAGCATATGTTATTGTGATTACTTAAAATGCTATTTACCCATTTTTGCTTATTTTTATTTTCTTGTTTTATATCTTATTATGTAATGTTTGAGCATTTCTTATTTAAATAAAACTTTTCTGAACTTAAATTAATACCAAACAAGTATTACAATTAATTACCAATCACACAAGATTTAATAATTGATTATTTATAAATACTAATATATTTTTGTTTAATTAATTACCTATTAATAATTAATTAACAGCCAATTGTTTTTCAATAACAAACATTAATAAATGCTAATAATACCAATTAATCATTAATTAATAATATATTGATTAACGATATACACAAATTATTTAAATAATTAATTTTTTACAATTATATTACTTCCCACCATATTCCCCTATAAACACACTACCCGCTACAAATATTAAATGAATACAATTAACATAATTATCAATTAAACAATTAATACAAATGAATTACCAATTAATACAAATTATTTACCAATTAATAATTAATCAACAACCAATTAATTTTCGATACCAATTAATAATTAACTAATAACAATTAAATTACTTCCCACCCTATTCCCCTATAAACCCACAACCCGCTACAGAAGTAAAACGCTAAATTAAATTGAAGATATATTAATTAACAATATACACACATCAATTAAATAATTAATTATTTACAATTATATTACTTCCCACCATATTCCCCTATAAACACACTACCCGCTACAAATCTTAAATGAATACAATTAACATAATTATCAATTAAACAATTAATACAAATTAATTACCAATTAATACCAATTATTTACCAATTAATAATTAATCAACAACCAATTAATTTTCAAAACCAATTAATAATTAACTAATAACAATTAAATTACTTTCCACCCTATTCCCCTATAAACCCACAACCCGCTACAGAAGTAAAACGCAAAATTAAATTAAAAATAATTAATAATTCCTATAAATTATTATTTAATGTACTATAATTAAATTACTTCCCACCCTACTCCCCTATAAACCCACAACCCGCTATGGAATTAAATGACACAAAAATAAAATAACATAAAATTCATTACTTTACAAATATACTAACATACATTACAATATTAATACATACTTTTAACACATATACTAACACTTAAAACACTATAAAAAATTTGATATTTTTAACAACTATATTATGACTGTCGATATTACTTACTTCTATATTATTGTAAGCGATATTTCTTACCTGTTTTTCGATATTCTTCACCACTATATTTTGGCAATTCGATATTCTGTTCATTCTATATTTAAAACTCGATATTCTGTCCACTCGATATTTTTTTTCGATATTATGTCTATTTACCGTAACATGGCAGTGAAGGACAACAGGATGTGTCAAAGCAACACTTGACATCGCATCCACAATGAAAGAAGTAATAGGAATACCAGGCTATATCCTGGGTGTCAGTGCACTGCAACTGTGAAATATCGCCAAGGATTACCTTGTATTTCTTTAAGAATAAACACATGTTTTGGAAATGACTGGAGAAATTAACAATAGACGAAGTAGATTGTTGGGAGATGACAATCTGTTATCACTACTAACATGTTGAGAAAGTGAATTAAAAAATGGCATCATGAAGGATCTATTGGTATTAATCACAGAAAGAAGAGAGTTTATTATATTTATTGGTGATCAGGACTGCAAAGGTGAGAGAAGGGTTCTATGAACTGTGTAAATCAGTGGATACTATGCAAGGAATATTAGGAACATATTTGCGGCTATGGGGCGTCCTTAGTTACTAAAGACTAGTAATTGACGAAAGGTAGATGTTACCACTGTTAATTACATGATTGTGATTATAGACTTCTTCAGTTAGTTACCATCATTAGGAAGAGTAGGTAGTACTAGTGTGTTGATACATTTTATGGTACAAATATTTTATTGTTCCTGATGCCATTATGAATCAGTACAGGTGTTTAGAAATACAATACTGATTGACCTCCTTACAGCATCTGTCAGACCCCATTCATTGGGCCACAGAGCTGACAGGGGCTACTAGGACTCAATTGTGGTCGCTGAGGTCATTTGCCACTGATGTACTGGGGACTGTACGACCATGGCTCTACAAACTGATCCAAGTACAACCCTTTCACACTTGACTCTAAGAGTAGTGAGGGTGAGGAGTCAAGTGATCTGGAAGGTAGAGTAGATGGGAAAGGACTCAAAATTCTAAGATTACCTAACAGACTCAATAAATCACTACCCAGCCCAATGCTTGTTTTTAAAATAAGAAAGTACTTTTAATACGAAGATTCACTTGCTCCCTGTTCATTGAAGGCTTCTCTTCAATGCATTCTGCATCACCTATAAAGCACTTCAGGGACAAGGTCCAGCCTTTTTAAGAGAAAAACTCAGAAGATATGTTCCCAACAGAACCCTTAGGTAAAGAACAGCCAAGAATCTGGTGGTGCCTCCCTACAAGCTCTACTCATAGGGAGGTAGAAGCTTTTTCATCTGCACAACTCAAAACTGGAACTGGCTTCCTTTGTAAACAAAATCTGCCTCCTCTTTTCAAAACGTGTTTTTTCACTAAATCCTAACTCTGTTCTCTATGTTTCTTTACTTCTAAGGGCCCCATTCCAATCTCATTCAGAAAGCCCTCCAAACAACTCAGATCTGGAGAGCTTTCTGAATGACTTGTGCCCTGGGAGTCTGAGCAACCGATTCCGATGTGTTCATATAGTGACGGGCTTGGTTCGCTCGGACTCCTTTTGAACTCAATGGGAGCACGTGCACCGAACACGTACACAGGCTCCCATTGCAAAAAGGGGTGGGGAAAAGCGTGCACCCTGTGGCGGGCACCTAATGGTGCCTGCCACACTCATGCATGGAAAGGGGGGACCCATGAGTACCCCCCTGTAAACAATTCAGAGGGACCCGGGTGAAGGGGGACCTACCAAGGCCCCCCGAAGTCCAATTCCCACAGCTGTTTCATCTCAGTAAAACCGAGTCGATACAGCTTTCAGAATCGTGCATCGTACTCCTCATTCAGAAGTCGGCTCCATTGCATGGCACGAATTGGCTGCGAATGAGTTGGACTGCCAGGATCCGGGTTCGGAAATGATTCGGTCGGCACCGATGATATCTTCGCATCATACTTGGTCGTTCGGAACAGGGGACGATTCAGTAGGACACATAGGCTCCGAATCGGATTTGCTTGTTCGGAACCCTTCTGGAGACCTTCTGAACGAGATCGGAATCGGGCCCCTTAGCATTAAAACACCTCTGGGTATTTGTTTGCACTTTATAAAATTTACATGAAATCAAATATTGCAGTGGTACAAAATAATACATAGTTAGATCAGTCTCACACTTAAGATGAAACAATCTCACATGTGTGCTCACACTAAACTGCTGCACCATCCGCAGTGCCCTACTTCCTACTCTATGGTGACTCCATGTCAACAGTGGGTCCCCTCCCGTAAAGGAAGCTTGTGTAAAATCAGGCACTGATGCAAGTTTAACTTAGTGGTTGCCTCTGTGCAACTGGTAGACCAGTTTGTATGTTTCTTTAACCCAAAAGAGTCATACTAAAATGAATAAATCCTTAGTGCAGTTTGACTTTGCTTGTGTTATAGTCCATGCATTGCTGCTTCCTGCTCTGTAAAGGAATTGTCATGAAGGGCACTGGCTGGTGTGCACATCACTGACAGCTTCTGAGGCATCTTTTCAGCCATGGCTGTAGTCCCACTTCCTTATCTCTTTCAGACAGCTTTAGGCATGGGCTTGCATATAGACTTGTGAGGGCTGATCCTCTTAAGATGTGGCCTCTGACCCGAATGTATTTGGCGTGTGTGGCGTCGAGGATGGGGCAGGCTTTCTGCTTCAACAGTAACTGGTCTTTTGTGGTTGTGATACTCTGGCAATGACAGTATCAATTCCCTGACTATAGAACTGCTGTTCTGCACATGGTTGTGGTTCTTCAATGGATGATCTATTGCAGCATAGGTCAATTCCGGTGATGTTTCCACTGGATAGCCAGAGACTTCTGTCCATCCCATACAGCACAGACAAAGCTGGGCTTCTACTCCTGTACACGCTCTTCTTCAGAGAGGGCAAGCATTCCCATCCCTCCTCATGCAGGCTGGCATATTTCTTGGTGATAGGTGGACCCACAGCTTCTCCAATATATTGCAGACTTCAAGCCATGGGCCTTATTATGAGTTTGGCGGTGCAAGAGCAGGACCGCCCTGCTCCCGCACTCCAAACCTGTGTGAGCACCGCCCGCCAGATTTTGATGTTTTTCATCACCGGCAGGAGATTCTTTGGTGGTCCCACTATAAAAAAAGGCACCGCAATGGGAACACCAAAGCAAATTCCTGCAGTGCCTGGACTGTCAAGTCTAGGCTGTGCAGGAACTGGGGGGGCTTGCACACAGGGGGGAACACAATGTGTCTCCCCTGCATGTATCCTCAGTCCCAGAGGCACAAGAGGGCCCTGTAGGACCCCCTTCATTCCCTCCCTGCCAAAGTTTTCACAGCGGGCTCACATCAGTGAAAAATGAGGCGGGGATACAACTCATAATATGCTTGGTGGGCCCGCTGCAGCCCCTCCAAGCATATTGCGGCCTCAAGTCTGCTACAAGACTGCTACGGATCATGGATCCCTGGCAGCAGCAGTGGTCTCATGGCAGTCCAAGAGCCCTACTTGTAGTTGTGTGGTTGGACCACTGACCACCGTCAGTTTGGCGGTCCATTGGACTGGAAAACTCATAATAAGTAAGGGTGGGCGTAGTTCGCGAAGTAGCACTTCACGAAGCTACGCAAAGTGAAGTTCGAACTACGCGAGCTACGCGTAGCACTTCGCGAACTGCGTAGTAACATGTTCGCACTGTGCAAGATGTTGTTTTCAATGATTGCACAGTGCGGACAAGCAACCGGCACTGTGCAATCATTGAAAATGGCATCTTGCACAGTGCGAGCTGTAGTTTTCTGCTGCTCGAGTAGATTTTTACTCGAGCTTCAGCTTTCTCAACGCGAACTGGTAGTTTCTCATCGCGAGCGGTCGCGAGCATACGCAACCACTCGCAATGAGAAACCTGACCTCCTCGCGTTGGGAATCTCGCCGGGAGGTTTATTTTCCATGCTCGCGATCGCCAACTTGCAGTTGCTGATCGCGAACAAGGAAAAAGTCTCGCCGGGATGTCATTTTGCTTGCTCACGGTCGCCAACTTGACGTTGAGGACCGCGAGCAAGCAAAAAATGACCGCAGCACTATGCAACACTACGCTACGCGTGTTCGCACTGTGCTACGTGCAGTTCGCGTAGTGCGAAGTAGCGCGAACTTCGCAAACTACGCGAGCGTAGCGTAGTGCTTCGCCCAGGCCTAATAACAAGGTCCTATATCTCTTCTCTTCTGGGATGCTGGCTGTTGTGCTGACACCAGTTCTGGTCTTACACCAGCTTGTTAAATTATCTGTGCAAACCTACCCTTCTTGGTAAAGAAGAAGTAAGAATCGGAAATAAGTTGAGATTTTTGATTCTCATATTTGTGCAAATTTCCCAGACATGAGATGTGAATCCACTACCTAAGGTCGAGGAAACAGTTTGAGATGGTTTCCTTCCAGATGCAATTTTCAAATTGCAGCACCGATAGATCCTTTGTGCAAGGTGATGGCTCTCATAACACTTAGCAGTGATGCTGCCTCCAGGCAGGAGTATACAAAACATGGGTACAATTAAGTGAGGTGACTTGGCACATGGCTGTCATCAGCCTTCCTGAAGTAACAATCAGGAACACATAAAAGGGCTGGCACTGCCTAGTAACCCCCCACCTTTTCCCACAGAAGCTGCTGACTCAACCCCTCTCCCACACCATTTTTCAAATGACAATGCTTTTATATCTTGGAGGGGACATTCCTATTCCAACATTTGTAAATTTGTAATGCAATGTCAGAAAGATTTAGGTGCCAATTACGATCCGGTCAAAAAATTCCCCGTACGACTCGTATCCGGTCTTTTTACCGTACGAATCGTACAAGTGCCGTACAAACTGCCAATTACGATTCGCATGGGAAAAAGACCATACGAATCGCATTGGGAATTATTCCCCACACGTCCTCGTGTCGGAAAATGTGTCCGACACGTCCTCGGACGATTTACCGTACAAATGTGAAAAGTGAAGTCCGACCGCGGAATCACGATCAATCCCGTGCGTCCGATGTTACAACTGTATGGAAAAAACACCGTCCGCACCGAACTCCCATAGCAACCATGGAGACATGTGCCCGCATACGCGCCCAACACTCCCCCCAGCCCCCGTACGTTCGAGTCGTACCCCCCTGTGTATGTACACCCCCACCCGTGTATGTACACCCATGTACGTGTCGTACCCCCGTGTATGTACACCCGTGTACGTGTCATACCCCCCGTGTACGTTCGTGTCGTACCCCCCGTGTATGTACACCCGTGTATGTGTCGTACCCCCTGTGCATGAACACCCGTGTACGTGTCGTACCCCCGTGTATGTACACCCGTGTACGTGTTGTACCCCCCCGTGTACGTTCGTGTCATACCCCCCGTGTATGTACACCCGTGTACATGTCGTACCCCCCGTGTACGTTCGTGTCGTACCCCCCGGTATTTACACCCGTGTACGTTCGTGTCGTACCCTCTGTGTATGTACACTCGTGTACGTGTCGTACCCCCCGTGTATGTACACCCGTGCACGTGTCATACCCCCCTGTATGTACACCCGTGTACGTGTCGTACCCCTGTGTATGTACACCCGTGTACGTTAGAGTCGTACCCCCGTGTATGTACACCCCCACCCATGTATGTACACCCGTGTACGTGTCGTACCCCCCATGTACGTACGTGTCGTACCCCCCGTGTATGTACACCCGTGTACGTGTCGTACCCCTGTGCATGTACACCCGTGTACGTTAGAGTCGTACCCCCAGGGTATGTACACCCGTGTACGTGTCGTACACCCCCGTGTATGTACACCCGTGTACGTGTCGTACCCCCGTGTACATTCGTGTCGTACCCCCCAGTATTTACACCCGTGTACGTTCGTGTTGTACCCCCCGTGTATGTACACCCGTGTACGTGTCACACCCCCGTGTATGTATACCCGTGTACGTGTCGTACCCCCCCTGTATGTACACCGGTGTACGTGTCGTACCCCCCCCGTGTACGTTCATGTCATACCCCCGTGTATTTACACCCGTGTACGTGTCGTACCCCCCGTGCATGTACACCCGTGTACGTTAGAGTCGTACCCCCCTGGGTATGTACACCCGTGTACGTGTCGTACCCCCTCCTGTATGTACACCCGTGTACGTGTCGTACACCCGTGTACGTTAGAGTCGTACCCCCCTGGGTATGTACACCCGTGTACGTGTCGTACCCCCCCGTGTATGTACACCCGTGTACGTGTCGTACCCCCCATGCATGTACACCCGTGTACGTTAGAGTCGTACCCCCCCGGGTATGTACACCCGTGTACGTGTCGTACCCCCCCTGTATGTACACCCGTGTACGTGTCGTACCCCCGTGTATGTACACCCGTGTACGTTAGAGTCGTACCCCCGTGTATGTACACCCCCACCCGTGTATGTACACCCGTGTACGTGTCGTACCCCCGTGTATGTACACCCGTGTACGTGTCGTACCCCCGTGTACGTTCGTGACGTACCCCCCATGTAAGTACACCCGTGTACGTGTCGTACCCCCATGTATGTGCACCCGTGTACGTGTCGTACCCCCGTGTACGTTCATGTCGTACCCCCCGTGTATGTACACCCGTGTACGTGTCGTACCCCCGTGCATGTACACCCGTTTACGTGTCGTACCCACCCATGTATGTACACCCGTGTACGTGTCGTACCCCCGTGTACGTTCGTGTCGTACCCCCCCCGTGTATGTACACCCATGTACGTGTCATACCCCCCGTGCATGTACACCCATTTACGTTAGAGTCGTACCCCCACCCGCGTATGCATGGAGCGTACCCCTACCCCAACATTCTAAGTACAGAGCGCACCCCAGGCCCCAACATCACCACCTTCACACAACATCGCGCATGTACGAGTCGTACCAAGCCACACACAAGGACAGCACTGTACAACAAAATGGCCCATGTACACACCGTACACACGCTTAAAAAGCAGGTACTAAACCAGGACAAACCAAAACGACACAAGAATACACCATTCGAATGGCACAAAGCCACAAAACATGTCCAACAACCATTAAAACAACACATTCACTGACCTGCAACTGCCAAAAACCAAAACAGAGGCCCAAAACACAACCACTCCTTATAACACACCCACCCAAAGTTCAAACACAGCCACACCCACCAATGGACCAATAAAAACGGCCCACACACACAAACCATGAGCCTTTGCAACAGACTCACTGCTGCCAGACCCCACAGACAACCTACAGCACCATACTAGAAGCTTTACCACACCTTACACTTGCACACCTTCACACACACACCTTCACAAACACCCCCTCATCACATTCACACACACACCTGCACAACCACACCCACACACCCACACCCATCCACACCCCCCCCCCCACCATCCACACCCACACCCCTCACCATGCCCACTAACAAGAATCCAAAGTTCACTAGCCGAGAGTTGGAGGTCCTTGTCGATGAAATCCTCAGAGTCGAGCCACACCTCTTTGGAACATTGGTCAGACAGACCAGCACTTCAGCAAAAACAGCCATGTGGCAGACGATCGTCGATGCTGTGAATGCTGTTGCGGACACCAGAAGGAACAAGCAGGAATGCCAAGCCAGGTGGTACGATCTGCGGAGGAGGGTCCGAGCCAAGATGACCGATGAACACAACCAGGCCAACGTCACTGGAGGAGGGCCGGCCCGCAGACCCGTACACTACCATCCCTGGGAGGAGAGGGTGATGGCCATACTGCCGGTGGTGGCAGTGGACGGAGTAGATGGACTCCGAGAGCCGGGTGAGTACACAAACAACTCACCTTACATGGGGGGAACGTCATCCACAACCAAACTCACAAACAGGCACGCAACCACCCCAAGCTATCGCATGACTCAACCACACACCATGAACACGCACATGCCACTGGCGCCACCATGCCCCATGCCCCATGCACCCAGCTGGACAATGTCAAGTCACAGGCCACAGAAGACACCAACACATGACACGGTAAGCCGGATGGCGGGATGGTGGGCCCAAAAAATCACATAGTGCAACTCAGAAGCAGACAACAATGCCCCCTGCCCATATGGCCTAGGTCACAGCCAGACAAACAGTGTGTCCCAACACAGGAATGACTTGCCAGCAAATGGCGGACGCCTTGCATCAACACATGGGGGTGACGGCACGTTCTTGCACATGACAGCAGCTAATGAACAGCCAACACTGTGAAAGAGTGGCAGCACACACCACCACAGCAGCAGTGCAGACACAGACACTACACCCAATGGGTGCCTGGAGATCAGAAACAAACTCACATCAACAATCCAAGGGCCATTCAAAGATCTGCTAACAGTGTGTGCACAGTAAGCTGGGCTGAGGTGACAGAGGGTGACACACAGAGGGAGGGAGAGGGGGACAGAGAGGGAGGGAGACACAGGGACACGGACAGAGGGAAGAGGCTGACACACAGAGGGAGGGAGAGGGGGACAGAGAGGGAGGGAGACACAGGGAGACGGACAGAGGGAGGAGGCTGACACACAGAGGGAGGGAGAGGGGGACAGAGAGGGAGGGAGACACAGGGACACGGACAGAGGGAGGAGGCTGACACACAGAGGGAGGGAGAGGGGGACAGAGAGGAAGGGAGACACAGGGACACGGACAGAGGGAGGAGGCTGACACACAGAGGGAGGGAGAGGGGGACAGAGAGGGAGGGAGACACAGGGAGACGGACAGAGGGAGGAGGCTGACGCACAGAGGGAGGGAGAGGGGGACAGAGAGGGAGGGAGACACAGGGAGACGGACAGAGGGAGGAGGCTGACACACAGAGGGAGGGAGAGGGGGACAGAGAGGGAGGGAGACACAGGGAGACGGACAGAGGGAGGAGGCTGACACACAGAGGGAGGGAGAGAGGGACAGAGAGGGAGGGAGACACAGGGAGACGGACAGAGGGAGGAGGCTGACACACAGAGGGAGGGAGAGGGGGACAGAGAGGGAGGGAGACAGAGGGAGAGCAAATCAGCCTTGTGGTGTGTGGGAATGTCTGCTCATCAGCAGGTGGACTGCGTGCATGTAGACAAGGGTGGCCAGTGCCAGAACCCCCCCTCTCCTCCATGGCAAAACACAGGGCCATGTCACAACCTGTGCACGAGCACAACGACAGCTACCTGCATCATATAAGTGTGTGGAACAACTCCATGTGCCCACGTACAGTGCTACATGAAAGGCGCCAATGCACGGCTCGCCACACCTGCCCACTCCACTGCTGACTGCAGTCACACTTGACGCAGCAAGTAAGACTGTGCCACACATAGGTAAAGTCGACAAAGCTGTGCCCAAGGGACATACCCATGCAGAAGTGCACTGTGAGTGGAATGCAAGACATAACCAAATTCCCAGAGGAAATGTTCCAACTTTGAAACGAATGAAACATGGATGTTGCATGGAACAAAATTAACATTGTCTCTCTCACACACAGGTCAACTTCGTGGATCACCCCCCAACACTGGGGGGGAAGACTCACAGGACCCGGCTCGGCGGGATGAAGGAGCCACCGGCAGCGATGACTCTCACCACTCTGTGGACGAACCCGACCCCGACCAACCTGGCCCCTCTGGTGTCCAACGACCTGCAGCACCTGCGTCAGGTACAACCGGGCAAACCACCACCCCCACTCCTGCCACATCCCAAGAGACACCCAGGATCCCTGCCCCACCACCACAAAGCAGCCAGGCTGGCCAGGAGGGACACGGTGTCCCGGGCACCCAGGAGGAGGCAGGCGACAACGCCAATGCCACCCCTCAGGGGTCCTGGAGACCCGATGTGCCCACAAGGGCATGCCAGGTGCAAGTGGGCAGGGGTGGTGGGAGTGGAGGATGGCGGAGGCACCAGCCTGATCAGTTGGCTGGGGAACCTGCATATTCCCATGTCCGAAACATCCTGGACACATACCGGCAGGACACCACGGGCATGGCCCAGGTTGTGTCCATCCTCGAGGAGATCAAGACCCAGCAGGCCCAGCAACATGCGGAGCAACATGCCTGTCTACAGCAACACCAACGGCGGATGGAGGACAGACAGGCTGAGCTCGTGACGGTGTTCGCGGGAATTCACAGTACACTCCGTCGTATGGCTGACAACATGGGCAACCCTCCCTGTGCCATCAGGCGTAGAACATCACCACCCACAGGGAGGGATCAGGAGGAGGAGGAGAAAACATCCGATGGAGCATCCCAAACATCGTCACGGCCTGCTTCTGAGGGTCCCCGCAGGAGGGCGGGTCGTCCACGTAAAAGACCGTGAGGGTCGGCGCTACAGCACCATCTCCCAGGACACCTGGCCTGGCACCTGGCCCACTGGAGCAACAGCAGCACAGCATCAAAAGACATTCTCTGCCACATGGCCTTGCTGGTCACTGTCTGACCAATGTTGACAAACACTGTGGCATGGACTCTGAGGATTTCAAATGGCAAGGACACCAACTCCCCTAGTGAACTTTGGATTCCACAAACCCGGAAAGCCCCTCATGGCAACCCCCCCCCCCCACTAAAATAAAAAGTCACACCATGAAGAGAAGATGCCTACTGGTTGCATTATTACCTTACATGTGTCTTGTAAAGTCTAACCATGCCTGAGTTCTCATTTGACTTCAACCATCCACACCCTGGGGCCTGAGTCTGGCACAGGACACACGGGTCACAGTGTATTAGGCAAGACAGACATGGAGCACCATACACACCCGTGATGGGCCCAACCAGCTGAGGGGGGGGCCGCACAACCGTGCCAACAGACATATTGAGTACAGCGACAGCCATGCGCAGAGGTCAGGGATCATGTGGAGTGTCCTGGGGGACACCCAGGTATGTGTGGACAGGTGGCAGAACCATGTCCTGCAAGCTTGAGTCAGGTGGATGCAGAGAATGGTGGCCTGGCCAACGTTGGATGCATGGGGATGGCACATGTCACAATACCCACACAGTCATGGACATCATGCACAATACACAGTCTAATCCCACACAAACAGCTTGCATCTTGCTACTCTACACATAGACACATAGCCACTATCACGGTAAACCATGCCAGACATGCCGTATGCCCCATGGCAACACACCAGCATTGACTGAGAAGAGGCACCTTGGAGGCATAGGGACACCTTTATTAGTCATGTATTTGGGATTGCAGAGGCAACTCGGAGTACACATGAACAGGTCATGTGGAGTAACATGTGGGTCCAACACTGGCACCCCCCTTCTGCACCACAAATGCGTGATATCCATGGAACTGGCACACAAGTGTCGGCTAACAGCTAAACACCCCCTGCTGCTCACGGAGAGCCTGCCATACACCATTGAACCGCTGATGTGGAAGTCCCACACCATGTCAAGCCAATGCAAACCGTATGTGTCAGAGGGCAGTGTAACACACATTGATGCCATCATCACATTCCATGTTTGGATAGCCAGCGTCCCCTACATGGAAAGCACATGGACATAAGTAGGACAGGAGAAGCGGTCGTGCTGGAAGTCTACGCAAAATACAGGACAGACAGAGTGTACCCACCAACAACACATGCTCGTTCGTTGCGCAGCTGCGTCATCATTTCAGGCACCCTGCTACGCCTCATGATGTAGGCATCGTGTGCTGATCCTGGAAAACGAGCACAGACATGTGAAATCACCATGTTGGATAGACACACCACAAGGGCATTGATGGAGTGGTAGTGCTTGCGATTCCTGTACGCTACCTCCTGTGCCTGTGGTGGTACCAAAGCCACATGTGTCCCATCTATGGACCCAATGACATGGGGCATCCCTCCCAGGGCATAGAATCCACGCTTGACCCCAGTCAACATTTCAGGGGTTGGGAAATGGATGAAGTCATCCAGGTGAAGCAACATGGCCTCTAAGAAATCATGCAGCACACGGCAGAACATGCTCTGGGACATGCCACCAACATGAGCTATGGTATTCCAAGACGTGTGCTCCCAAAAGCAAGGAACAAGCCAGAAGCCAGGAACCAATACCAACTCAAGCAGCAACGACTCCCAACCGGTGTGAAGTCAGCTCAGCTCCTGCAAGAGGAACCCTGACACCTCTGGAGCCACGAAAAGCGAGGGGGTGACTACTGGTGTCCTGCCCTGTCCGCATCTGCTCACCTGAGTGCCGCTGCTGTCCCGCTGGGTGTCCCTCTGCCGTTGCTGTTGCCGCCACGCTATTCTGCGGCCCCGGCGAGTGGAGACCACATCTCCCAGGCGCCCTAGCGCCATCTGACGTCACCAAAGCGCCCGGAGGCGCTCAAAAGAACGCCGCTCCTTCGGTGGAGCGGGAAGATCTTTACAGGAACCCTGACACCTCTGGAGCCACGAAAAGCGAGGGGGTGACTACTGGTGTCCTGCCCTGTCCGCATCTGCTCACCTGAGTGCCGCTGCTGTCCCGCTGGGTGTCCCTCTGCCGTTGCTGTTGCCGCCACGCTATTCTGCGGCCCTGGCGAGTGGAGACCACATCTCCCAGGCGCCCTAGCGCCATCTGACGTCACCAAAGCGAGGGTTATTACCGTACCTATGGCCCAGAGCCCTGACAAAGTGAGTGGGGAAAAGCCGGGGGTTCGACTCATGGCCCTTTGGATATGTACTTCAGGAAGGTCGCCAGGGAGGAAAAGAGGGGCCTTTCTTTGGACGAACGTAGGACTGAGCGCCGTCGCTCCGTTGAAAATATGAAGCGTAGGGCTGTAGAAGTCAGTATTATTGAGGAACCCTTGGGCGCTGATGGTAATGGCGGGGCCAGTGACGCTACCTTTTCTCAGGATGGTGTGCCCTTGCTATTACGTGATTGTTCACCTGTGGGTTGTCCCCCCGAAGTACATGATATTAGTAATACTGCCCTCTCTAATGCTATAATTAGCCCTATGGTGCCTAGAAAGCTGTTGCCTGCTCGTGGTAAATCAATAGTGAAAAAGCACAAGAAATTGGATAAGGGTAAATTCTAAGGCCCGCCCCCGAGATAAATAAGACGCAAGGAGCGGCTGGGCCAGGCTAAATTAACAAAACACAACCATTATGATTTTGGGTGCCATACCACAGCTACACATAGTGCTGGTACAAAGCTGGCGGTTGGACCAGTTAATAGACCAAATCTGAATCCATTCCACCCTTTTACGGACTCTGATTTGGCCGTGACCAACTCTGAAATCCATCTGACCCCCGAGGTTCTAGCTGAGTCGGACGCTTCATCTACATCACTGTGTACCAAATTGGGAGAGCTGTTTAGCACCTTAATTTTACCTATCACCAAACGTTTGAAGAAATTGGAGCAGAGGTTTGAGGGTATAGATTCTACCCTGAGTAAAATGACCAGTCCGGGAATGGTCCAAGCACATAAGAACATTACTCATGCTAGGACCCCCCCCCCACCCATGCTCCCAAGGAACCCCCCCAACTTGGTATAAATCCCTTACAGAACTTAAACCAGCCGTTGCTTGATTTACATAGACAGGGGCCCCCTATGATAGGGAAACACCCAATCAGTAAGTCTATTACTAAGCCAGTGGAAGGGAACGCTATGGCTACTAAGGAGTCTATGAGGCAGGAACAGGGAAGTTCTAGCAATTATGGTAATATGGGGAATCACAGGCCACAAGTAGACTTACCCCCAGAGGCGGTGCCTCTGGTGGTGGTCCTAACGGGGGTTCCCGTGCTAGCGGACAATAGGAGAGAGGGTTTTTACCAGCTGAAAAACAAAATTGTCCATTGGCTAAGCATACATAGACCAATAAACAATAATCTTAATGGGGAGATATTACACGTTAGGCGCCTTCCCTGGATAGGTGGCAGATGTAAAGATGTTGAGGGAGATATCGTCCTGATCAATTTTAGAGACCCGGGTGTAGTTGACTACATAATAAATTGGCCCCCGGGAGTGAGTGATAGTTGTATTAGCCCTCGAGCTTTAACCTATTTTTATCCGAGATCCCTGGTTTTCCCTCCATCACATCACATGAATAAGGATAAAGCAAAATTAAGTATTCCGACAATACCCTATGGCAGGAATATGTTACCGGACCCCCAGGGTTGGAATGTGATCCCTCCTAGATTTACTAGGTATAATAATCAGCGAAAGGAGTACTTGAGGCCTTTTCCACCTCTGGAGACAATGAATAGGTTCGATGTGTTCTCGGGTATGGATGATTGTGATTGATGTTTAAGGATTGAGAAGGAAGGGGGGGTTAGCTCTAGTGCATCCAGGCCAATAGGAAATGGGCTGGTCCACGGTAAGACTAAAGAATTGCCTAATGGGATTATGGCCCCTGCGGATCCTTCAGGTCTGGATTGTTCATCTTCGGTCCATATGGACGGAGGGAGTTATCCCCTAATCCCTACAGTGTACTCCCAAATTCCCAATGCCCTGGAACCACGAGAAGCGGGTGGTAGTAAAGAAGTCCCCACTACTTTGCCCTCCAACAATAAAAAGATCATACATTTAGTTTCTTGGAACATAGCAGGTCTGAGGAAAAAGTTGGCCCTCCCAGAATGGCACAACTTTATCGAAAAATACGACGTATGCATGTTCCAGGAAACATGGAGTTTAACCCCCGTTTTTAAATCGGGGTATGTAACCTTTTGGCTACCTGCTCATAGCGGTGGTAAGGGCAGACCAGCCGGGGGACTACATATATGGATAAAAGTAGAATTAAATTGGAAGGTTACTGCTCATGATCTGGAAAGTGAGGAAATCCAACATCTAACAATCGTAGGCCAGGCAAAAGATAGCCGAGTGGAATTATTTAATATTTATGATAGAGGGATCCAGGGAGATAAAACGTCAAAAACCTTTATGCTCTTAGAGCAGGCCTTAGGTAACTGCTCCCTATCATCTAAATTCCTTGTAGGTGGGGATTTCAATTGTACATTCGAACCGCTAAGCAGGGATGACCTTCTAGGCATAGCGGAGGAGGATGCAAACTGGTCTATCCCTACCTTGTCACTTCCTCCAATCAGGAAATGGACAACCAAGGCACTGCAGATTAACGCTCTTACTGTTGATTTCAAATTAAGAGCATTGAATGGTAGATCATCCTCTGATCGGGAAGGGGCCATGACGTTTAATAGACTTAATGGCCCGTCCCGAATTGATTACATTTTATTGGACATCACCATGTGGTGTGACTTAGTGGATATGGAGGTAGTTCCCTCGCAGGACAGTGATCATAACCCACTGAGTTTGAAGTTAGGGTGGAGCAAATTAAAAAGTAGTAGTGAGCAACCCCCACTGAGGCGAACAAATGAGGTGGTCCCATATAATGGAAATCAGAGGCTGAAATGGGAGAAGATTAGCTCCGACCCTGAGAAACTGGTTAATATCAGGGCTTATATTGAAGACCTGATTTGTGAACTGACGGGATTAAATCCAGAAACAGGGGATGCTCACGAGCTGCTTCTTCCCCAGATTTATAAAAAGGCTATCGAGAAAGTGGGCAACTATTTTTTAATCTCGAGCTCAAAAAAAACAACCCCCAAACCTAGTAACCCCTGGTACTCTGCAAAGTGCCGGGCTAAAAGACGCGAGTTAACTATAGCCCTGCACAAAAAGAACCAACCCCTAATTAGAGTTGCAAGGAAGGAATATGCAAAAGAACAAACACGAGCAAAAAAAGACTGGGAAGAACAGTATTGGCAGGATCTCAAAAGTGCCTCCGAAAGGAAAAATGCTTCATTGTTTTGGGATCTGATTAACAAGGCTAGACAGGGTAACCAACCTGTACTTGTGAATCATATTACCAGCCAACAATGGTATTCCCACTTTTCAAAAATATATAGCGGATTGGAGGCAACCAGATCCTCCCCTTTTGAGCCAGCCAGACGGGCTTCTTCCATCATGGCGCCCGTGGATCCGTTCTTGACTTCGGAAGTAGTATTGGCTATAAAACACCTGACCCCGAGGAAGGCCGCCGGTCAAGATGGTATACCTGGGGATCTCCTTTTGGAAGATCCCACAACCTGGGCTTCAGTTATTGCATTGATAATGAATTTAATTTCCAGGGGGCACCCCATCCCAGATTCGTGGAGGGGTGCTGAGGTGATCACAGTATATAAAAAAGGTGATAGGGATGACCCTGCTAACTACAGACCGATCAGTCTGATTGACGTGATCCAGAAAGTGGTTGGCAGGGTCATCATCTTGAGGGTAGGTGCATGGATGGAGGAGGAACAGGTGCTCTCCCATTTCCAGGCCGGGTTTCGTAAAAAAGTGGGCACGATGGACCAGGTCTTCCGCCTCCTTGCGATCTATTGGAAGTCGGTGACAATCAATCGTGGTAGCCTTTATCTGGCTTTCATAGATCTCAGGATGGCGTTCGACCTGGTCCCTCGTGCAAGGTTGTGGGAAATCCTGGAGAAGATGGGCTTCCCGGCTCCATTGTTGGATTTCATTGTGAGACTCCACGAGGATAATTATGCAAGGATCAGATGGGGCACTCAGGGACAACTGACGGAGAGGGTGCCCGTGAGGAGAGGAGTTCGCCAGGGTTGTGTTATGGCGCCGACTTTATTTTCCCTATTCGTGAATGGTGTGGTGGATTATCTGAGGGAAGAGCCGGCGGATGCACCATCCCTGGCCGGGGAAAAAACCCCTACTCTTCTCTTCGCGGATGACACCATCTTGATCTCAAAAACCCCAGCTGGGCTCCAAAAGCTTTTGAACCGCTTTAGTGAGTTCTGTAAGGATATGGGTCTCACAATCAACACTTCCAAAACGAAGCTAATGGCCTTCGCACCACCCAAAAGATTTAAGAACTCCCTCATGTTAAATGGTGAACTCCTGGAGATGGTGAATAGTTTTGATTATTTGGGGTTAGGGTGAATAGCCGGATGACCTGGAAAGACCATCTGGCTAAAATGCTATTAAACTTTAAAAGATTAGCTGGGGCGGTTTTGCAAGAACATAGGGCGTCATTGAGCAAACCAGTGGCACCTATCCTCGCAATTTATGAAGGACAGGTTTTGCCATCGGCACTCTATGGCTCTGAATTATGGGGGTTTGAGAACATCCCGGAGATAACCACTTCAGAAAACAAGTTCCTGAGGGATCTTGTAGCATTACCAGTCTCCACTCCATTAATCCCTTTACGTCTTGATATGGGCAGGCGCCCCCTTAAAGAATAAGTGCGCCTTCGCCCTTTACTTTTTTGGGTGCGTCTGAGAAGAACTGAAGAGCTCCAAAACTATGCAGCCGCTCTAGATGATCTGATCCTACTCGATAGAGGTAATAGGATTAAGTGGCTGTGTAACCTGAGACAGATGGTTGGCTTGTTGGGTCTGAGCGATCTATGGAGGAGTCAATCCCCCCCACCTAAGCTAGTTATTAAGAAGCTGTATTGGGATTGGGTGCAGTGTGAGACTTCTAGAAGAGGCACAGGGGGTGCTCTTACTGAGCGATTCCTAGAGTTCAAATGGTCTAGGATATTTGAACCACTTCTTGATTTTATTGAGAAGCCCTTGGATAGATCACTGTATTTAAAAGTTAGGTTTGGGATCCTCCCAGTAAATGCATTCACCTCTGGGTGGAACAACCTATGTGGCTCCTCTAAGGCTTGTCCGTGCTGTGCAGCACCTTTAGTATCTGTAGCACACCTTATGTTTGCTTGTCCAGCTTATAGGGTGCCGAGGAGGATTTGGTTAAAACCTTTGTGTAAACAATTGGGCCTCAGGTGCCATGTAATGGCGCTGAGGGTCCTTTGTACTGATACGTCTTCCACCTTGATGGTATGTGGCGTAGCCAAATTCATTGGAAGAGCCTGGTTGATACGAATAAAGAGACTTAAATCCCAACTTACCCAACAGGATAGAGGGCTTTCAACAATATAGATTTGACACCATTGGCATTAGACAAATCGGAAAGTGGGTAGTATGATCCTACCACTTATCTAGCAAATCTGCTTTTTATTACAAGTTGTGTATTATGATATTATATATTCGATTTTATTATTGTTAATGAAATATATTGACGAGTTGTTTTACTCTTTTAAATGTGTTGTAACAGTCAGGATCTCGACATGATTTAATTGTATTTTAACCATGTATTTATGTGCTTTTATGATGTTTTATTCATCGAATAAAGAATACTGACTGACTGACTGACTGGCTATGGTATTTTGAAAGGTACCCATGGCCAGAAAATGTAGGGCTGCCATTACCTTCAGCTTGGGTGTCAGTGCCGTAGGATACCTGTGCAGCGGTTGGAGGTGTGGTGCCAGTCTCGCCGTCAACTCCAGAATCAACCGTTGGGGGAAGCGGTAGCACCGGATACAGTCATTCTCCCGCATGGCAGCCAAGTCTGGAATTGGTCGGGGAAGAGGCGGCGCTCTGCAGTATTTTGGAAGTGACAAGGAAGAGTGAGTGCACTACAACAACAATTTATATGTACTGAGCACATGTTAATCTGTCAATACACATATGCTACATACGGAGTCAGGTATGTGCTACATGCCCTGGACACGTATGGCTGCCAGGTGACACTCCTACCAAGACCAAGCTACACACGGAGATTGTGAACCTCCACATGCCATGGCATGGGACTAGCTGTGTCCCAGTGTAAGTGAACAGCCAGACGCAACACAGGAGTGACATACATCCACACATCAGCAGAAGTAGGATGTCGATTGCAGAGACTGGTAGCGGAACACTAGAGCCGAAGGTCACATGACATTACACTAGGACAGGCCACACACCTTGCCATGAAGGTGTACATGTGATGACTCACCACACATTCATACAGAGGATGGAGACATGTCCTTGTTACGCTACTCTGTGTCCCATGCATACATACGCACCTCACATCGGGTACCACATGTGGCCTGGTGTGCGGATCAGTGTGCCATGTCAATCTACACACAGACACATGTTGGTTGCTGCAACAGCTGATGCTTTTGAGGGAGCACCAACATCAACCCAATGTGAACCCCCCACACATACATGACATAGTCACAAGGTGCACCGTGGGTAGTGACCTGTCTGGTGTGGTAACCCCTGTAGCGGGCATCAGGGGACACTTGCGTGTGTTGTTGACCGTGCCATGCCAGTGATGCTCATCCCAAGTGTGCAGTACATGCACACATGTCAAAGGAGTCAAGGGCATGCCCGGCACACATTGCACCGTCACACATAACATCTGTACACATCTCATCATACATCTGGTGCCTTCTCAACTCAGGAGTAAGTTGCCACATCACAGCCTTTCACACCTGTGCCCCACACATGTAGTAATGCCCAGACAATGGCTTGATGTCCATCCATGGACAAGTATGTCAGCCCTATTCCTTCCTGTGTGCTGCCTGTCACCACTGTGATGTGTGAAAGGCACCGTACTTTCGCAAAGAGGGCCTGTGTACATTCCCTATCACTATGGGAGTGCTGCCGTATGTGTACCCATAGTGATAGTGAGCGTACGCACGCGTGTACAGTCCGTATCACTATGAGTACACATACGCGAGAACACCCATAGTGATAGTGAGCGTACAGGCGTGTGTACGGTCCGTACCACTATGAGTATGCATACGCGAGAACACCCATAGTGGTACGGCCCGTACACACGCCTGTACGCTCACTATCACTATGGGTGTTCTCGCGTATGCGTACTCATAGTGATAGTGAGCGTACAGGCGTGTGTACGGGCCGTACCACTATGGGTGTTCTCGCGTATGCGTACTCGTAGTGGTACGGACCGTACACACGCCTGTACGCTCACTATCACTATGGGTGTTCTCGCGTATGCGTACTCGTAGTGGTACGGACCGTACACACGCCTGTACGCTCACTATCACTATGAGTACGCATACGCGAGAACACCCATAGTGATAGTGAGCATACAGGCGTGTTTACGGGCCGTACCACTATGAGTACGCATACGTGAGAACACCCATTGTGGTACGGCCCGTACACACGCCTGTACGCTCACTATCACTATGAGTACGCATACGCGAGAACACCCATAGTGATAGTGAACGTACAGGCGTGTGTACGGGCCGTACCACTATGAGTACGCATACGCGAGAACACCCTTAGTGATACGGAGCGTACACACGCCTGTACGGGCCGTTGCTATGCATTTGGGGTGCCCTAGGGCCCCGGAACGCACCGTACCTGTGTGTGAAGCTCAAAATTACATAGGGGACACATGAGGGACAAGTATAAAGGCCTACATGCATGCTGGTTGTCATGGAGACCAAGTTTAAAGTTTGAATATTTGGAAGCAGGTGCACAGTAGTAGTCAGTTTGAATGAATCTACTTTGTTGCAATGTGCTTCAGGAGTTGACATCATGCTGAAGAAAAAAACCACAATGAGAACCCACTGACTGTGCTAGGTTTGAAGGGATTGGAGGAAACATAGGATGCAAATGTGAGTGACCAATCACTCTGTACTCCTGTGCATGAAACAGGCCAGCAAGGCAGATATAAGGCAGCCAGGTCCCATGAGGGAGCACTTGCCTGCACATCTTTGTATTCCACGACCCAGCTGCTGCTACTGATTCCCTGGAACCATGTCAAGGTTTGTGGAGAGGTCACAGCGCCCTTCATCCTGGAGGAGAACCTGGCTTTGCTGGATGTGATCCTCCCACAGTACCCCATGCTGTATGGGCGACCAGGGTATCAGGTGAGTGCAGAGTCCACTGGCACAGACTGTGTCCCTTTTTTGTGAGTGTGACTTCTGGCATTGTGTCCAGGTGTGGCACACATGCTATGTACTGTAGGGGGGGTCCCGGGGGGGGAATGCCTGATGTCTCCCAGCCAGAGCATGCTGTGGTGCATGTCTGCCGTCCTCACTTGCATTGTGTTTACTGTGACAATCACTGCATGGTGCATGCCACATTCTGCCTGTCTTACCCTCCTGGGAATGTAGCCTCTACAGTCCTCATGTGATTATGTGGTCAGCCCAGTGTGACAGGTGACTGTACCCACAGATGTGTGTTAGTTCTGTGTACCTGTGCTGAGAGTGTCCACATGATGTGTGCGTACCCTGGACATCGGTGTGTGTGTAAGTTCCCTGTCATGTGGGTGGGTGCATATGTGGGGTGTGGCACCCGGGCTGCATGAGGGATGGATATACCCTGCCCATGTGATGTGAGCAGGGAGCAGTGCTGTATGTCTGACGTGCAGAGCCAGCCCCACACCTGTGAGCCCCCCCCCATCTAGTGGCACATGTGCAGAGTGAGTTTTGTCACAGCATTTGGCAATGGAAGGTGAATGTCCTGTGCCTGTGTGTGTCTGTGTACTCTGCTGCGGTAGCGTCAGTGGCCTGTGGCATGTGACTGCTTAGAGGTGCTGCACATTATCCTGGTGTACCTTGTGATGCACAGTGTGAGCCTGGATCATTGATTGTGTAGTTGCCCTCATTCCACCTGTGTGCTTTCAATGGCACGTACTGCTTTTGCCCTTCCCCAGAGGATGATGTCCCTATGACAAAGGTGCAATGTGTTGGATGCATACTATGCCTTGTTGTTCACAGCACATTTGTTCTAATATGTCTCTCTGTGACATGTGCCTGGTGTATTGATGTAGTGTCACTTGTTCATCCTCACAGGTGGGGATCCTCTGCCAAGGAGCAGATATGGCTGACCGCCGTCAGTGCCGTGAGGAGTGCGGATGGTCGGAAGAGGCGCCTGTCCCAGGTGAGGAAACGCTGGCAGGATATCCGGTGCTGGACGCGGAGGATCGCACGGGTCCTGCTGGGGGACTCACCTGAGACCCATAAGAACCGGCGGCGCCGCCGTCTGACCCACATCCACAAGCGTGTGCTGGCGGTGGTATTTCCAGACTTGGAGAGGCGCTTACAGGAGAAGCAGCAGCAGGAAGGGGGTAGGTACATGTGTGTTTGTTGTGTGTCACCAGCATTTGTAAGTGCACAGTTGCATGGATTCACTGCCAGGTTTTAAAGGTGCTGTGCAGATCCAGTTACCCACAGTATAGCTGTGCTCTCCTGCCTCCCTTCCCCTCCTTGCAATGTGTTCCCTGGTCTGTGTGTAGTCACTCCTTCACAAGGTTATCTAGGCTGGCACTTTCTCCACGTGAACTATGCCTGTAGCATCATGTGTGGGGGTGGTGTGTAACAGGTTTTGGGACCTTGCCTGTGCCCTGTCCAGTTCAGAACATATGGGTTCCATGTCAGTTGGCACTGATGCTGAGTCCAGACATGGGAGTTAGTCTCTCAAGTGTCATGCCTTACAGCGCGCATGTCCTATGTTGTGGCCTGTGACATGATGTGCATGAGTGTGCGATATGCATAGTGCAGGGATGGTGGCGTGTGTTGCAGTCATTCCCATTCAGGACCATGGAGTTGTGTGGCCACTACTGTCCCCTGGGGCATATTTTCCTAGGTGTCATGTGTGTCATAACAAAACGTGGACACTCTCAGTGTCTACAGCATAGGTTGTGCTCTGTGCCATTGTCCCCTGGCACCATGTATATTGACGTGAAATGTAGTACAAGTGTCCACTGGACAGCCTGACCTGATTTCCCTTGTTCATAGTCACAGTGGCCAGTGCCTGTGTGTCTTGTTACAACCATCTGATGATGGCTATTAGTACATGATTCTTTGGACAGGCGCACCTTGGGAATTTGGCGTCCAATCTTGCATTTATGCAGCCCCTGTGTATTTCACCCAGACTAAGAGATGTACGTGCTTCCTGTGTCTCAACAAATTGTCTCATGTAGGGGGTGGTTGGTGCGGGCAAAGCCTACATGTCAAACCTGAAATATCCTTGCTAGGTCTGGCCAGTGTGTGATGTTTGTCTGGACATACACTCAAGGTGCAGTGAGACAGTCATGTTGGCCATGTTTTCAGTATTACCTATGCAGCATGTGCCTCAAGTTCATGGATATGGTCCCTGCTCATCCCTATTTTCGGCAACGCTGTGTGGTGCAGATGCAGTGCTGGATTGTCCCCAGGGCCTGGCTCCTATGTCAGACTCCATTTCAGGTCATTTGCAATTGTGCCATGCTCTCCATGGACTTTCAGTGGCATGGTGGGTCTACCAACTGTGTGTTGCATGCCCTACATCTGTACCTTGTTTTGTAGATGTTACTGATCTTTCTTTTCAGGCTATGCACTGTAACCTATGTAGATTGGACTCATGTGACATATGTATACAGGTGTGTGATTAATTGCTGTCTCTTCACCTTGCCCACAGCATCGTCGGGGGACACGGAGGGAGACATGAGCACAGACGGAGCGGAGGGACCGAGCACCAGTGCCAGCGTTGACATCGTGGCTGGCACATTGAGTGGTACTGAGGCGGAGGAGAGTGAGGCCGAGGACCTGTCCACTGGCACGACTGAATATGAAGCTGACGGGTCCGAGGATGATCTCTCCGAGTGGGTGGAGGCTGCACCAGCAGCTGACAGCGGCACAACATCGCACCCCGCCCCCTCCATTGCCATCAGCCGCCTCCCACTTGCTCGTGTCCCTTCCCAGCGTGCCCGGTCACAACATGTCTCCTTCCTGCCAGGCACCGCACCCCCTGCCCCTGTCTCCACTGCTGCCGCCAATGCTGAGTCTGTGGACATCCAGTGGCAGTTGCAGGTTGGTCAGGCTGCGATCCTTAATGTCCTCCATGGCCACAGCCAAGTGCTGCACAACATGGAAGAATACTTGGAGGGCATTTTTTCATCGCAGGCTGACCAACGCCAGTTGCTGAGGTCCATAGACTCAACACTGACTGCAGCGGTGGGTCTCCTGCAGCGCTACGTCCCTCCCCCTACCCCTGCCCCATCCACACTTCCCACTCCCATGCCTGTCCCACGTACACCCAGACGTACGCATGCACACACCACAACAGACACAGGCACCACACCAGCAGGGAAGGTCATACGCACACCTCCTGGCACGCACACACAGGGTGAAGTAGGCACACCCACTGGGTCGGGGGGCAAACACAAGTCATGCAGCCAGAGTGGGAGTCTGCATTCCACCCAATCCACTCCCTCCAAATCCCCTCCCCTCAGCTCTCCTGGCCACATATCCGGCAAGGACTCCTTCATGGCCGCTCTGTCCCTGAGCCCCACTGTGACACCACCCCGCAAGTGGTCAAGGGAGTCCCCGGTCAGGGTGGTTGTGTCCCCCCCCTGTCCACACCCTCCCCCAATGGTGCTGCGACCCATCCCTCCGCCCCCCCCCTCCTTGGGGCCTGTGGTTCCTTCGGGTGCAGGGGAGACGCTGGAGGACCTTGCTAAGGTGTGCAGCGAGATCCTGGCCTCCGCCTTTGGCCCTGCCCCACCCCCTGTGGTGGAGTCCTCCATCCCTGCACCCGTGACGCCTACCCTTCGCCCTCATGTCCCTGCGGTGCCTGGTACTTCCCCCCCACATGATGCCCTCCCCGCTGTGGAAGACGAAGGAGTCTGACTGTGCAGGCAAGCTAGGGGACACGCGTCCCACTGTGTCCCCCATCCAGCTGTGACTCATGGACTGCCCTATGGGCTTTGTAAATATTGAACTTTATCCACTCACAAATTTTTTCGTTATGCTGAATAAAGCCAATTTTTTTTTCCTTAGATCACTACAGCTTTTGTGGTATTGCTGTTGGTGGGGCTGCTACATGATTTTGGGTGGTGAACATGTGTTGGGTGTGTGGGAAATTTAGTAGTGTGCTGGTCATAGTGGGGACCCTGGTATCTGTGTGCCATCACAAGGTGTTAGCTAAGTGTCTTTGCTCATGTAAGCAGTTACTGCATGGTGAAATTGTCCCAAGGTGTGTTCCTTCCTCTGTGTACCCTGACATCTTCCCTGCAGGGTGTTTCCACTATGTGGTGCTGAGCTGTGTCTACATCAGCTGGGGGTGTGACGGACTCCTTCAACTTTGCACAGGCATGCAGAGCAATGTCTCCACCTGCATCATTCGTGGCATCCTTGGTCATCACTGTACTTGTGTATGTAGTCTGTTGACATGACTTCATGTGGACATGTTCCCTTTTAGGCTGTATGCATGTGTATACTCCCAGCCTCGCACACATGTGGTACATGTACTGCAGGATCTTTGTGCACCTGACTGACATTTGTGGGCATAGGATCTGTGGGTACTCCACCCTTTTCTTTGCAGGGGCACTGCTGTGAGTGTTAGGCACCCACCACTCTTGTGACTGGGCACTGCTGGGAGGACTCTGCACCCACCTCTCCTATGTCTGGGCACTGCTGGGAGGACTCTGCACCCAGCCCTCCTGTGTCTGGGCACTGCTGGGAGGACTCTGCACCCACCCCTCCTGTGTCTGGGCACTGCTGGGAGTGATGGGCGCCCACCCCTCCTGTGTCTGGGCACTGCTGGGAGGACTCTGCACCCACCCCTCCTGTGTCTGGGCACTGCTGGGAGTGATGGACACCCACCCCTCCTGTGTCTGGGCACTGCTGGGAGGACTCTTCACCCACCCCTCCTGTGTCTGGGCACTGCTGGGAGGACTCTGCACCCACCCCTCCTGTGTCTGGGCACTGCTGGGAGTGATGGGCACCCACCCCTCCTGTGTCTGGGCACTGCTGGGAGTGATGGGCACCCACCCCTCCTGTGTCTGGGCACTACTGGGAGGACTCTGCACCCACCCCTCCTGTGTCTAGGCACTGCTGGGAGTGATGGGCACCCACCCCTCCTGTGTCTGGGCACTGCTGGGAGGACTCTGCACCCACCCCTCCTGTGTCTGGGCACGGCTGGGAGGACTCTGCACGCACCCCTCCTGTGTCTTGGCACTGCTGGGAGTGATGGGCACCCACCCCTCCTGTGTCTGGGCACTGCTGGGAGGACTCTGCACCCACCCCTCCTGTGTCTGGGCACTGCTGGGAGTGATGGGCACCCACCCCTCCTGTGTCTGGGCACTGCTGGGAGGACTCTGCACCCACCCCTCCTGTGTCTGGGCACTGCTGGGAGTGATGGGCACCCACCCCTTCTGTGTCTGGGCACTGCTGGGAGGACTCCGCACCCACCCCTCCTGTGTCTGGGCACTGCTGGGAGGACTCTGCAGTGATGGGCACCCACCCCTCCTGTGTCTGGGCACTGCTGGGAGTGATGGGCACCCACCCCTCCTGTGTCTGGGCACTGCTGGGAGGACTCTGCACCCACCCCTCCTGTGTCTGGGCACTGCTGGGAGTGATGGGCACCCACCCCTCCTGTGTCTGGGCACTGCTGGGAGGACTCTGCACCCACCCCTCCTGTGTCTGGGCACTGCTGGGAGTGATGGGCACCCACCCCTCCTGTGTTTGGGCACTGCTGGGAGGACTCTGCACCCACCCCTCCTGTGTCTGGGCACTGCTGGGAGTGATAGGCACCCACCCCTCCTGTGTCTGGGCACTGCTGGGAGGACTCTGCACCCACCCCTCCTATTTCACGATATGTACGCTTAGAACATACACGGGTGTGGGTTAGCTCCATGCATACGAGGTGGGGGTACGGGTCGTACTTACACTGTTGGGGTGGGGGTACGCTCCATACGTACGCGGGTGAGGGTACGGGTCGTACTTACACTGTTGGGGTGGGGGTACGCTCCATACATACGCGGGTGAGGGTTCGGGTCGTACTTACACTGTTGGGGTGGGGGTACGCTCCATACGTATGCGGGTGAGGGTATGGGTCGTACTTACACTGTTGGGGGTACGCTCCATGCATACGGGGGTGGGGACTCTGCACCCACCCCTCCTGTGTCTGGGCACTGCTGGGAGTGATGGGCACCCACCCCTCCTGTGTCTGGGCACTGCTGGGAGGACTCTGCACCCACCCCTCCTGTGTCTGGGCACTGCTGGGAGGACTCTGCACCCACCCCTCCTGTGTCTGGGCACTGCTGGGAGTGATGGGCACCCACCCCTCCTGTGTCTGGGCACTGCTGGGAGTGATGGGCACCCACCCCTCCTGTGTCTGGGCACTTACTGGGAGGACTCTGCACCCACCCCTCCTGTGTCTGGGTACTGCTGGGAGTGATGGGCACCCACCCCTCCTGTGTCTGGGCACTGCTGGGAGGACTCTGCACCCACCCCTCCTGTGTCTGGGCACTGCTGGGAGGACTCTGCACGCACCCCTCCTGTGTCTTGGCACTGCTGGGAGTGATGGGCACCCACCCCTCCTGTGTCTGGGCACTGCTGGGAGGACTCTGCACCCACCCCTCCTGTGTCTGGGCACTGCTGGGAGTGATGGGCACCCACCCCTCCTGTGTCTGGGCACTGCTGGGAGGACTCTGCACCCACCCCTCCTGTGTCTGGGCACTGCTGGGAGTGATGGGCACCCACCCCTCCTGTGTCTGGGCACTGCTGGGAGGACTCTGCACCCACCCCTCCTGTGTCTGGGCACTGCTGGGAGGACTCTGCACCCACCCCTCCTGTGTCTGGGCACTGCTGGGAGTGATGGGCACCCACCCCTCCTGTGTCTGGGCACTGCTGGGAGGACTCTGCACCCACCCCTCCTGTGTCTGGGCACTGCTGGGAGTGATGGGCACCCACCCCTCCTGTGTCTGGGCACTGCTGGGAGGACTCTACACCCACCCCTCCTGTGTCTGGGCACTGCTGGGAGTGATGGGCACCCACCCCTCCTGTGTTTGGGCACTGCTGGGAGGACTCTGCACCCACCCCTCCTGTGTCTGGGCACTGCTGGGAGTGATAGGCACCCACCCCTCCTGTGTCTGGGCACTGCTGGGAGGACTCTGCACCCACCCCTCCTATTTCACAATATGTACGCTAAGAACATACACGGGTGTGGGTTAGCTCCATGCATACGAGGTGGGGGTACGGGTCGTACTTACACGGTTGGGGTGGGGGTACGCTCCATACGTACGCGGGTGAGGGTACGGGTCGTACTTACACTGTTGGGGTGGGGGTACGCTCCATACGTACGCGGGTGAGGGTACGGGTCGTACTTACACTGTTGGGGGTATGCTCCATGCATACGGGGGTGGGGGTACGGTCCGTACATATCC
Organism: Triturus cristatus; assembly: GCF_964204655.1. NCBI lineage: Eukaryota > Metazoa > Chordata > Amphibia > Caudata > Salamandridae > Triturus > Triturus cristatus. The sequence goes on from NC_140580.1 coordinate 687,612,112, forward strand.
GTCCCCACGCTATGTGATGCTATGTGATGCTTGTGCGGGCCGTACCCAGGCCTTTGCCACGTGGGTACAGCCTTCCCGCCATTGTTAGGATGACGTAGGTGTGGGCGTGGTACGACTCGTACCCACGCTCTTAAGGCGTGGGTACAGGACGTACCTTAATTGTTGTGTTGCCGGTTTGCGTCGTCAAGCACTTCCGTTGTGGCGGACGATGGCTTTGCTGGACACGCACCCACCCCCTCGTAGTGACCAGGGCCTGGGGGTCAGGTATGTCCAGGGCATGTGTGCTGTGTGACTTTGGTGGGGGTTTTGTGGCCTGCCCCTGGTCCTGCCCCCCCTCCCCTCTCCCCCCTCCCTTTGTTGTTCTGCCCTTCTGCGGCGTCTGCGTCCGAACCTGTAGAGGAGGTCGACTGCTATGAGGGCCGGGATGACACGTAGGTTCGGGTCCATGTCTGTCCGTCGCGTACAGGTACTCCTTGTTCGCGTCGTCCTGATTTCCCGGCAGTTTTTGGCAGCCGGAAAATATTCACCGTGCGGGATGACGTCGGTGCGAATCGTAATTCCTGGTTTGTGAATGGCAGGCTGCGTGCGTCCCGACGTCACGTCGGCGCTTTCCCGGATCGCATTTGTATGTTTATTTTCATCGGTCGGGGTTTTGTACGAATCGTACGGAAATGGAGTTTCCGTGCGATTTGTAATTCCATGTTTGTAAGTTTTGACGACCGGGTACGCGTCGGACGGAGAATATGCTCCGTCCGACGGTTCGTACCCGGTTTTTACAGGATCGTGATAGGCACCAGAATAGTTCATGAAAAGTGTTTCACAAATTGATCTACAAGTTAATTAACAGTGGAAAAAAGATGTGTTGAGAATGCTGTGATTATACCCAATAGCTAATACTATCTCCTCATGGTGTTCATACTGGACTATGACAGAATGGATGAAAAAACCCAGAAGAGCAGAGACTTGAATACTGAAGAAGTGAGAGGCAGTATAAAAGAAGAGAAGTACAAAATAATTATAAAAATACAATTCGTAAAGAAAGATATAATGAAAGTTAGATGCAGGTTCGGCAGTGGATGAGAGGGATAACAATGCTAACTGTGACTAAATGGACACCCTTTCGCAAACATGTGAGTGGGAGAAATGTGTTTTGAGGTCTCCAAGAATGGGGGAAGAAGTGTCTAAAATCAGTGTATGGCAGATAAAAGTTGGTGATTGTGCAGTAAATGAGCATGGCACAGAAAGTGAAGAACAATAGATGGTTCACTAAAGAGGAAGATAGCAAACGTTGACAATGAAATTGGAAGATTCTTTGGGATCTAATTAATGCATTCGGTGTTGTTTGTCAAAGAGGACAATTTGTATATGTGTTGTGCAGTCTTTAGTCATTTGGCAGTCGTTGCTCCTTTATTTCTGTGGTATAACTATTATACCATTATGCATTTTAATTGTTCATTTGGAAATGCTGCACATTTATTCCTTCAAGAAAGGAAGCAATTTGAGAGTCAGATATGAATTGAAGCAATTTGCAAGTCAGATACACTATAATACGTTCTTATTTTCAGAGGCTTCTTTCTGGTATACCCATCTCGTTTAATTTAATGGTAAAAGACTTTGCTTGAGGTTTTGAACAAACAAGTGAATACATGCCTCAATTTGCATTTACAAAGAACTGGCACAATTTACAAATTGCATTTTATAGCACACAAAGTCGTACTACAGTAGTACTACTTACTACAAAATGCAATTCACACACCTACGGGTGGAAATCTCCACATTCACCTCTCGTATATTATCTACATGTAAGTTTACTATTTAGTAGAAAATGTGGGAGCGAGTGGGGGAGAGATGAGAAAATGGGTAATATCCACAAATCAATGGGAGTAATTTGTGGAGGGATAAGGGGGTTTAGGGATGTGTAGGGACCAGTAAAGAGCTGTTTAGGGAGGGGCATGCTAACACAAACACCCACAAAAGAGTAAGACCATTGCTAATCACAAGCTACACTTCTAAAGTTCCCCCTGCCCTAAAGGTGACATAACAATGATAAATGTACTCCAGCCAACCTTGAAGTAAGTCTAACACCATTAATGGCCTCTGCCAACTACTGCAATGTACTCCATAGAACATAGGAACATAGAAGCATTAGAACCACAACCAAGGGGCTGATTACGATCCGTAGGAAACGTCTCCGATCCTTGGTCGGAGCCGTTCCTATGGCATCATAACCAGCAGTTTGGATTCATTTTCAACCGACCCATTTGGATGGAGTTGGTTGGAAATTAATCCAAACTGGATTTCCGAATGGCTTCGACAGGCTTGGAGACCCAGTCTGCCTTTCGGAAAGCATCCTGTAATCCCAAGGACAGTTCTTTACGAACGAGGGATTACAATGTCGGATTCTGACAGGCTTTCTGTGCCAGCCTTTCCGACACAGAAAGGCTGTTTGAAGTAGACTTTGGGTCCCCCCAGCAGGACCCCATGGGTGCAAGGCCTCTGGATGGTGGCTGAGGGGGCACCTAAGGTGCCCCCCTGTTGATCCCTGCAGCCTGTGTGCCACCACCACTTCTCTGTACAATAAGAGCATGCATTCCTGTAGGAAAGCATGTTCCCATTGTAAAGAATAGGACTGCCACAGAACAGTGTTCGGTCATATCTTAACTGCTGGGTTGGGCCTGCTGACAGGAGATCGGTCGGTCCCAGTACCTAATCGATGTCGGACAGCCTCAGGTCCGTCTAACATTGAAATCGGCCCCCATGCTGTAAACACTTTCATGCATTAGCAGGAAAATGGCTGATTAAACTTCTGTTGAGTAGTTGAATGATGCTTGCCTACCACTATATAAAGTATAAAAAATATTGAATTACATAATCAGTAATATTATCAATGATGTCATTTGAGATGTCAACAGTGATGTCATCAATGATGCAATTTGAACTGTCATCAGTAAAGTCATCAATGATGTCATGGAACATGTCATGAGTGATATAATATGTGAGGTCATAGGCAGTGCTTTGCGGGGACAAAAGTTATATAAGCTCTGATAACTATGACTCCCGATGTTCTGTGTTTTTTATGTTTAAAATGTCACTTTGCTCATGAAAAAGTAACACAACAATAACACCACATTAACCTTTTTTTCAGTGAATAAATTCTTGTAACATATAAACACACTTACAATATTTGCTTAACTATAATGTTTCTTTTTTTTTGTCAGTGAATTTTAAAGGTTTTTTTCCAATTAGGTTGGTATTTACTACTACATATTAAAAAATACTATATTTTTTGGGACATTTTGTCATACTAGTGTATATTTTTAGAAATGTTACTCCATTGATACTACTGAAATTACATTACTTTTTCCAATTTAAATGAAGAAGTCCAAAGTTTTAGCATTTTCTAAGTATTTTTGGGGGGCTAAATTTGGGCTCTTTAAATCCACTTCTGAGACCCAAATACCTGGCCCACATGGTCAACATGCTCTTCAACTTCCTTTTCTGTGCGCCGCAATGGAACCACGGTTCCAGAGCGGTTTTCCAAAACACTGTGTTCGTTAAGTAGTAAGTTACATTAGTGGCTAATGAGGCTAGAGTTTTACAGTAAGCCACAGCAAAATACATTATCATGTGTCAGATTTTTTTTTCTTAAAGCTTTTTCTTTCTGGGATCTGTGGTTTCTTCGTGACTGCACTGTGAATCCTCCGCAATTCCTAGAACATACCCAAAGAACACTACTCATTTGGTTAAATCAATTCTCCACCTTCTTTAACAGGAGGTTTCCATGCTACCTCACTTCTTTGGGTGTGTCACTAGCCTTATTGCAGTCCCCTGCTTCTGGTTGTACTTTTTTTTTTTTAAGAGTTGTGTTACTTTTCCAAAACTACTCATAATGGCTTCAGGAGAGCAGCACGAGGAGAGAGAGCACAAAGAGGAAGACCAAGACGCCCCCAAAGAAGCAGTCATTGGTCTTGGAGTTCTTTTCCATTCCATCTGGGGAGAAGAAGGTGGTAGCTAAATATGCCCATTGCATTATGTGCAAGAAGCAGCTATGAAGAGGAATATCCAAGAAGTACAGCTATGGTACTTTAAGTATGATAAAGCAGTTACAGACCATTCATCCACATCATCTCACAAGCTGTGAACACTTTGCTCTAGGCTGTAGTTGACCATAAATGTTTATTCTTTTTCCATCCTCATTGTGAAGCCACCCTTTCTCATCCGTCTTTATCCGTCTTTTTGAGAAATAATACACAACTTCAAAAACTTGTCTTCAAAAAAAGTTTTTTTCATAACCGTTTATCTTAGTTAAAAATAGACTAACTGTTATATGATTGTTTTGCAATATCCCTCTCTGCATGTCTGTATGATAGAGTATGTTATTGTTTATGAGTATATGTCTCTGATGTAGAGTGTCTAATAACGTTTGCAATTGTGACTGTGTGAGAGTAGAATGGATTGCCTTTTCTTACTTTGATTCTTTTTCTGTCTATAATTCACTTTCAGACAGTGTTGGGTCTTATGACTAGAATATAGAAGGGTCTGCTATACATTTTCTACCATCTTGTGACAGTTTGTTCTCCCTGAGTATTGACCTCTCTATGTTTGTATCACTTCTTGTGGTCTTGGAGTATAACAATGAGGAGGAAATAAATATGAAAGATAAAAAAATAAAGAAATAGATATATCTGCTGGACTAGTTGGCCTACTATTATCCTGCTGTTAATATCGTCTATTTCCCCCCACTTCGCTTTTCTTTTACTTCGCTTGCAACAAATATAAAAATCTCTTTATATTTGAAGGCTCTCTCACTTTCTTTCTTGCTCACAATACTTTCCCGCTTTTCCTTTTTCTGCCCACAACCCCATACTCTCACACACCTGGTGACTCCAGGCTCCTCCTGTATCATAACAGGTTTGAGGGCCTCTCCGCCACATTGCGCCTTTTCAGTTCTCTGGGAATTTAGCTTCCTCAGAGGTCATGTCGTGCCACTGTCTTGGAACCCTGCTCGGTGTCTTCCCTGTTACCAGTGTTTCCATCAAATCCTGGCCCATCTCATCGCCACATGGGTCCTGTGGTCGTCTTCTCAGGGACTTCGAAAGCTCGGTTTCTCCCCTGGACCCCCGCTGTTCCTCATTTTTCATTCTTTGGCTCTCTACCTCTAGGACATGTATCTCCCTGTTTATTCCTTTGTTGACTCCCAATAACTCCTCCTCTTCCTCATCCTCTTGTCCTTTCTTGATGTCTCCTTCCCTTTTTGTAGCCAGTAAAAAGAGAGGTCCTTTCTTTGGTTTCTGTCCTTTTACTTGTGTTTTCGTTAGTCTTTTTTCTGTTTAACCTCTGGTACCTCATTCCTTTTAGGTGTTGTGGCCGCCGCAGCAGACCACTGGAGGATCTCAGGTAAGTCTTCTCTTTCTTTTAGAATGTCACACTCATTAGACACCCCCTCCCTAAGATTTTTCCATTTGGGAAAAAGAGGAAATCTTGAGAGAAAATCAACATTACCCTGATTTCTTCCCTTGAGATGATGTACTTCAGATTGGTAAGGTTGTTGTGAAAGTTATCACCAGAGATTTCTAGGATTATTTCCCTTGTTTCTGCTTAACCAAGTTAGGGGGACAAGGTCAGTATATAAAACAGAAGGCCGGCCTTCTAAATAATAACAGAGATTCCATATTGCCCTCTTAATTGCTTAACATTCCTTCTCAATTACAGGGTGAGACCTTTCCCTGGGAAATAACTTGTGACTGAAAAATGAAATGGGTTTCTCCTAATCAGATTCTGTCTCTTGGGATATGATAACCCCAATGCTAATGTCAGAGGCAGCTGTTTATAGTATAAAGGATTTAGTGAAATCAAATGTTTATACAACAGGTTTGAAGGTGGTTAATTATTTTAACAGCATCAAGTGCTGTTTGGTAAGGATGTTTGAACTATTTGTTATTGCCGTTTTCCTTAAGAAGATCCGTCACAGGAGCTGAGAGGCTTGAATACTGGGGAACTATAAGAACCTACAAGACTTACGAAAGCCTTCATTCCTCTTTTATTTTTGGGGACTAGAGTTTTAGTGACAGCTTTGACATTCTCCATTTGTGGTTCTATCATTTCTTCTCCCTGCACATGTCCCTAATATCAGACTTTGTTGTATGCAAATTGAGGTTTTATTTGCATTCACATGAAGTTTGGCAGACTGGTATTACGAAATTACAGCCTTTAGATGTTGAACATGACTTTCCCAATTTTTGCAAAATATAACAATATCATCAAGGAAGGCAGAAGCATATTATTGGTGGGCGTTTTAAAGGTGATTCATTAGACATTGGAAAGTAGCTAGGGCCCCATGCAGATCAAAAAGTAGAAAAGGAAATTGAAACAATCCATAAAGTGTAGAGAAGGATGTTTTATCTTTATCCTCTGATCTAAAAGGTACTTGCCAGTATCCTTTAGTAAGCTCTGTAGTTGAGATATAACAGGCTTCCCCAAGCTGCTCAATCAACTCATCTATTTTGGGTAAGGGGTAGGTGTCAAATTTTGAAATGTTATTCATGGCTCAGTTATCTATGCAAGATCGAAGGCTCCTGTATGGATTTGGTTCTTGCACAATGGGGAGCACCATTCACTAGTCGATGGCTCTATTACCCCCAATGTTAACATCTGCTCAATCTCTGCCTGTACCACCTCCCTTCTGACTGCTGGGGTTTGATAAGGTCTCTGTTTCACTGCAGTTCCATTTTTGTATGAGTGGAATGAGTTGCTAACTGAGTCCAGGAAGATCTGAGAAAGTTTGAGCAACATTTGACAGTTTGTACTCCCAGAGTATTGACTTTGCTATGGTTGTATCACTTCCTTTTGTAGCAGAGTATAACAATGGGGAAAAATCAATAGGAAGGATAAGAAAAATAAATAAATAGATAATTGCACTGGACTAATTGTTCTACTATTAAACTACTAATGAACAGTGGTATAATGCTTAGGTATATTGGCGCAACTCAGGAGAATAACATATGTATTTGTACATAAAACCACTTATTTGGAAGACAGTGCTGTAAGGTGAGGAGAACCACCAACCTCCCCAAAATAGCGGCCAAAGCCAACAAAATGTACAAAGAAATCCTCAGCACATGTCGTAGGTGTATAAACAATTTGTTAAGTGCACGATGTAAGCACAAATTATACACAATTTATTTCAATTCCTATTTTCTTTCTTTATTCATTTGGTCTTCCTTAAGACAGCCAACACATGTTTCTTCGCTTACAAAGGGAAATCATCCCGCGACTTTCTCAAGGTTATGTCATTTTTGATAAAAACCTTTATTTTGTGGTGTTATTTCCAACCCACAAAGGGTTTCAGTATCCTGTGCAACGTCAATTAGGCAGTCCATGCATCTGAGGGATCCTATTTTGTCCCCAAATCTTGAGCTTGTTAGTCTGACGGTCTCGTCCCAAACGTTGCTCATCGTGTAGTTCCTGTACGAGAATTGTCCTACTATTACCCTGCTGTTAATATATTCCCCATTTCCCCCTCTTGGCTTTTCTTTTATTTTTGTTTGCAGGAAAAAAAACTCTTTATATTTGAAGCCTCTCTTGCTTTCCTTATTGCACACAGTGCTTTACCACTTTTACAGTTGCTGCCCCCATCGCCGTAGTTTCTCATGCACTTGGTGAAGCCACACTCCTCCTGTAGCGTGGCAGGTCCGAGGGTCTCTCGGTGGTTCCCACCATCTCAGTTCGCTGGGAACTAGGCTTTCCTAGAGGTCATGTTGGGTGACTGTCTTGCGGCACTGATCGGCGTCTTCCCAGCAATTACCAGCATTTCTGTCGAAACCTGGTCTATCTCGTTGTCACACGGGTCCCGTGGGTGCATCTCCTCCGCAACTTCAAAAGCTCTGTCACTCCAACAGCATCCTTGCTGCACCTCCTGTTTCGCTCTTCGGTCCTTTGTCTCTATGATGAGTAACACCCGCTCTATCCATCCATTGGCTCCCTATAACTCCTCCTCTTCCCCGTCCTCTCATCCTTTCTTGATGTCTCCTTCCCTTTTTGAAGCCTGTAAGAAGAGAAGTCCTTCATTTGTTTTCTCTCTTTTTACTTTTGCTTACATTAGTCCATTTTCTGTTGTAACCTCTGCTTTCTCTTTCCTTTTAGGTATTGGGGCCACAGCAGCAGACCACAGGAGTATCTCAAGTAAGTCTTCTTTGTCATTTAAAATGTAACATTCACTACAGGGTGTGAGGATATCTACTTCTGGCTCTATTTGTACAGGAGCAAGAGCCAGTATGAGTTGATAATTTTGCTTGTTTGTATTCATGCATGTCTGTGTGGTTGTAACAGAGTAACTGGTTAAGTATGTGTGCATATGAGAAACTGATTGAGTGAGCGGTTGTCTGTATGTGCGAGACTGAGTACATCAGTGTATGTGCGTTTCAGGTTCCTTTTTGGTAAGTGTTTGAGTGAAAATTTAAAGATATGTGCATAAGGGTGTATTAAGAAAAGTGGGTGCCAGTAGTTGTGTATATGTGTAAATATGTGACTGAGTGTTTTTCTCGTGCTTTTGCATATATCTCATTAAGTGTGTGCAACTTAATTTGTATAGGAGTATTTGGGGATATGTGTATGTAAATGGAAGTAATTATCTTCGGATATGTGTGTTTTGGTATGTATGTGACAGTCCCGGGATGAATCTAAATCTGTTTTTTCATCTGAGTGTGAGAGAGGGAGTATGTAAAGGTCTCTTGCTGAACTTGTGATGGTATGTGTCCATGACACCACTTCAAACATCATCCACCTTTCTGTAATTACATATTTACAAATCCTTCCAATGCCAGTACAAAAATATAATGAGGTATATTATAAACAGTATAGAGTATAGAAAATTGATGATGAAACATCAACAATATTTGCAATCATACCACTATTTCTTCTACCACTTTTTAAATTCCATTCTTCTTTGTTTTCTTTTTCCTTAAAATGTTCTTTTCTTCATGTTGCCACTGTTTAAACCATTTTAAATATTAAAAATACCATAAATTTTATTTTTAAACGGCATACCTGTGTGAAAGAACATACAAATCTAGAGCACCCCTTCATGTTTTTCACTGCATGTGTCAGGACAATCTCCTGAGCTCTGAAAACTACAAGACAAATAATGCTAGAACCAAAAATCTTTTATATAATTATTTTATATGTAGGAACAATCTGTGAGTAGTAGAGTAGAGTAGTAATTTCTATTGTATGAGGAACTATACATTTTCTAAAGTGGTATAAACAAATGGAAGGATATGTATATAACCTGTTTAACTATCTCTTACAGAAATACCATGTAGAACAGGCTAGCTTTAACTACCTCATATGTTTGGCAAGAAACAGGTGACTTCATCATGAGGTTTGTTCAGGGAATAAGTTGTATTTATAAGAGATTTGATGCTCTACTATATGATGTCTTGATTCAGGTAAAGTATCCTTAATGCAAACTTTTCCTTTGAGAAACAACTGCATATTTATCACAATTGCTCTTCTAAAAGTTGGTGCGTGCGATTCAGTAGTGACTTATAGATTCAGATTTTTCTTTAGGAAGTCACTCTAGATAGAAGACACTTGGCCTAAAATACATGATATGTGTGGAGCAGAACCTAACTCTTTAGGCTGAACTTTATTCAGAGAGAAACCTGTATGTAGAAGAGGCTAATCATATTAAAAACTAATGTGTGTACTAGGAAACTGGTCTGTTCATGCACACTTTTGCTTTCACAGACACATGTACATGCATAATGTTTATCAAACTATTAGGAGGTGTATGAGGTGTGGGGCTGGCTTGTTGTCTCTACATTTCGCTTTGAGACACAGCTATACGTTGAAGAAGCTTGGTCTACCACGACATGACATCATCACAGAGCCATAACTCGATTATACAACAGAATGCCTAAAGTGGTCTTCAGCTTTGCTAGGCCGCATGATAAAATGTGTTCAAAAGAATACCAATATATATTGAATTTCTTTCTCTTGTACAGTCAACACTACTTGTTCTAGGGTTCTGGTTGCAGAAAAATTAGCTATGAGTTTGGTATTTTCCAAGGTAATCATAGTTTGAATGTAAGACGAGTGTCATTATACTCTGTCCATAAATGTACAAGAACCCACAGCAACTCAAATGCTTTACATTTGTTTCCTATCTAGATGAAGGGCTCATGACAGAATGCGTTAGGGTGAATACAAAACAGATTTTTTTATTGATAGTCAACAAAGTTACAAATATAAAAAACACATATTCTATATACATGTGCAAAACCTTTTTATTTGGCAAAATTAACAATGGTCATGTCCAACATTGTACCTCACCATCCGTATCCTCAAATATTCATCTCACCCAGACACAGATAGCAGAGTACATTAAATCTATGCAACATGTAAATCTTTCCTTAATTACATACATTTTTTGTAAAGACAGACATCTTAATGATAATTTTGAAGATACATAAATTGGATGAATGTCTTGTTTTCAGTCATCTAGTGGCTTTAATCTACGTGCGTTTCGGCACAAGAGCGCCTTCATCAGAAAAGCCACATTCACATAAAAATATTAGGAACCTGCAGTTACACAACACATTAAAGAGAACCCTAAACAATATCTTATTATGAACCTAAATAACTAAAAGACCGGTTTGCAACCAGTGGCCAATCACCATCACCAAGAAAGAAACACAATTTACTATCCATATAAAAATGAGTGTGCGAGTAGTATCAGTTACAGACCATTCTTGCACGATTGCTCTAAACTCAGGTACTGAGAGTGGTCGAGATGCAAAAAGACCCCATGCCTCCTGAGGCTTGGTACAGTTAAAGAGGAATAAAGTATATGGAAAAAGTGGGTATTACTAACCAGCATTGATGGAATATTTATACTATATGTCAGCCATCGAGATTTATATACGTATACCCACACAAGAAATTGCTGGTAGGTGGCCAGTGAAGATACTGTAAATGAGAGAAACATGGATAGGAGTGAAAGAAAGGATAAAAGAGATGGACGGCTACATGTGCAGCATGACACGAAGGTCACATACCTCAAGATCATGGGAAGAATGGGCCCAGTAATAAAAAATGGGGCACAACGGATGAAATTATGCAACCTGTACATGGGGAAATTATGTTGGAATTATTTGCAGTGTCACATTGGTAACAGGGTAAGCCTCACAATCAAATGTAGTGCCTAAGTTAAGAGGTGGGACAGGAACACTAGTGTGGAGGTGGAAGACCGATGTCATGACTGACCTGTCGTGGGTCAGGGGAGGCCGTCGAATATAACGGACAGGCTCTATGTCCATGTCCACGTGTTGATGAGTTGGGGAAAGGAATCTTCTAATACATGACGTGATCCCTTAAAAAGTGCTGATATTGAAGGGCCAGAATCTAGAGTGAAATGTGGTGGGCGAGTGGCACTGGACCCCGGTTCCATCTTGATGGGCATGCAAGACTGGAGCTACCCGATCAGAATATAATATGGGTAAGTAACCTGATGGTGGGCCATGATAGGGCACAAATTGCAGTAAACAGGGTGAATAATGTGGGTTGGAAACAAGACCTATCCCAACCTCTACATACTACCAACAAATAAACACTTAAAATGAAACTGATGCTCTTTTTTATCACCAGGATAGAAAACACCTCTCTAGATTACAACACCCCAACGGAAAAGGTGCAAAAAAGTGTGTATGATCTAAAAAGAACATACAAGTATGTATAAATAATAAAAATAGTTACATAATTTTATATGCAAGTAAAAAACATATAAACATTTCAAAACTGTAATTCTTTATTCAATTACACAATTTTTTTACATAATGACAGAAAGAGAAAGATTTAACATATCGCAGAAAGGAAAGCAATTATTACGTTGCATCGGTTACACTTAGAACCAAGAAAGAACATCAATGGAAACAGTGAATTGGAAATGTACTAAATATTACTCTAGTCATGCTATGGGAGGTCCTCTACAAAAGATGTTACTGTAATTAATGTAAGGGAACACAACCACCTCCAAATGTGACAGATATAGAAGTAAGGGAGGTATTGCCGGACATAAGAGAAGCAAACATTAACTCCTAGGAGCCCACAATAAAAATCTTAAAAGATATAGGCCCATATGTACGGAATCCAGGATTTGCGATTTCCAAATTGCGACTCCGTAGAAATCGCTGTTTGGGTATTATTGAACCTCCATTCCAAAGAACACCAGCCAGGGTAAGTCATCTTCCCTTTATGTACCGTATATTACATAATGTTAGCAAATCCGCATATCATTTTGCAGCATGAATTAATCCATTGAGGTACTAGGCCAACCCAGGCAATGCATCATGGGAGTTGTAGTACACATCATTACCATGCTGTACTGAGTGCTGATGACCACACCAAACATATCTGTTCGACAAAAACATGTCACAAACACATGCCGCAGAGTCACAACAATATTGTGGTCAAACATCAAACATTTATTTACACTAACTATACACATGCATTTCCACCGATCACAGCCCGGGCGTGTCAGGACCTTTGCCAGCAGAATGGGTTACAGACACTGTGGTGGTCCTTGAGGTCACAACACCATCATCCCCTCAGCCCATCACCCCAACTCCAACTGGCAGGAACTCCACCATCCCCCCACTACCAGAGTTTGAGAACAGTGATGAAGGACAGTCGCAAGGCAGGGACCCCACAACACCTGAGACCTGGACACAGTGAAGGCGCAGAGGCCAAACCTCAGCAGGCTGTCCAGAGACATCCTGTGTATGATGGCCTTGAGAGGTCAATCATCTTCCTACTGCCCCTGCAGACGAAGCAAATACTCACAGTCAGTAGGTAACTGCAACGCATGTCCAAGTGACTGCAGAACATGGAGGAAGGGCAGGAATGGTGGCTAGCAGCAATGGAGAGGGAGTACCATGTGCAGAGGCACAGGCAGTGCTTGGCACAATTTGACACATTCACCAAGTACATAAACTGGCTGGCAACTGCAATATCAATGCTGGCAAGGCGGACAGTCAATATCCAGATGGACATGGGGCACTACTGACAGGATGTTGCACATAGGTTAGTGCAAGGCACCACCACACTGGAGAAAATCCAGACCTACAACCTCTACATCATCAACATCCCACCTCCAGCAGAGAGCGAGGATGGCTCTAGCCACAGTGGCATATCCATTCCTGAGCCATGATTTACCAGGTGTTCATGCCACCTCACACCTAGCAATAGCTGGTCATCAGTCCCATAACCCAATTTTGCTGACAAAGCACCAAACACTAGGGCCCGTAAGAAGTGACTCTCTAGACACATAGGGTCTGATTACAACTTTTAACGGTGTGGGAGCTGGCAGCATGCCACTGCCTTGCCCCCACACTGCCAAGAGTCACTGCTGCCTGCCAGATTAGAAGTAATGTTATGGTATGGCGAGTGGGCAATGTGGCGGTCCAGCAGTAGTGCTGTTTAAAGGCTCATTGTGAGACTTGAACAGCACCACCATGGTACTGCCAGTGCACGTTCCTGCACGGGAAGGAATGCACCATGTCATGCATTCCTTTCTGATCAGAAACTAGGGGTGCAAACCTACAGGGGAACATGCTCCCCCCTGCTTGAACCCCTCTGCACAGGGGCAAGAGAGGACCCTTTCCTCACTGCCAGCAGTTACATAGAGGTAAAACCTCCTTGACACCGATGGTTGTGAGGAAAGTCGTAATATGCTTGGGGGTTTCTCAGGGCACCACTGAGCATATTACGACTTTCCTGACCAGTAGGGAATGTCGTTTCCTGGCAGATGTGGCAGCGCAATGGTGGTCCAAACACCAAAGTCCTTCTAAGGCCGTTGGATCACTCGTGCTGCAGTGACTGTACAGTCACTACTGCTCCCTTGCAAGTCTTGAGGTCCTTGGAACGCCAGACTCATAATCAGGCCCTCAAATGGGATGCCTTGCCTTTGTTTTATTTTCACCTTATTTACTTTGTTCTTCTTATGTTGACAATGTACTTTTCACAAGGATGCAGTTGATCCTTGCTCGCGACAGTGTTGTGGCTACCTGAATAAAAGGTGGTCACTCAGTTATGCATCAAGCATGACCATCATGTTTGATGTCTCACTCTTAAGATGTTTTAAAATCTCTTACCTCAGAAATAGTCGGTTATCTCTGTGTGTCCTGCACGTCCCTCTGCTGTACCTGTAGTGGTGGTAAGTCAACATCTGAGATGGACTAAGGCTATATGAGGATGTCGTGCAGATTGCAATATTGTGCTGTATGGCAAATGTGGCGATTATTTTGTAGCATTTACACAATCTGTACAGTGGTAGCTCGCCAGTCTTGTGGAGGCAGCGAAGGAGAAACTTATGCATGACCCAAAGTTCCTCTTTGTGATGGAGTGCATTGTCCTGTGTATCCTGTTGTAGTACTGTCTTTCACTTCTTGTTTGTAGAGTCAGGTAAATATAATTTCTTTTTATTTATCAATATATAATTTTTTATATCTAATATTTGTTCCCATTTTGCGGCTTTTTCTCAAGGTCGTCTTGCAACAATTGGTTCAACTCCCCGTATATCTGACTAATTGTACAACCATTGTTGTCCCTTACCACTTCCATTATAGGAGCTTTTATAAAAACTTCTTGCCCCCCCCATTTGTCTTAGCTAAAAAGCTCTGTATCTACAGATATTTGAAAAAACCTTTTTGATCAACCCCAGAACTGATTCGTATTTCGTCAAATGAAATTATTCCCCCTTCATCAAAGAAATCCCTCATTATCCTAACTCCTAATTCCTCCCAGCATGACATAACCACAACATGGAAGATTTCAGGAAGTGCTGGCTTCCTAAAAAGTGGAGTATAAAAATTAATTCTCCTTAATGCTAGTTCTTCAGGGTCACCCACATCTGAAATGCAGATGAAAGGGTTTAAATGTTTAAATCCGACGTTCTTATAATCACTGTAAGGATGAGCTGACCCCGCCCCCTCTTAACAATACTCCAATTCATCCCACGGACCCCAACCCAGCACCCGTGACACATTTGGACTTACCTTTTCGCCCCCAGCCCGATCACCTGTTCCGTGGACCCGATACCTGTGAAGAAAAGAAAGAAAGAGTCAAGGTACATGACAGAGAGATGTGGGCAAAGAAGAAGGATGGAGCCATAAACGCAAGAGGCCAATCACCAGCTAGCACAGACCTGTAGGGACGGATGCTCGGACCATGGGCAGAAGGTGGAGGAAGGTGGAATCTTGAAGACTCCAGAAAGGAAGAAGGAGTCTGGACTCAATGGGACAAAGGAGAGGAGGACGAAGACGCCGGTGTGGAGGAAGAAGATTGATGTCCAATTTTGGCGGCCAAAACAGGAGAACAGCGCCAGAGGATGACGAGGCTCCATAAGGGTGGAGCGAGGAGTGGTGGTCGCCCTGGGAGGTCTGAAGTCTCCACTGCAAGTCAGGAGATAATTGAGGCTTTACCCAGTACATGGACAGGGGAAGATGTTAGCTTTGATGAAGTACAGGGTGGAGAAGTGAAACGTGGGGAGAAAAGTAGAAAAGAGAAGGTCCAAAGAGAGCCCCTGACTTAATACAATGGCCAAAGACTGATCCCAAGAAGAAAGAGGCAGACTTTAGGGATGAAAGAAAAAAGTAGACAAACTTATATAAGAAGAGTACAAGATGAAAAGATTAAGGTGGTAGCTTAAGGAGAGTTATAGAAAGGATTCAAGAAGACTGAAAGAAAGTCCATATAATTAGTTTACAAGCAAGTGAACAATGCCTCTGCTGGACAACTCTGAGTTTGAGCCCGGGATGGACAGCCAGGCCTTTTCGCAATGGCGCGCCTCGGAGTGCAGATCTGCGGGTCACCTGTTTGACCTCGATGGTTTTCTTCAATTCTCCGATCTTTCTAAGCTATACGATCTCCCTAACCCATCCCAGTACCAGTACTTTCAACTTCGGCACTGGTTGACGAACCCTGAGGTACGCCCGCTCATGGCTGGAAACTGACGACTTATGAAAAATGGCTTATTACCAAGCAGACAGACCGTAAGCTCATCACCGAACTCTACCGGATGCTAGAGTCACCAACCCCAACGCAGCACTTAGCCAGGCAGAAACGCTGAGAGGGAAAGCTGGGGAGGGTCCTTTCCGCAAAAGATTGTCAGGCCATATACTACAGAGCAAACCATACCACCGGAAACACCGCAAGCAGGGAGGCGGCAGTCAAGGTGGCAACCTACTGGTACCTCACGCCGGCCCGTGGTACGTGGCTTATATAGAGAAAAGGTTTTATTTCTGGCCCATAGTCATTTGCGGGGGGGGCATTTTGGAGGGGAAAAGACAGGAAAGGCTATCCTAGAGAAGTTCTATTGGCCCGGAATGTATGAACAGATATAAAGATACTGTAGAGAATGCCCAATTTGTCAAAAAAATAGTAGAAGTCCTCCATCTAGGGTCCCTATAAAACCACTCCCTATAATAGAAGAACCCTTCTCAAGGGTAGGCATGGATATAATTGGTCCTCTCCTTCCTTCATGTAGCGTTTGTCGATACGTCCTTGTCCTGGTCAACTATTCAAAGAGGTTTACTGAGGCAGTGGCCCTGAGACAGCCCAATGCTATCCAAATAGCTAAGGCGATGATTAACATTTCCTCTCGAATAGGGTTCCCCCAGGAGATTGTGACTGATCAGGGTACACCCTTTGTTTCCAAACTACTAAAACAAGTTTGCCAACAGTTAAATATTAAACAAATGAGGACGTCTGCTTATCACCCACAGACAAACGGGCTAGTGGAGAGATATAATGCCACACTAAAAAAAACGCTAAAGAAATTGTTAGAATTAGAAAGGCGCAAGTGGGAGGATATGTTACATCTTTGTTACATCTTTGCTATTGGATGCAAAAAGTACGGGATACTCCCTCTTTGAATTATTATATGAGAGACAACCTTGTACCTTGTTAGATATGCTCAAGGAGGAGTGGGAGGAGGAAAAGCAGACAGGAAAACCCTTACCTCAGTATGTCTTTACCCTAAAAATTCAATTAGATCAGATCCAAGAAATTGTAAAAGCACATTTAGAACAAGCCCAGTTCACCTAAAAGATCCAGTATGACAAAAAAAAATCAAAGAAAGAACCCTTGCAGTAGGGGATTTAGTCTTGCTAATGTTGACTACCTCTGATCATAAGTTACTGGGACAATGGCAAGGTCCATTTCGGGTGGTAGAACAAGTAACCCCGGTCACCTACCGGTTGGAGATGAATCCAGAAAAAATAAAATACAATTACTCCGATTTTCCACATTAATCTATTTAAAAAGTGGGAAGGAGCCAAATCTGCTTTATTAAGCATAAATGAGGATCCCTTGCCCTTATATCTACAGAGTAGCGATCTGGATCTACCAGATCACCAGAAACAAGAAGTAAACTCATGTTTACTACCCTTTCAATCAGTGTTTCCCCTAATTAAGAGGAGAACATCAAAAATAGAGCACTCGATTCAGACCCTTCCAGGGAAAACAATCAAACTACGCCCCTATAGAATACCTGAGTCCCGGTGAGGGGCTATTGAGAATGAAATTCAATAGATGCTTAAAATTGGGGTCATAGAACCTTCCACTAGTGAATGGAATTCCCCAATCGTTATCGTTCCCAAACCAGATGGGTCTATTAGATTTTGCATTGACTTTCGCAAGGTCAATAAGATATCACAGTTCTTTTCATATCCACTCCCTCGAGTGGATGAGATGATAGAAAAGTTGGGTGAGGCCCAATATATCAGCACTCTAGACCTATGCAAAGGTTATTGGCAGGTGCCACTAAGAGAGCAAGATAAGGAAAAAACTGTGTTTTCCACACCTCTTTGAACTACATGGGGCCCCCTTGAGCTTTCAAAGACCCATGAATACCATACTAAGACCACGTAGCACGTTTGCAGACACCTATATTGATGATGTAGTTATTCATAGTTAGTCTTGGGAACAACATTTGATACATCTGATGAAGGTTATTCAAGCCTGCAGGAAGGAGGATTAACCATTAATCCAACCAAAAGTCACATAGATGCAAAATCGGTTAAATATCTGGGGTTCCTTCTAGGCTGATAATGGACCTACCCTTTCCCAAGATAAAGAAGGATCTAAGAGCCTTCCGAGGTGTCTTAGGTTATTACAGACGGTTTATCCCGGACTTTTCACGAATAGCAGCCCCTCTGACGGATTTGTTACAGAAAGACAGAAACTAAAGAATCCTTTGTCTGAAACCCTGCGCACCTTCCATCAACTTAAACGCGCGCTTACATCTGAACCAGTCCTTCTCAGCCCAAAATATAGTAAGCCATTAATTTTACAAACTGATGCGTCAGAGCAACGTTTAGGGGCGGTTCTCTCCCAAACATATAAACAAGGAAATGAAAGGCCAGTAACATATATCAGCCGAAAATTATTTCCACGGGAGAAACACTTCTCTGTAATAGAAAAGGAGGCATTGGCCATTATATGGGCTATCGAGTCCCTGCGATGGTATCTCGAAAGTAGGGAATTCATATTATACACAGATCATTCTCCATTAGAGTGGCTATTCCGTAACAAAGGACACAATGACCGAGTGTTACAGTAGTTGTTAGCATTACAACCTTTCAGATTCAGCACACATTATAAAAAAGGGAAAAAGCAGCTTAACGCTGATTATCTATCCTGATTTCCCAGAGAGGTCTCTCTTGCAAGCAAGAAAGATAGGGAGGGGGGATGTAACAATGAGCCGACCCTGACCCCTCTTAATAATACACCAATTCATCCCACGGACCCCAACCCAGCACCCGTGACCCATTTGGACTTACCTTTTTGCCCCCAGGCCGATAACCTGTTCCGTGGACCCCGATACCTGTGAAGAAAAGAAAGATAGGGTCAAGGTACACGACAGAGAGACACAGACAAAGAAGGAGGTTGCAGTCATAAATGCAAGAGTCCAATCACCAGTGAGAACAGACTTGGAGGGACGGATGCTCAGACCACGGGCAGAAGGCGGAGGAAGGAGAAATGGGGAAGACTCTATAAAAGAAGAAGGAGTCTGGACTCAACGGGATAAAAGAGAGGAGGACGAAGACGCCAGGACAGAGGAAGAAGACGGATGTCCAATTTCGGAGGCTGAAAATGGGAGCACAGCACCAGAGGACGACAAGGATCCATAAGGGTGGAGCATAGAGGGATGGTCACTCCGGGAGGTCTGAAGTCCCGCCACAACTCAGGAAAGAGTTGCGGCTTTACACAGTACATGGACCGGGGAAGACGGTAGCTTTCGGGAAGTACAGGGTGGAGAAGGGAAACGTGGAGAGAAAAGTAGAAAAGAGAGTGTCCAAAGAGAGCCCCTGATGTAATGCAAAGGCCAATGACTGATCCCAAGAAGAAACAGGCAGATTTTAGGGAAGAAGGCAAAAAGTAGACAAACATATATAAGAAGAGTACAAGAAGAAAAGATTAAGGTGGCAGCTTAAGGAGAGTTATAGAAAGGATTCAGGAAGACTGAAAGAAAGTTCATATAATTAGTTTAAAAGCAAGTGAACAAAGCGACACAGATTTAGCTGTATGTATGTATTTATTTTCTCTCTCTCCTTTGCGCACAAAACCTCCCCCTTTCTTTCATCCCTGTTAGAAATGGGGGTCTCTAGTTGGCAAAGGTAAGTACCTTTGTCCAAATAGGGACCCTTCTTCCTAGTCAGGATAAGGGAATTACCCTTCTGAAATAACCCCTGCTTACCCCCTTGGTAGCTTGGCATGAACAGTCAGGCTTATCTTAGAGGCAGTGTGTAAAGTATTTGCACATAACCAACAGTAATACAGTGTAAGCACTACAAAAGGACATCACACCAGTTTAGAAAATTATCCAATATTTTTATATACTTAAGACAAGAACAGAAATGATAAAAATCCACAATACAGTACTTAGGAATCTTCAGTAATCAATGTAACCTTGAAAAGCAGTTCCTTGAAGTCGATAGCTCCCTCTGGGGCTATCACGGCGTTGTGAACAAACAAATCAAAAAAGTTCTGGCTGACCGTGGCGTCACGGGCCAGTTACGGTGTCGGGAAGACCTCTAAAATATTACCTTTAGAAATGCAGGGCGTTGGCGACCTCTCGTTGAGCTTCCAAAAGCACGGCGTCCACAGGTGTCGGTTCTGGAGGTCGGTGCAGGAGTCATTGGGCCCTCAAAGTCACACATGTTGCAGATCGAACTCCTCGCGGTTGAAGGCAGGAGCACTAGCATCGGCAGACATCGGGTGCTGCGGTGCAAAGTGCAGCAGTGCGACGTGCAATGCCCTCAGGTCACGGTGTGAGCAGCGGCTCAGTGACAACATCAGATGGCGTTGTCAGTGAGACCAGGGTTCCAGTCCAAAGTGATGGGGTGCTCATCGCAGTGCTGGCAGGTCACGGTGCCAGCAGCGTCGTCGTCGTTGCTGAAGCGCTGTTGTCGACTGACGAATGGGAGTCGATGGCACCGGCATTGGTAGGCCAAGGCTGCGGTGTGGGATGAGGGGAGTGCTTCGTGTAACTTTACGAGCGGTGCCCTCGAACCACGGTGCAAGCAGTGGCATCGGTTTCTGCGTGGAGCAGCGTCGTGCCGGAGACCAACGCAGCATCGTGAAGCGAGGAGATGTGGTGTGCGGTGCCCATTGGTCATGGTGTGAGCAGTGG
Source organism: Triturus cristatus (assembly GCF_964204655.1). Classification (NCBI taxonomy): domain Eukaryota; kingdom Metazoa; phylum Chordata; class Amphibia; order Caudata; family Salamandridae; genus Triturus; species Triturus cristatus. Next base: position 687,632,804 of record NC_140580.1, read on the forward strand.
CTCGGTGGCGGCGTTAGCAGGTGTTGTTCGTGAGACCAGGATTGTGGTCCGGTGTTACAGCAGTGCCGTCTGCAGTGCCTTCAGGACACGGAGTCAGCAGCGGCGTCGTAGATGGCATTGGGTTGCTTTTTTCTTCTGTTGCAGCACAAAACACACAGTTCCCAGTGCTGAGGGCATAAGAGCTTGAAGTCTTTGCTGTTCCTGAGACTTCTTGAACAGGGGGCAAGCTCTACCTCAAGCTCTTGGAGAAACTCACAAAAGTAGATTGCAGAAAGTTCAGTCCAGTCCTTTCACTGCCCAAGACAGAAGCAGCCACTGCAGGCCAACATAGCAAAGCACACAGCAAAGGGGTAGTTCCTCCCTACAGCTTCTCCAGCTCTTCTTCTTGGCAGTCTTCTTGATCCAAAAGAATTCTAAAGTTCAGGGGTTTGGGCCCCACTTTCTATAGCCCATAATCCTTTGTCCTCTCAAGCAGAGATTGTCTGTGCTGAGCCAGAACCAGTTCTGCCTTCTCTGGTGTGGCTTCTTGGCAGGAGGTAGTGACAGCATTGTCAGAGGCAGACTAGGCCCATTCAGGTGCAAGGAAATCTCCTCCCCCTACTCTAAATGCAGCCCAGGTCTATTCAGCCCTTTCATGACCCGCCTAGACTATCCGGAGCCACTGCTGCTTCCCAGTCCCTGTCATCCAAATCACAGACAGTCAATCCACAAATCCAGCAGAGGTCTGCTGGATGGCTGAGCAAGAAAATACCTACTTTCAAAAAGCGGTATTTTCAAACCCCGAATGTAAAAATCACCTTCACTAAAAGATGCATCTTTAGATTCTGACTTCAGAAATACTAATCTTTACTTTCCTACCTAGTTCCCAGGGCCAGTTATGTTTATAAGGAAATTATAAACAAACTCCCCATTCTGTCTCATGGGGAACAGGTAGCCTTGCAATAGTGAAAAACGACATTGGCAGTAATTCACTATAAGGACATGCCACACACACCAGGGCATGTCCTACCTTTCACATACACTGCAACCTGCCCACAGGGGTGACTTGGGCCTACCTTAGGGGTGACTGACATGTAAGCAAAGGGTGAAGGAAATGGCCCGAATAGGGTCACTTGGGTGACTAAACCACTTCTCGGCCTTACCTATATTATAGAAGAGTTGGTCAGCCAGTAGAGAATGTAAACAAGCAGTTTATTAGCAATACTCTGCAGAGGAGCCCAAATACAACAAGCTGCATGCGATGCTTGCTACTGGACTGAATCAATAATCATGTGCAGCATAGTACAATACATGTAACACATCATGAACCTCTAGAGCACGCCTACAAGGGAAAGTTACAGGTTTGGGATGCGTATTCTAGGGAGGTAGAGGGGCGTACATCACCAGCCCGAGACGGGCACACGATATCTTCTGGTCAAGGTCAGCCAGCTGCATCCCTATTCCTTACGTAGGAGAGGTGCTGCAGATGGCACATTGCTTAGACACACAAAAAGGGCTTATTCACAAGCGAGGGAGCGCCCCCTTATCAGTACAGAAACGAAACTGGGCGTATACTTGTTAGATGAACAATAAGTGTCAGGCGCAACTATCTGGGCCTACCTCGTCCGCAGTTTGGAGCTCACCGCGTGCTTATACATAACCAAAATTCAAAATGGCTGTCAGCATACAAAATGGATGCCACCCGTCCAAGACTAACCTTTACTGTAATACATTATCTTTATTATAATAGCTCAGTCGGTTGTAAATATAGAAACTTACCACAGCTATATTTAGCTATATAAGGCTAATCTAAATAGTGTAACATAAGGGGCATAGCCCCATGATTATTTTGAATCCTACAAGGGAAGGTTAGGGCCTGGCAAGTGGGTGCACTCGCCAGGTTAACATGGCAGTACCAGACTGCAAACAGGCTCTGCAATGGCAGGCCAGAGTTACATTTACGGGCTGTTTGTGTGGGTGGCACAATCCAGTGCTGCAGTCCACTAACAGCATTTGATTTACAGGCCCTGGCACACTCATTCCACTTTACTAGGGACTGACACATAAATCAGATAGGCCAATCATGGAAACACCAACCAATAACACATTTTACTACATGAGCACTTGCACTTTACCACTGATCAGAAGTGGGAAAAGTGCACAGACACACTAAGCCAGTCAAAACCGGGACGTCAGAATGCAAAAACTCAAAGGAAACACGCCAAAAGATGCCAATTCTAACACCCCCTATCAGAATTTTAGAACCTATAAAAGACTAAATGAATAATAACTCAAACAAAAGGGGGTTTTAGTGTTATGTGCACCTGGGTGTGGTGATGATCACTTTCACTATTTCACCTACTGGACAGACCATTTTACTTACCTCAATTTCCTTGTGTTCTCTCCTGGTGCTTATCCACAATTGGCATATTTAATTTTCTTATAAGACCCTAGTACGGTGCACTATTTGTGCCCAGGGCCTGTAACCTAAATGTTACTAGTGGGCCCACAGCACTGATTGTGCCACCCACTTAAGTAGCCCTTTAAGCATTTCTCAGTCCTACCAATAGAAAGCATGTGAGTGCAGTTTTAAACTGCCATGTCAACCTGGCAAGTAACCTACTTGCAAGGCCCAAACCTTACTTTTTATTACATATAGGTCACCGCTAAGGTAGACCCTGGATAGGCCATGGTAAGGGTGCAGTGTATTTAAAATGTAGGACATGTACTTTTAGGTTTTACATGTCCTGGTAGTGAAATACTCTTAAATAAACTTTTTACTACTGCAAGGCCTATCTCTCCCATAGGATAACTCTGGGATTGCCTTATTATGTTTTATAAGTGCAATTTCCAATTAGGAAGAGATGGGACCCCCACATTTGGTGGCTCTGGAATCTCAATTTAAAAACACAACTTTAAGTTGCAATTCTGAAAATGTCACTTTTAGAAAGTTAGCATTTACTTACTTTAGCCATTTGGTGACTTCTGCGTGTGAGAAGGAAATTCTGACCATCTAATACACCTGGATTCTTTGAGTTTTGATAACCTGGTTTTAGGCCTTTTTACTGTGGGATGCCCCAAAACCTGTGACTTACCCATGGTAAACTCATGGTAAAATGGACTGCACTTGTTTACCGCCAGTGTCTGCCTTTTAAGATAAGGCTGAAGCAGCAAGGGTAAGAGGCACTTGGCTGGCTATATGTGAACACATAACCACACATGTGTGTGCGCACATGTGAGAGCTGATGTGGGAGGCTCCTGTTATGTGCAACAGGTAGCCTGGCACAAAAGGAACTCTGCTGGGCTGGGTATTGACCCGGGATAGGCCTTATAATGTTGGTGTAAACAGTTATGGAAAGTCAGTGTGTTTACTGTCTGATTTGCAGTGACTCTCCATTATACACTATGGGGAAGACTGCCTTAGAGTGTGTTTTTTTCCTTCCCCCTTGGTCGAAAGACACCGGGGTCATACCAAAGGACAGTATAGCCTGTCTGAAAAGCAAAATGCTGTAAAGTCCAAAGTCATATCTGTACAGCTTATAGGTCATCCAAGAATGTCAAGATTTGTAGTGGCAGGCCCTGTCAGTGATGTCAGTGAGGGGTGGTGCTGAGACCCCCAATGCACAGGTGGCAAGTGACTCCGGGGTAATGCCATCTTAAAGTATCCCAGAAGGCTGTGCAGGAAGGTTGAAACAGGGGTGGAGAAGTGATGTGGCACCTCAGAACAGGCCAGAGGTGCAGCCCTGCTGGACACTCCCGCTCCCACTTTAAAGGTCTTGTGCAGGAGGGGAGAGCTCTCTCTTGGATGTGCTTTTCTGCTGAACACTTGAATAGACCATGGACAATTGGAAGGAAGAACCCCCTGACTGCCATCTGGACTAAGGACTCTGCCTCTGATTGACCCCAGAATCAGTGGGGCACTCCCCCAGATCCAGGGACTCCTTTATGCCACATGAGGACCAACTTTGAAAAGACTGGGCTTCTGTGCAAAGGAGGAAGAGAAGCCCAAAGAGGAAACAAAGTGAAAGGCTGGTGCAAGGAGCCAGTGACAAGAGCTTTTTGCAGAGTTTTTCTTCTTGGAGGCCAGGAGGCCTGAAGAAGTGCTCCTGGTGGCTATGGCATTCCACCAGGAGAAAAACAAGACCAAAAATGCCCAAACTGATCAGACGGGCCCCAACATATTTACTTGTGAAGTTTGGCAACCTTGGACCTCTCTGACTGCACCGGCAACAAAGTGCGTTGGGCTCCGCTGCCATTTTTAGCCATGTCCTCAGGGTGGGCCAGGTCCCGGAGACTTTCCCAAGAAGAAAGTCTGTGGGGAAGCACCGTCGTGCCCTCCCTACAAAATTGGGAGGGGCCCAGGACCCCAAACCTGGGCCATGAGAAGTTGATTATATGTGGGGGTGCCATAACACTCCCCCCTGTTGAGGAGAAAGGGGGCCCAGGACCTCATCCCCGGGTGCTGTAGAAGACAAGGTAGCACCATTGCAGTCCCCTGTGATAGCCGGGAAGGCACCCAGGACCACAATGGAGGGGAAGTGCCACCGTTGTCCCCCAATTGTGTCTGGTTCTCCCGGCTCCCTGTGCATGTGACTGGGGGAGCAGTAGACCACCACATGCTGCAGCACCTTGTCCTTATGAGCGGGCAAGACAGAAGACTCTAGCTGGCCCCTGCTGCTGCATGAAGGAGTGCTGCTCCTTGCCAGGATCTGGCTTGTGGCAGCCCGAGGTGGGCTCCAGAGGCTGTCCACAATAGAGTGTGAATGGGTGGGACCGGGCACCCCGAGAAGAAGAAAAGTGGTGTGCGTCCATGCATGAAAAGCCAAAGAAAATGATTGAGTAAACTGATGCGCCTCTATCCCTACACAGCAGGAGAGACGCTGTTAAAATATGTACATGCTCATGGTGGGGTGACCCACAATGCCCTATAGGGCCTGGCCGCATTTCTTCACCAAGCCACTCATTTTGACTTTTTGGTGGCCCCAGGAGAACGGTGTCACTGACAAAATGTTGCAAAACTGTGGGGAGAGCTGCAGAAGCAGTGCAGCCTTTCCCCAAAAGAATCCCAGAGTCCCCACCCTCAGTACAATGGGACTCTAAAATGATAATCCCTAGGATTTCCACTTCTTCAGCTGGAGCTTTCGCTCTTCGGATGGGAGTGCTGTGTTCTCTAGATGCAGAGACTTTGTCTGCCGTCCTTGTGGTCTGATGCGGTGTAATGTGAGTTATTATTCTATAGGGACGAAATATAGGAATTGCATATTTGTGTAATTTTAATTATGATGCTGTTAAGGGGTAATGTTAAAATTGTTTATTTCATAGTAGAGGTAATTCTAATAGCACAGATCATTCAGACGTGCCTATACAATTTAATTGCACCTGTTTAAGTGAAATAATGAGGCTGATAGTTAATCGTGATCGAAGTGTGCATGCATTATTGCCAGTATTAAGTGCTGTCACCCAACGTTGTGCTCAAGTATTGCAGCTGCATACAAGTGAATGTTTTTAACATATGGTTTGTCAGTCTAAATTTCTCTTTGGGAGGGACAATGAGTACTCACTGTCATCTAAAAATATTTCCATCAGCTTATATACATTGTAAATTGCTGCATAGCTTAGAGTAGTGTGTGTGTAATAAATGGCTTTTCTCTTTTTCAAAAGAAAAAACACAGATTGGACAATCATTTATTGAGTGTTATTAGTGTGCATTTGTGAATGGTGATAACTAGCCCACACCACCTCCAGTGAGTAGGCCTTGGACTGCTTTGCTTCGTTATCCTACGAGAGTCAAGCGCTGCACTGGGGTGTTTGGTTCCCAGCAGAGGACACATGTAGACCTATCAATTGTGCAGGCCAGACAACTAATGACTTATTTTCTAACACTATCGATCTCTGAATACGTCTGAGTTCGGTGACAACTGTGCATTCCCTCCAGGCAGTCACACACACAGGAAGGGTAGGTGTGACTTATTGGCCATCTGCATCCTGATGAGCCATTCTGGGCAGGGTGGAGGGGAGGAGCTGACACTGTGTCCTATCCCCATACAATGAGTTTCATACCCCTTGTACTGAGTCTGGAGCCAGGGTAGTAAAGAAAGTTACTTTTGCACTTTAAAGAAATCATTTTGAGGTCTCCCCACTTTAAAGGCTCAACTAGGTATAAGTACTGGTCCTCTGATACCAGCAACAAAGTACACTTCTGGACCTGTGGATACTCTGCCGGGAAGAATAGCTGCTGTGCTGCTACAAGGACTACTACTCTGCTGAACTCATACTCTGCTGTGCTGACCTGTGCCTGCTGCCCGCTGGCCTGGGAATGAGAAGGACTGGCCCTTAATCTCTATAACCCAGAACCCAGAGTAAAGTCAAGGGCCAGCTGACTGGTCTCCTGTTTTCTTAAGTCTCGGGACACAAAGCCAACTTGCTCCTGCACCTGGACTCTTTCATCTGTGAGTCTGACCTGCCAAGTTGTACCACCCCAGTCCGGGACCTATGTTAGTGGGCCTAAGGTGCTCTGCTCTCTGTGGTCCTCAAAGAACCCACAGCAAAGCAACATTAGGCCCCTCAAAGCCTCACCGTACAGCTACCAGCTTCACTGGAATCGAAGTTGGGTGGCACAAAGCCCCCGAAGTCTCACAGCTACCAGTCACTTGGAACTGACACACAGTGATGCCAATGCCTGCAAAGCACCACCACACATTGACCCAGGACTGACGCAAAATGATGCCAAGCCCTACAAAGCCTCACCACACAGCTTCTTGGAACCAATGTCGGGTGACACAGAGCCTCACAAGCTCACGCTGCACAGACTGCGCACCAGGATTTGGTGTACAGACAAAATATTGAGTTTTTAATGTCAACTGACAGACATATACAGTCCTAAATTTCGTGAGTGAGAAATATCAACAGCAAGAATATTGTGGTGAAAAATATAGATTTAAAGTAAGAAATATCGATTTTAAAAATATCGAAGTGTTTAATATCGCTTGCAAAAATATAGTTGTTTAAAATTTAATGTGTTTAATTAGTGTTATATATTTTAGTTTAATTCTTGAATGTAAGTGTTGTATTTTGTTTGTATAATAATTGTTTATATTTTTTATTATATGTGTTACAATTTTTGTAATTTAAATTTTATTTCAATTGAATTTTGCATTTTTTAGTTCAGTAGCAGGTTGTGTGTTTATAAGGGAATAGGGTGGGAAGTAATTTAATTATATTAAATTAATGGTAATTTTGTAGTGATTAATATTTATTACATTGAGATGTTATAGTGCTAATTGTATAACGTAATTTATTATTAATTAATTAATAATTGTTTGTTAATTAATATTAAGTCATTAATTGGGACATAATTATGATAATTGTGTAATTAATTGTAGGTGTGTGTTTTGGTTTTTATAGGGGTAAAGGGTGGAAAGTATTTTATTTTTGATTAATTGATAATTAGTTGATAATTGATAATAATTAATGTATTGAAAATGTATTATGGGAATTGTGTAATACATTTTAGGTGTGGGTTGTGGAGTTTATAGGGGTAAAGGGTGGATTCTAGTTTATTTGTTATTAATTAATAATTATTATTTGTTAATTGATATTAATTTAATTATGGCACTTGTGTAATTTATTTGAGGTGCATGTTGTAATGTTTATAGGGGTGAAGGGCGGCAATTAATTTATGTTTAATTAATTATTATTAAATGTTAATTAACATTAATGAATTAATTGTAAATTAAATATGGAAATTGTGTAAATACTTTTTAATATTTGTTGTGGGGTTAATAGTGGTAAAGGTTGGGGAGTAATTTGTGTTTAATAATTAATAAATAGTTGTTAATTAATATTAATTAATTAATTTGTATTTATTTTGGGTAATTGTTTTTTTTGTGTGTGATTTTTACTTTTAAAGGGTAAAGGGTGGGTATTGTATTAACTATATTTTACTTACTTCATAATTAGTTGTTTAATAGTAATAGTTTGAAAATAAGTTTTAATTGTTTAATTAATTATTTTACATTTTAAAATATAGGTGTGTGCTGTGGAGATTATAGGGTTACAGTGTGGAAAGTTAATGATTTTTTATGTTTTACTTTTTTAATAATTATTAATATTTTTTTAATTGATAATTAATTATGTTATTTATGGAAGTACATTTTTTTAAGTGTGTTGTGATTTGTGTGGCATTATAGGGTAAGAAATAAAATAAATAAATGCATTCAATAATGAATGTTTTTGTTTGTAAATATTTTATAGTTAAAATTATTTCTTTGTTTGATGTTCATTTTTATTTTATATTGTATAATATTTGAAGGTATTTGTCATATGTAATTAACATTGTAATATGTTTTTATTTTTGTATTTTTAATATTAAATATATTTGTTTTTTAATTTTTAACAGATGTATATATTTTTAAATATTTATTTTTCAATGTTGTTTTGTTTTTATTTTTTAACTGACTGCAGTGTGAATAGTACATGTTATCCCTTCACTATCCAACACTTTCCCTACTGTTGCACTCACTAGAGTGGGAATAGTATTTTTTACCCATCCGCTATCCAACACTTTCCTTACCGTTGCACTTACTGGAGTGGGAATAGTAATGTTTACCCATCCTCTATACCACCCATTCCCTACTGTTGCACTCACTGGAGTGGGAATAGCAAAGTTTACCCCTCTGCTATCCAACACTTTCCCTACTGTTTCTCTAACTGGAGTGGGAAAAGTACTTTTTACACATCCGCTATCCAACACTTTCTCTAATGTTGCACTTATTCGAGTGGGAATAGTAATTCTTACCCCTCCACTATCCAACACTTTTTCTACTGTTGCACTGACTGGAGTGGAATAGTAATTTTTACCCCTCCGCTATCCAACACTTTCCCCACTGTTGCACTGACTGGAGTTGGAATAGTAAATTATATCCGTCCGCTATCCAACACTTTCCCTACTGTTGCCCTCCTTGAAGTGGGAATAATATTTTTTACCCCTCCTCTATCCAACACTTTCCCTACTGTTGCACTGTATTGGGAAATGTAAGTTTAAATATTTTTAAATTGGTTAATGTTTTAATCTATAATAGAAAGTTTTTTAAAATTTTATTGATATATATATTTGTAAATTTGTATATAATTTTAAATGTATAAAATAAATTAAAATTAATAGTTTATTAATTGTTTTAATGTAAAGATATATATGTATCAATGATTATGTTTGTGTGTTTACCTGTTTTTAATTACGTTTATTTGTTATATTTTGTTAAAATGTACATTAAATTTAATTTATTTGTTAACCTTTACTTTATTATTTAATATATTTAGTATTCACTCTTTTATTTTTTATATATATAAAAATAGATATTTTGTACAACTATATTTTTTTAATTGATATTTTTCAGTTTAATTTTTGTACTTACATGTTTAAGTATAGGGAGTCGATATATTTGTAGTCTAAATTTTTTCATAGATATATTTTACATGGGTATTTGTGACTTTGATGTTGTGTTAGTGAACCCAGGATTTAAGGTACTGTTGACAGCGGGCCCAAGTGGGTCCCTGTATCTGGCCCACGTTCCATCGCGGTCGTCCTGAACTTGTGACTTTTTGTCCCAGTCCGGCACGATCAGATTACTACAGTTGACATCTTGCGTCTTTTTGCGCTATTTTCACCTAAGTCTTTAAAATTGTATATCTCAGTATCTACTTATTGCATTTTTGGTCTTGTTTTATTTATAAAATGATTCTTTATTTGTCTAAACTGGTATGGAGTATTTTTATTGTGTTTGACTTTGTTACTGTTTGATGTGTTGCGCAAATACTTTACACTTTGCCTCTTAAGTTAAGCCTGACTACTCGGTGCCAAGCTACAAGAGAGTGAGCACATGTTAATTTATGATGTATATCTGATTTACCGTGACTAGGATTGTGGTTCCTGCTTGGATAGGGTGCATATCTCAGCCAACAAAAAACCCAATTTCTAACACCGCTGCTCTGCCACACATGTACATCTACATGTGATCACTGTGGGCATGTTTTGTGTCTCTATGCATATACCGAACAATGAATGTTTGGCTTTGTCAGAGCTTGCTGACATGTATGTCCTACAATTGAGGCCCTCTGTGCTGTTGGAATTTTCATTCCAGATTTGTAAAACAGTGCAGCACACATGGAAAATTGGAAAAATGTGGAGACTTTTAAAAGTTGCTCCACTGTTACACCTGAATTAAGGAGGCACCATTTTGTGGCTGAAAACCCTATCTGCAAATGGTTGTAGGTAGGGAATTGAATCAAAACCCATGGGTGATTGTATGGGAACTGCCATGTACCGCCAATGGCTGGCCCCCTTGACACAAAGCTCAAGGAAACTTTCCAATTCAAATTATAATTTGTGCTGGGAAGTAAATCCTAACACTACATTTTGTGCCGGGTTTGGTTAGTCAATCTGTGCCCAGAGGTCTTTCACTCTGATGTCTCTGATAGAGATTATCCAGGGAAATGAATAATAACCGGGGAAATCATACACGATTTCTCCAGTAATTTCTTATTTCCCATGGGATCCTCATGCCTCTACTCTTAAAGTCCAGCAAAAACGCTCCGAAGTTACCAACCTCCATTTTTGGTTACTCTGTAGGGTCCAGATGGGGAAGGGAAAAAATAAAGTTGTTTGATGCCTGTACTTTGTCAGTTTCTCACTATTGATAAAATTAATTTTGTATAAGGACAAATGTAGCAGTTTGCCATTCTTTAAATTTGCCTGCGGGCACCCGCAAAATAATTGTACAGATTTTCAGGAGCCTCGCAAGAATGCTAAGGGCCTTAATGCAAGCAAGAAAAATTTCCCTTTTCTTAATGATGATTAATGATTGGGTAGTAAAATGCAGTGTTGTCAGGGTTTAAAGGGCCCCTAAAAGCTCTGGGCCCTGATGCCACTGCACCTGCTGCAACAATAGTGTCTATGCCACAGCATATTTAGAACCTGGAGAAAATGTAACTTGAATTGCAACTATATCAGTTATGTAACAATAGTCTAAACTCAGGTGCTTCTAGTGATGCAAATGTAGGGCACTTTGGTTTAGTATTTCCCCTCGTGGGGTCAAGTTTCAGAATGTAGTCTAATGCTTGACGTGTTCTCTAAAATAAAAGGCTCCAGTTAGTCAGGGAACCGGTGTAATCCATAGAACAGATGTGTCTGCAGTACCATCTTCTCTATCTAGGACGCAGCAATGCTGATGTATTTGTAACACCTGTAGTGTCCTGATGGACACAGTCTAGTGTTTTGCCAGCCACTCCCTCGAGGGCTTGCTTATACCCAAACTCTACACCTATCCTACACAGGCGTCACTGGTCAGGTGACCCTGGCAATAAAAGAGCCAGATTGCAGGTGGTCCAGGCCAGTTATTTGTGCAGTAACCATGTGTCTGTGCCCATTATTTTCATAGCATGTGGTCCTAGGACCCACGACTTTACAATGGCGATGAGATGCACAACACCCAGGCCCTGCTGCCTCCAGCCATCTGCCTTGATAGGGGGAAATATCTCTTCACTTCTACTGTTGTTACCGCCTGTCCTGGGGAGGATTTCAGACTCGGCATGGCAGCTGCAGCCTTTGCTGTGAGTAAGAAGATTACAAGTACAGAGACAAGTAATTTCCCACCCCACGTGCCACCATCAGTCCCAGCGAGGGGGGGAGAAAGTGACCCCGTGGGCAGAAGCCCTAACAAGTGAGCAGTGCGCCACACACTCATGGCAGCTTCCTACCTGCCGAGCACCGTGCATTGTGTGTTTGGAGTGGTGCTGCCACCCAGTGAGAGGCATCCACTGTGTGATCCCCAGAGTGTAGCCTGAGCCTATCAAGAGGACAAAGCTGCACTTAAATCCTGCTGCATTTCTCTCTGCTGCTTTCTGGGTCTTCTTCTGCAAGGCTGTTCCCCCGGTATGGAGCGCATACACAGCACCACCTAGCAGCTGCACCAAACTCCAAGCCCTGCACCACCAAAAAGACAGAACGAGGAATGAGGCCACCCCCTGTACTGAATGTCATATGCTGTCTGCCGCGCTACGGAAAATGTGCTTGCAGCTCCATCTGGTAGTAGCTCCATGCAACCGCACTCCGAGTAAGTGACTGGCACGGAAGGAGCTCAGTGAACTAAAGCCTTTTCGATAATTTCAAGCCGCCCTGATGACCAACATGCCTGCAGGGTCAGCGACCTCATCCTAGGCAGCATGCAGGGGAAACGGGAGAGAGACCTTCCACGTGCTGCGACCAGCACACACTGAGCCACGTGAGAGCCGTACCAGGCACGTGGTACTCCAGTGCAAACTGGTGGTCATCTGCTGCCATGGCAGGAGGAGAGAGAGGTGCCTGGTGCACATGCCCACCAGAGGGCGCCCTTTGTGGACTGCACCATACGCTACAGTGCAGCGGTACCAAATAAGACATAGGGCCACAACACCGATCACAAAAGAGAAAGGCCCTGGAGGCTTGCACCAAGCTGGCAAAGGAGCAATAGAGACAGCCAGGCCCAGAGACGTAGAGCATATTAAGACAGGTGACCTTCACTGAGCCAGACTCTGCACCACCACAGCCCATAGCACTGAGGGGCACAGTTCAGAGTTCCGTAAGGAGAGCATCCTGGCAAGCCACCACCACATTAAGAATAAATGCAGGCTTGCAGGGAGACAGCAGAGGGTACTCTTGAAGAGATAGTGGCAGTAACAGTAAGGTGCCGATTAGGATCCTCGAAAAAATTTCCCCAACCGAATTGAATCTGGACTTTTTTCCGTACAAATGGTAAAAGCGCCGTACAAACTGCCAATTACGATTCGTATGGGAAAAAGTCCATACAAATCGCATTGGGAAAATTCCCCCACACGTCCTCGGGTCGGGAAAAGTCTCCGACACGTCCCCGGACATTTTTACGTACAAATGGGAAAACTGAAGTCCCAATGCGCAATTACGATCTGTCCCATCCGTCCGATTGTACAACTGTATGGAAAAAAGACCGTCCGGAGCGAACTCCCATAGCAACCATGGAGATGTCAAAACAAGTGCCTGGTACGCGCCGTACCCCCCCCCCGCCCCCCGTATGTTCGCGCCGTACCCCCAGCCCCCCCGCAGATGGGCGCGCCGTACCCCCAGCCCCCCGTATGTACAGAGCGTACCCCCACCCCCATATGTACGGAGCGTACCCCCACCCCCATATGTACGGAGCGTACCCCCCAGCCCCCCGTATGTACGGAGCGTACCCCCACCCCCATATGTACGGAGCGTACCCCCCAGCCCCCCGTATGTACGGAGCGTACCCCCACCCCCATATGTACCCCCCAGCCCCCCCCAGCACATATGGGGGGCTGGGGGGTACGCTCCGTACATACGGGGTGCTGGGGGGGTACGGGGGTATGCTCCGTCCATACGGGGGGCTGGGGGGTACGCTCCGTACATACGGGGTGCTGGGGGGTATGCTCCGTACATACGGGGGGCTGGGGGGTACGGGTGTACGCTCCGTACATACGGGGGGCTGGGGGGTACGGGGGTACGCTCCGTACATATGGGGGGCTGGGGGGTACGCTCCGTACATATGGGGGGCTGGGGGGTACGCTCCGTACATACAGGGGGCGGGGGGGGGGTACGGCGCGTACCGGGCCCCCTAATCAGCTCGCATCGCTGCGTACTTAGCTTTTCCGGCACTTTTTAGGTGCCGTAAAAATTTTCCCATCCAGACTGCAGTCGGTGCGAATCGTAATTGCTGGTACATACGCTACGCGATGGGGGTCCGCACCGTACATATGGGGGTGGGGGTACGCTCTGTACATACGGGGGGCTGGGGGGTACGGGGGTACGCTCCGTACATATGGGGGGCTGGGGGGTACGCTCCGTACATACGGGGTGCTGGGGGGTACGGGGGTACGCTCCGTACATACGGGGGGCTGGGGGGTACGCTCCGTACATACGGGGTGCTGTGGGGTATGGGGGTATGCTCCGTACATACGGGGGGCTGGGGGGTACGGGTGTACGCTCCGTACATACGGGGGGCTGGGGGGTACGGGGGTACGCTCCGTACATATGGGGGGCTGGGGGGTACGCTCCGTACATATGGGGGGCTGGGGGGTACGCTCCATGCATACAGGGAGCGGGGGGGGTACAGCGCGTACCGGGCCCCCTAATCAGCTCGCATCGCTGCGTACTTAGCTTTTCCGGCACTTTTTAGGTGCCGTAAAAATTTTCCCATCCAGACTGCAGTCGGTGCGAATCGTAATTGCTGGTACATAAAAACATGCCTAACTCCGTCCGGACTTCACGTCCGCGGTGTCCCAGATCACATTTGTATGTATTTTTCTGTCGGTTGGTCTTTTTTCCGAATCGTACGGGAATGGTGTTTCCGAACGAATCGTAATTGCATGTTTGTAAAGTTTTACAACCCGGTACGAGTCGGACGGAGAAAAAGCTCCGACCCACGGTTTGTACCGGGTTTTTACAGGATCGTAATCGGCCCCTAAGTGCCTTGTTGTTAGCCAGATGCCTGCAAAAGAGACATTGCATATGCCAGCGATTCCCAGAGAATAGAGTTGAATAAAGGCCTAGTGTGGCATGGATGCAGGAAGGGGATCACCTGTACTTAGCAATGCCCCGCGGTGGGCTAGAGACTGTTTAGGGAGTGTCCTCCTCAACTCTGACTTAAGACTGCATTGCACATTGCAAATTACAGGCATGAGGAGAGTTGCATGTTCCCCAGTGGCAATCTGCCACCACCACAAATGAAAAGAGACCCTTGTCTCCTACGGCGATCCTCCCCACACATGGAATACCTTGTTGAGGAGAAGAAAGGTATGGAAGAGGCTGCAGACTGGATCTATCAAAGCACACCTACCTCCACTGCCATACATGCAATGGCTGACTCACATGTAAGAAAATGCCCAGTCCTGCAGACAGGACCGGACTGTCAAGTGGTCTGAGATGGGAGAAGATGTGCAGTCCAAAAACCACAGCAGAAGCAGGCAGGAGATCCTAGTGGGGAGAACTGACTACGCGTGGCAGGACGCCACACTGTAAGCAAGAAATGAGAAAGGAGAAGAGCGTGTGACTTAACCTGTCACACTGAAGGACTGGATAACCGCAGATGAGCAAGAGCACAAAATCATAGAGTGAATAGACCCAGGACTCATGGCACTACTGGAGAGCGCCCCACAGATGCAAGCCAGCCACTGAGGCAGAGCAACGTCCCTGGCAACATCACAGCTGAAGAACCAAAAGTACCCACCTGGTAGCGCAGACTGCGTCTCTACCCCATGCTTCCCAGTGTGACTGTCAGTTCCGAAGCATCTGCTTCCGGCGACAGATGGCATCCCTACTAACAACCTCACGTGCCAAGGCAGAAGAACGGCACCAGCAAAGATACTGTGCTGCGTGGCTACGAAGTCCCTCTAGTCACCCTGGCTCCAAGCATATCATCACCACCTATCATCCAGGTCTAATGGCAGCTACATTATCATTGACATGTTCATCACCTGATCCAGTGAAGGGACAACTCATCACCTGAAAGACTGAAAGGCTGAAAGACTAAGTGGTGTCCTGTGCATCTTGTTTTATTTCCATATGTTGACTTGTTTTAGTTTTTAATAAAGTTTGGGAGGAATGTAGTTTCCTGCTGGACACAGTCTAGTGTGTTACCAGTCACTCTCATGAGGGTTGGCTTATACTCACACCCCACACCCATTCAACACAGGTGTCAGGGTACCCAGGCAATAAAAGAGCCCAAGTGCATGCGCTTGAGGCCAGTTATGTGTGTAGTAACCATGTGTCTGTGTCCATTATTTTCATAGCATGTGGACCTAGGACCCACAACTTATCTACACCTGGTCGTAAAACTCCACTCTGCTCGGAGTTTGCAGAATTTGGATACACCGCGGAGGAGCATGGAGTTCCTAAGATTCTGCCTTTCAGGAGCAAAGTTTTTTTTCCCTATTTGTGCGTTCGAGACTTGTTTTGGCACTCGCTCACAAGCACCAGGATACTCTCTGACCGATTGCGAATACACAAGAGACTTTGTGCTCCCTTGTACCGCTCTTTGGCTCCCACGAGACGTCGTGGTCACTTGCACACCTTCTGCCTGTGACAGCACCAATGTAGTGCAGTTCATGATCGCAAGCGGAGCACTTAAGCAGCTTTTGAGCTCGAGATGGCGCTTAAATGCTTTTCCAGTTGGAGTTGTTTTTTTATTGTGTGAGAAACCTTTTTTTTCAACTTTGTTTTCCAACAAAAAGGAAATGCCCCAGAGACTCCAACTTCCTGTTCCTGTCCAGCAGGCTCCTCCCAGTGCTTTGCCCATCTCCTGGTCACGTTTCACTGGGATTTGGAGCTGGAAGGATCCCTCTTCTTCTCTGCTGCATATATACCATTGGAATTACGGACGTTAAAAAACTGGTGTATTAGTGTGTTGTTTGTTGGTATGGAGGCATGCACCAGGATTTATTTGAACTTGTATTTGATTTTTAAAATGTATTGTGGTGGGTGGCCTGCAATTTCAGTTGGGGCCTAGTTATTTTGTTGCATGCAATTTCTCTTCTTTTGTAAAGGAAAAATAATGCAGAGTTCAGTACATTTTCTCCATGTTTTTAATAAATTAGCAATATTCATTTATTTCACTATGTGACCTAGTCTGCTAATGGGCCTTCCAACCAGTAGGCCTAGTAGTAGTAATGGGTGCATAAAAATAACTATTTCTGTGGTGTCTTTTGAATTGAAACACAATTTAAGCCATGGATGGCATTGGATTAAATTACAAATGTTTTTGGGGGGCATTTCCCATTTTGTTTTCTGCAAACAGTATATAGGTATGGTAATTATATTGGATGCCTTTGGAGGATGTTGTAGGAGAGTAGGATCTACTTCACATGTTTACCCCCACTTTTTGCTGGTGTTTCACTGCTTCGACCCTGCTATTAAGGGCCCCAGCCTAGCTGCTTCCTCTCTATAAAAGGATTCCATGTACTTTAGGTACAGTTAAAATTGTATCTGAGCTGCCCTTATAAGTCCCTAGTATATGGTATACTATGTACCCAGGGTATAGGTACCCAGAGGCCTACCAGAGGCTGAAGCATGTATTATGCCACCCCTGGAAAGCCACCCAAAATGACACCACAGGTCTGTTACTGCAGCCTGGGTAAGGTGGTGCATGCACCTCTTACTGTGATATAGGTTACCTATATCACTATATATATACACACATATAAACCTATAAGTCAATCCTGAAGCAGAGTGCTTGGCTCTTATGTGAGAGGGTGCCCCTGCATGAGCAGAAACCCTCTGCAGCGTTCGGAGACCCTTCTCTGATGCTGTTTGTAGTGCAGCCTGACCATATACTCTTAATTGCATTATAACCAAAAGGTAAATGCTAACTTTGGACTAGCTGCACGGAAACATGTCATGTTTGGTGTCAAACACCTTGGAATCATACCCCCACACCAGTAACTGGTGTGGGACTTTGATCCCACCCTTCTAGAGGGAGAGACATGACAGCACTGGTATACCCGGTAGAAACTTAATAGAGCCCTGGCATCACAAAATGGATGCTGCAGCCACAGACATGGGTCTGGCCTCCTGCTGCTGACCGAAACTCCGTCAGGGGAGGCCTGGACAATAGGTTTCCTGTCACAGGGAGGTGTAAACACCTCCCAGACAGGCTTATGTGTATTGGGGCTGGGTGGGAGCACTCTCTGAGTGCTTTGAAGTCCTGCACTGGGGGCACATTTGGTGTTCCTGTGTATAGTCCAGCTCAAACCGGTTCAGGGGCTTCCAGCCCCTGCTCTGGCGTGAAACTGGACAAAGGAAATGGGTGTAGCCACCCCTCTTTCCAAACCCTCCCATAGGTGGGTCCCCAGAGTATGTCCAAACCCCTACCTTAATATAAGTGTGGGTCCCCAGTCCTTAGGACTTTAGATTACCCTGACCAAACTCTGAAGCTGAATCCTGGACCTTTGACGCTCTGCTCAAGACCAGAGGACTGAAGAAATCTCCCTTGGGGGCGAAGCACCCGCCGGACTCCTAAGTATTTGCAGCCCAAAAAGAGGATTTCCGGACATCTCAGAGGCCGACCCAAGTTCCCAGCAAAGCTGAGACCCGCAGCCCTTGTGAGTAGCGTGGAACCAGAACTCCTTGTCACCGTGCATTTCTGCAAGTGCATTGACTTCTTGATGTCTTTTGAAGTCGTGCTTGGGCTGACTTGTAGCTCCCACCTTGAGCACTGAATCAGCTGAAGATTGTTGTCCTGGTCATTCCGAGTGACCTGTGGGCTGCCATTTTGTGTTTCGTCTCAAGGTCCCTTTGCGATCCCTGGTCCATTGACTGGTGGGTCCTGAGGGGGTAACTTTGTATTTCCTTGGGATTCCCTGGTTGCTCCAGATGTGCCCGGACTCCCAACCAAGTGGTGAGTCCCACAGACCTTGCTGGTCTGCACCGCAGCCTCGTTCTTGTTTCTGCGTGGGTTGCTGTTGCCAAGGCTTGTTGCATCCAATCCGGGCACTGATGCTGCAGCACTCGACATCCTTTATGGGACAGCTCAAATCCAGCTCCTGGTCATCCTTGACACCTTCTGGTCCTCGTGGCTGAAGAGTCAAGCTTCACCTCTTTCACCTGAAATCACCCGACATCGCTGGGCATCTGCTCATCGCCTTCCTGGTCACTGACTAGTGACCCAGACTCTGTCCCCTCTGCTTTCAGGTTCTTCTCATCCTCAATCCAGGCTTGGATCTCTTCGGACACTTCGCATCTTCAAGGCAGCAACACTTCTTTGCCAGCTCCCATTGAAATCAATGACGCGACCCAACACCAAAAGACACCTATGCACCCGGCTTCCCTGGGTGAGGTAACACGAGTACTCCGGTGCTCCCATGGGTGCTAGCCCTAGAACTGCCTAATTCCAAAAAGGTTTGGTCCTGACTCATTTCTAAGTGTCCCTAATCTTTAAAAATCTAACCGCGACTTTCCCCATAGAAGCTAACGGGAGCTCGCGGCTGTGTTCACACACTGCACACGGCCCCCGTGGGTCCCCTGTGTCACTTCCTTGGGTGGTTCCTTGGGGTCCCAGCGATTCTACAGGTTCTAGGCCTTGTGTCTAGTTAAGTCGTGGTTCTTATACCACTATTTTAGTATATGGTTTGGCTCGCCCCTAGGGCCTGACGTGTATTTGTGCTATTTTACTGTGATTTCATTCAAAAAGGTTCAGCACCGTTCAAAGATAGTCAATAAGTGTTCAAAGAAATGTTCAAGACGTCAGTCATTTTCTTGAGAAGATTCTCTTTTTTTATTGTGCAGTCACAAGGAAATGAAGAGTCATATTCACATTTGACATGAAGGATCTTAGCCGACGCGTTTCGTCTCTTACAAGGAGACTTCTTCAGGGCTAATAGAAAAACATATATAACATACAGTTATCACCATGAAAAATAGAACAATATGTGCACAGGTACAATTATCAAACTACACATACCTAGAGTACCAAAGCTAATTAGACAATTCAAATATGAAAAAGCAGAGCCAAGAATGTATCTACATCGTGAATCATGTCTATGAGATAACAAACCCAAGTTAGAAATGTATGCCATTTGAGTACAATTGCTCAATTCAACATGTCTATAGCAAGCATGATATGAGATGTTGATCACTTTACGCGTCAAAACATTTATCTTCCATCATGTGAGTATTTGATTTCATACCTTTCTTTTAAGATTTGACTGATGCAGACTGCAAATTTATTTGAAAATAGAACCAGTAATCCAAGTTTTTTCAAGCTGGCAAAAAAAATTTCAATAATGATTGTTAGTCTATGGGAGTCAATGTTTAGGGCAAATAAGACGTCCAAAATTGTACATAGAAACAGCATCAAAATGCATATATCATGTGTTTCTTGTTGTTATGGGTTTGTTAAAATCAAACAGGTTATGGTAAAACACTTTAACATTTACTCAAATAGGGGATCATTGATGATAATCCAGATAACCTGTTATAAAAGAAATTGTCAATCAATGAGAGCAAGGCCTAATACATCATACCTAGGTAATTTTTCCAAAGAAATTAATAGCGTGGCAGCTGTAGCTTCATGCTACCAATGAAGCAACAGTTACTAATATCCTAATTAAGTGAACAGATTTCACCCATTACAAAGAGAATTCTCATTTCTATAAAACAATGTTGTATAAAATTCGCAAAAGGCACCCTGTAACAATGAATTGCATGATTCCAATAATTATAATATAAACAATTTCCAATACGATCATATATACCAATTCAAGGACAATCCAACACATGAGTATCTATGAACAAATTAATAAAAGGTACGAGATTAGTGATTACTTTTATGATTCTTAAGTTTTAACAAACAGCAAGTAAAATCCAGAGCAGTAGATATCCTAAGCATTTTCTGTTTACAACATGGATATTACTTTTGTATTACGGCCGCTATCCTTGATAAAGGACGCTATCAAGGAACGAGAGTTCACTCGCTCACTCTGAGATTGCAAGTAAAATCCAGAGCAGTAGATATCCTAAGCGTTTTCTGTTTACAACATGGATATTACTTTTGTATTACGGCCGCTATCCTTGATAAAGGACGCTATCAAGGAACAAGAGTTCACTCGCTCACTCTGAGATTGCACGCGATTCTTAGTTTCTATAAATGAAAGGATATGGCCAATCAATACCGCATGAGCTGCATATAGTGAGTTTGTAAATTGGCTCAAGGAAGAGGAAATTATATTTTATCTAAAATTATAAGCGGTTACATGGATTTTATTAAGCTGACCAAGTTTGAGCAAAAATTGCTTAAGTTGCACACAAATCTGGTGCACACCCACACATGAAGACCGCTACAATATGTTTAAAAAAGTGTTTAAAAAAAGGACGCTCAATTATTTACTTACTCCTAATAAGGTTCTTTGCACTGTAAGAGCTTTACTTAAAGACAACACTTTTCATTTGTCAAGTGCGGTATCTATAGCCTCTACCCTCATTCTGTGTGTATCTATTTTACTGTGGTTATTGAAGTGTAACTTATGTATTTTAACTTCTAGCCTCATAAAGAGACTAGAAGGGTGTGTTTAGTAATAAATACATATATTTTATATATATACCTGGTGTGGATATCTTTCATTTAGTGACTCAAGAGATTATAGACTGGTATAACAAGCTGCTTTACATTCATTCAAGACTTAGCTTGAAGGCTGCTCTCCATAGCTACCACTAGGATAGCTTTCAATAAAGGTTGTCTTTAACCTATAACCAATAAGGGGTTGTTTGGACTGATACAAGGTGCCCACTATTACTAGTGAACAGCATATATCAGGCCAACATCTCACAGATGTGTGTTGTTGTAAATTTCTTAGCCCAGTTAATTTTAGTTTTTGGCATTGCTGAAATAATGCACTTTTTTCTGTGTTACAATTCCTCCTTTGTCTGGCCAGTGTGTGAGTGTTTGATCTAGGCTACCATTTGACTTTGTTCCCCTTGCCATTTGGCTAGGGGTCATTTTTAGTCAGTGTCCATAGGCTTGTATGTGATCTTTGTTTTCCATGCCTCCTGCTTGTTGTTCCTATAACCATGTGGCTGGAAGCTATTTTGTTTAGGCAGTCAGTGTACTTTTGCAATAGGCCTCCATGTGTTCTTTGTTGTGGTCCTGCCTCCTTGCTGGTTGTTGCTGTGACCATGTGGCGGGTGGCCATTTTGTGTAGCCAGCCAGCAAGCTTTTGCCATAGGCCTGCATGTGATCATTGTGCCCCATGCTTTTTTTTAGAGTGTTTTTGCTTTGACCATGTGGCTGGCGGCCATGTTGTGTAGGCAGCCAATGTGCTTTTGCCATTGGCCTGCACGTGGTCTTTGTTGTGGCCATGCCTCCTTGTTGTTGCTGTTATTGCTGTGACCATGTGGCTGGTGGCCGTTTTGTATAGCCAGTCAGTTTGCTTTTGCCAAAAGCCTGCATGTGTTCTTCTTTGTTGTGGTCATGCCTCCTTGCTGGTTGTTGTTGTTGCTATGACAATGTGGCTGGTGGCCATTTTGTTTAGTCAGAATCAAGAAGAACTAGTACCACAAAGAAGCTAGATGTTCATGTGTTTGGAAAAAAGCATTCGTTTTTAATGAAAACCCTCACCCACCAACCTAGTTGCTGGCATGCTTCATCATCGGGTCCCATCCAAGGTGCCGAGTGCACCCCGGGTTTGCTATGCCTGTTTACAGCAGAGCTGGTTTTTTGGTGTGGTGTTAGTGCTGTGAAGTGAGCTGAAGTATATTAAAAGGCTGTCCACAGGGTTCCCTGAAGTTAAGAAAAATTTGATATGTGGTGAGCCCTATGGCAGTGTTTAAAAAAATGTTGGATATATGTAGAGGTAGTTAGTGTCTCTAATATCCCTTATGGGCAGGTCTACATGTTTCAGCCAGGTTTCGCCATATACTATATATTGCCCAGTTTGACAATACCGCAACCAGTCACCTATCATGATATGCGCCAAAAATGATGTAAACTCTTACTCTGGAGTTCCTATATGTTCATGTGTATGTTTGTCCTGTTTTGTCTGTTTTCCTACAGGTTTTAACTAATAATGGGAGGCACTCTCCCTTTCTTAAATGCGCACCTTAGGGAGTGTGACACTGATGATGGTCCTCTGTAATCTCAATTGACTATTATCACCTTACCACCTTTTACTACTCACACATAGGTCCTGACAAAAGCCAGTATACGGTGAAACCTGGCTGAAACATGTAGACCTGCCCATAGGGGATATTAGAGACAAAAACTGCCTCTACATGTATCCAACTTTTTTGAAACACTGCCATAGGTCCTGCCGCTTATTTAATTTGTCTTAACTTTAGGGGACCCTGTGGACAGTCTTTTAATACACTTCAACTCTCCCTCTCTTCTTGATATATGGCCATTTTGTTTAGACAGCCAGTGTGCTTTTGCTATTTGCCTGTATGTGTTCTTTGTTCCCCATGCTTTCTTGCTCAGTGTTTTTGTTGTGACCATTTGGCTCGCGGCCATTGTGTGTAGGCAGCCAATGTGCTTTTTTCTAATGGGTAATTCAAGGCAAGATGTCTTGAATGAACCGGGCGCACTGCTATGAGCAATTCTTTTTCCTTACTATATTACATTTTTGACATACACTTTTTCAGCTTCATACAGTGTAACAAGAACACAAGAACACAAATTAATAATCTGACGATAATTTTTCATTAAAACATCATTTACTTCTGCTCATGTACAGATTTACGTGTTGTTAAATCTGTCAGAATTCTTTTGTCATTGCTTCATGACTTAATTGGTTATAACATCATGACTGTCTATACAACATGAGTAAAACATAATCACAGTTTCAACATTACAACGAAATCAGTGACGATTGATGAACTTCGGCCCGACAGTCCACTACGGCTGCAGTAGCATTCACGTTAGTTCGTCTGGAAACAACAGCGTTAACTCAGGTGACAGATTGCCCTTTCAACAAAGTAGTTTATCTATGCATTTAAAGAACCACACTATCCGTCTTCAGGACATTTTACAACTTCATGTTGATTGTGATTGCCGTATTCAACAGTACAGTGGCCACTGAGGAAGGGACAGGAGGTCCCGAAATGCATCGGCCGAAGTTTATCAATCGTCACTGATTTCGTTGTAATGTTTAAACTGTGAAGACATCTTGCCTTGAATCACCCATTAGAATTCAGTTATCCTAGGGATTGGCAGCCCTCTGACACAAGCAGCACGCACTAGTTAGATTAACGCTTTACCTTTTGTTTTCACCATACTGAAGAGTGTATACCCCCAGGTGTGCAAGTGACCAACCCCCTGTTCATATAGCCAATGTGCTTTTGCCACAGGCCTGCATGTGCTCTTTGTTGTGGCCATGCCTCCTTGTCGTTATTGATATTGCTGTGACCATGTGGCTGTGGCCATTTTGTGTAGGCAGCCAGTGTACTTTTGCTATAGGCCTGCATGTGTTCATTGTTGTGGCCATACCTTCTTGTTGGTTGTTGTTGTTGCTGTGAGCATGTGGCTGGTAGCCATTTTGTATAGCCAGCCAGAATGCTTTTGCCGTAGGCCTGCATGTGTTCTTCTTTGTTCCCCATGGTTTCTTGTTCAGTATAGTTTACCATGGGGCACTGGCTTGCAGCCATTTTGTGCCAGTATGCCTTTGCCATAGACTTGCATGGAAGTGTAACATATCAGTTTAAAAATATACTTGAGGATAATTTCACTTATTAGTTCATTTTTTGTATTTTATTTTTTTAATTTTAATTTTAGTTTTTTGTAATGTATTTTTAAGAAAAAAGAATGGCATGTTTTAATTATTTTATATATTTTTTATTTTTTGCAATGTTTATATTTACATTTAAAATGTTGTAATTATTATAAACTATTTCTTTCCTTTGTACCTCGGTCGATCCATCGTCCATCCATCCATCCATAGGCGCTCAGCCGCACGACAGCATTTAGTTTTAAACCTGGCTGTGGTAATTTAATTGGACTCTAGCATCATTCATTTTTATAAAAGATTAGTATTCCATTTACCCATTTAGTTCCCTGAGTCTGAGTGCCACAGGTGGCTCCTTTAGAATATATTGAACATAAAGGAAAAAGCTCTATCATTCTGTATATTGTGTGCTATATTCTGATGTGGAATTATGGTATGATAGTGTGGTTTGACTTTAAACTGGTTATCTAAGTTAGCAAAACAACAACCACACTAATAATGCATTTGTCTGTACTAATTCAAGCTGCAAACAATGCCACGCTTCACATTAAATATTTTTCTTGCTTGTTTGCTTCTAGGTGCACAAGAGAAGAGACATCACCCACAGTACTGCCAAACAGAAGGCCTGTGCCATCACATGTCAGCCCTCTTATCACTTCCGTTTTGTGTAGCTTGGTACAACTACCAACTGAAAGCTTTAAGAAGATGCCTCCAAAGAAAGAGTCTGCCAAGAAAATGGTCAGTTTGAAGAAGCAACTTTACACCATTGGTGTTCCGGCCAGAACCTTTTTCATCATACGTATGCCTGCTGCACAAGCCTCCGGGCACCCTGGGAGCAGCACTCCTGCATCAACAGCACCACCCCAACCTAAGACCAGAACCATGTCTGTCAGTGAAGCAGCCACCTCAATCAAAAGTAGTGATGTTGAATTGGATTTGTCCCTTTCGCACAGTAGCTCACACTCGTTTCAGGAAACAGAGCAAAGTGGACAGCAGCCGCAGCCAGCAATAGTAGATTTTCCTGATGTTGGAGAAGAACAGGAGGTTGAGCTTCCTTCTGAGCAAGAACCTCCTCTTTTAGAATTATTGGTTCCCAGATCTCCAACAAAGAAAAGGAAGGGTACTACTCCACCACCTTCTCCAAGCATCACTTCTGATGGTGAGAGGGATATGGAGTGTATCCCAGCATAGAACAGGAGACAACAGGAGAGACGATGGAAAAGAAAAGTTCCTGAAAGATTTAGTCTTATGGAAGGGAATGGTGAAGAGGATGACGATGATGTGCCAGTCATTGTGGAAAATGGCACAGAGGAGTTTGACATTGATGTGGCACAGGTAGCAACACCACCAGCTCTCCTATTTACAAAGCCCCAGCAGAGACCTGCACCAACTCCAACATCAAGAGAAGCAGAGAGGCAATCACCGACATGCCTACCTATCTCAAGTTCTTCTACAGGAGTTGGTAGTGGCATAGTAAAAACGTACTCCTCCCAGTTTGGTTAGCAAAGAGGGGGAGCATATTGCAGTATGCAGCATTTGCCTCAAGAATGTTCATCAAGGTAAGCCTGGTACAAATTATTGCACTGAAGGCCGAATGGCCCATATGAAAAATACCACACAATCAATGTATAGCTACCAGCTATATAAGGACATATACTATGCCTAAAATGTAAGTCTGATTTTATATCTGTAAAGATTCACCCAACAATGGGTTTTATTTTGGTTTTAACTTGAAGATTGCCATCATAATTCAACACAACAAAAAAGGCAGCGAAAATGGAGGAAATCATATATGCATTGTGAACATTTTATATACATATTTTTGTATTTTGTGCTCTAATTGTGTACTTTATAAACTAACATTGCAATGGTTTTAAGTAACTATGCAGGAAATATAGAAACTAGAAACTAGAAGTGGGTGGAGCACCTTAAACAAATTGCTGAACATGGCCATGGTGGTGAGAAGAGCCAGGGAACATGAGCTCCAAGTCCAATCACAGTGGAAGGTGATAGTGAGGAATAAGAGGGTGACATCTCCACACAAAACAGCCCTGCCCTCAGCAGTGCGGCTGCAGAATCACCCACCTCAGTGACTTCACAATGGCACAAGACTCTGCGTGAGATGGAGACACCGCAGCATACAGGGACTGCCCCACCATGACACACATTGAATCTGCCATCACCATACTTCTTGAAAGGTGACTCTGTCATTGGACCCAGAAAGAAGAATATCCAGGCTACTACTCGGGGCATGTTTAGGCAAGAGGGGCCCTACGAGCGGAACCACCCAACCGAACATTTGAACAATGGAAAGCTGGCAAAAATGCTATCACAGGACCTCCTCCCTTTCTCTTTTGTGGAAGGAGTGGGATTCTTAGAATTTATGGCTGCCATCTGCCCGAAATAGTAGGTACCAAGTCTGACCTATTTGCAAGAGTTGCTGTTCCAGTTGGTTAGAAAATCTTCAAAGCAAAGTGTTGTTCACACCATCCACCTCATGACAGACATGTGGACCAGTCGACTGATTACAAGTGTATCACTGCACACAGGATCTCTTTTGCAGGGGTATAGCAAAATATCTCTGCAGGCCTTGGCCCTGAAGACAGTTTTGAGAGGGTTCAGCTGCATGCAACAGTGGCAATTTTCACCATGGGAAAATCACATACAGCTGTAAACATCCTAAAGGAATTGAACAGCAAGGTGTATGAATGACTGTGACCCAGAGGTCTCAAAATGGATTTGTTGCCACAGACAATGGTAGTACCATAGTCAAGGCCATGTCAGAAGGAGGCTATTTCATGGTACTGTATTTGGCCCATTGCTTCAACCTGGTGGTGCAGGACTTCCTAAAAAAAGAAGACATAGTCAGCAACATACTGACCACCTGCAGAAGAATATGCAATTATGTCAGCCATTCTTTTAAAGCCCGAAAGCAGATGCAGATTATGCAGTGCAATAAAAGATCACCAGTTAAAGCCATGATACAGGAGGTGCCAATACGTTGGAATACGACATATTACATGTTGCAACGTCTGTTTGAGCAGTACAAACTGATCAATGACTTAGCCATTCTAGAAAGAGGGGATGCAGTTGGGAAAGCCATGAGCTTGGATACAGTCAAATGGGGCCTAGTCAAATGCCTGACACAGAGGCTACTCCCTTTTGAGGTTTTCACATGGAAAGTTAACAAGGAGGACAGTACGATGGGCCAAGCTATCCCATTGTTGCATCACCTACGGAACCAGGTAACGAAGGTGTCTGAAAGGTTCGCCACCGCAGGTGTGGATGAAAACACGGAAGTGCATGCCTTGGTTGGGAGCTTAATCCATTGCCTGGCTTGTGATACAAGGCTCCAACATTATATCATTGCGTCCAAAGAGTACATCTGTGCCACATTGCTAAATCCATGGTACAAAAAAATTCTGTCCACTTTTGTTTCTTTTTCTGTAGGGGATGTTTTAAAATACAAGAGGCAGATTGTACAGCAAGCCGGAGACTTAGAAAAAGAATGGCTGGAACTTTGAGTCCCACCCCACAGTTCTGGGGTGCCGCCTTGAA
The DNA here is from genome assembly GCF_964204655.1 of Triturus cristatus. Lineage (NCBI taxonomy): Eukaryota > Metazoa > Chordata > Amphibia > Caudata > Salamandridae > Triturus > Triturus cristatus. The sequence goes on from NC_140580.1 coordinate 687,660,572, forward strand.
CTTCCAGAGAGGGCAGTCTTGTCTCACAGCAGCCAACACCATCAACCAGAACACCGGCAACAACAGCAACAAAAGGACCGGACCCAACCACTGCATTGTATCCGTTTCAATTGGCTCAAGTTCAGTACAGAGGCAGTGGCAAAACAGGGTGAGCAAGTGGCAGCACCAATTACCATTCACAGGATGTTCCAGTGTTATCTGATCAACTTCTGGGTGAACCACCTAAGTTTGAGGACAAACTCTACTTCCTGGACTAAGTATGTTGGTGCCCCTATAGAACTTTTTAATTATTTCTTGTTGAACTTCTATCTTTGCAAAAAAACAACAGTAGCTAGTGGAACATTATTATTTTTGTGTCAGATTTAAGGTGCCCCACCATTTTTTTGTCACATATATTGCCGGATTGCAGTTGGACCAGTGTAAATTGAAGAAGCCTTCACAATTCCTTCATGACATTGGAGACAATGCCTGCCCCCCTTGCATGCCTATGGCCTATCTCTTTTTGCATCACTTGGCACTAGCAGGTCTGCCCCAGAAGATCGTTAATTTACAAGAGTGCCTGCTAATACTAAATTCCAATGTGTTGCCTACATAAAGATGAACACCTTGGATCGGATGAGGTAACTACAACTATTGCAATGCTGGGTGAGTGATTGTGTGAGGGGTGATGATTGATGATTGATGATTCATGTGGTGGCTGATAGTGCGGGAGGGTATCTTGAACTCTAATGTGGGATCTTTCCTGAGATGATTGATTTGCAATGTTTGGAGCCTGGGTGATGGGCAATCCTTTTGGGTAATTGGCCCTTTTACACTTAGCCAAATTTAATTGAAGGGTCCTTTCCTTTTCTCTGGTTCTTCAAAGACCAGAACAGTCACTTTAGTTAACAAACAAAAATCTGTGCAAAATTCTGCAATTATGTTTCTCTGCTTATTCTTCAACACTACAGCAGTACACTACATGTCTATTTTGCTTGGGTCATGATGACTGGTCTGGGACGGAGTTACTCAGAGTCAGGAGGAGGATGGAAGAACTTAGGGCGGGATCTGCGAGACTACCTCCCCAACAGCTAGAAGCAAGAAGTTATCAGCTTAATTTCAAAGGCAAACCAAGATTCTGAGGCCTGGTACCCAGCTATGTGGAAAGGAGAGGACTGCATTTTTTGAAATGATGGGGTGTGTTTGTGTGCTGTACTTGTGGCAAAAGTGAAACTCTGTGACAAGCAGCCAAGAATGATGGACATTCCTAAGGAGAATGCAGATGCTATAATTTTACTTTTAATAATCATATTTGGAGAACTGGGTGGGTGGGTTCACTTCACTCTGAACCTAGAAGACAGACCATTTTGATATCTGATAAGTAGGGTCTCAGGGGCAGAAGAACTGTTTGAATGCATTTAATTGTACTCTGTCATACTCATTCCTTCATTTCCTTCCACAAAAAATTGATAATGAATGATGTTCTGATCATTGCCCAAATGAATGCTGTCCTTGTGTAGTGTGTGTCTTTGTCAAAACTTTCCCCAAATCCCCCTCCTCATTCATTCATCAAACCTCTAACCCTCTTCCCCTAGGCTGTGTGAGTTATTGAGGTGTGGCTTAATTTACACCATCAATAGATCACACAGCGGGCAGCTGACTTCGGAGCGCAGGGCTCACGGTTCGATCCCTGGCTCCGGCGGCAGCTCAGCTAAGCATCATGTGACTCTGGGCAACAGCTCACTTAATTTCCACAATGGCCCCCAGCGCCTTGAGACCCATAAGGGTGAGTAGTTTGCGCTTTACAAATATGGATTTACATTTACATTTACACACTTAATGGGGCGCATATGGTGAAAGCAACACCAACTTTTGCAGGATCTTCTAAGCAATAGCCCACACTGGCCCCAGTTACCGACCCGCACATGTAAAGCGATCCGTATTTTAGATATAGAACGAAGAACCTCAGTCATCATCATCATTCAGGCTTTGTGTTGCTTAACCTAAGCTTATTCACTCCAGACTTTTTGAGTCCATTTTTATGACTCAAAGATTTCATAACTAAGTTACTCTGAGCTCCCCATTAGCCAATGTTTTTATTTTGTTTTATCACTATCAGGATTTCTTGTTGTGTCATCAATGTGTAGTGTTGAGGTGTTAATTATTTGTAAAGCTTTGATATATAACCCACTAACTCAGTCTTTCTATTTCCATTTAGTTGCCTATGATGGATAATCACGCTGTTGAGTAATCCTATAGTTGGAGCTCACCTGGGTGGAAGTGTAAGTGGCACCTCGCTTGTAAAGTTGTGATGCCTTTCCAGGTATTGCTTCATCCATATTCAGGTAAGACTACCATGGAGTGAAGTGAACTAGTTAAATTTGTAAGAAGTAACTAATTGCTACTATTGTGTATCTAGGTTGTTGCAGACAATATATTTCATGGCAGCATCCCCCCAAATGGTCAAGATAGTTAGAGATGTATAACTCTAAAACTAGGAGGTACACTCTCCCTTACAAGCACATAAAAAGGATGCATAAAAACTGAAGGCAGCAGTACAAATTAAAAGTAAAACCAAGTGCCACTAGAATCTCGCTCTTAAGTGCTTTCCACCCCCGTGGCACGGGGCTCTGCCACAAACTGTTGTTGCTATTGTTTGGAGGGAACTCCGTGTCCCAGGCTCCATTGCATCCAAGGAAGAGGAACCTCTGCTACAGGAATGGCGCTTTCCATCCCCTGCGGCATGGGCCGCACCCAGGCCATGCCCGGGCCAAGTGCGGGCCCGTCCTTACCTGTCATTGACAGGAAGAAGCATGGCAGGGCCACCACACTTGGCTTCATTTTGCTGGGTTTTTTGGGTCCCTTTCTTGCCTGTAAGGTATTGCGTTATTGTTATTTTCCGCAACTGGATTGCACTTTTGTTTTTATGCCTATTGCCAAAATACAGTGGGAATCCTAAGAAGTGCAAAGAGCTCAAGCTGCTCCTTGGCTAAACAGCAGACACGGTTGTGTGACTATCTAATACCTATCCAGCATTATTGTTGACTACTGCCAGAGCTAATGAACTAAGGAGTGCATATGTTCCTGTTTGAGGGTTTGGACTCTAGGTAGGCCCCTTCTGGAGCATATATATTTATGATATATCTTTGTTGCCAGGTCTAGTCTTTGCTGGTCCTGTTTTTACTTTAATTTGCCTAGGGGAATACTGGTTGACATTTTTATCTGCCCCTTTAATCCCCCTAAATCCCCCCTACCTGTGTATTTCCTGTGTAAGGTTGGGAAATGGGCAGACGTAAGACTGTGGAGGGGCGGGCACAAAGCCCCAAAAGGGAAACAAACGCATCCTTGTGTCGTTAACGATGAGGTAATGGACAGAATTGACCGTCTGTTGTTGGAATGCACAGATTTGGTTAATTCTAATTCGCAGGTAGTGAAGTCTGAAACAAAATCTGGGAACCTATTACTTCTGGTTCTGGACCTCCACTCCCTCAGGTATCAACCAATACTTCCACCACAAAGTCAGCACCAAACTGGGCTACAGTGGATGATGGGGGAGTGCGTGGCTAGGAAGGGTTGGATACCCCCCATCCCACCCTAGTTCAAGATCACTAGCGTGGGAACCCTTCACAGAGGCTTGGCGGTACCGGCCTCTTTCAGACACTTGCGTTAAGAATTCTGCAGTAGCAGGGGGGCTGGGTAAGAGCGCGAGTTCATTATGGTATTTATACTCGGGGCATTGCACGGAGTCAACCAGTGATGATCTTTCTTGATAGGGTACCAAAGCTGGCCCCTGTGTGAGAGAAGACTCAGATTCCCTAGTCAATAAACTAATATATTGGTTTAGAGCGACCAGACAATGTTACACACTAATTAGGAGCGATAATATAAGGGTGGAAAGCCTGTGTACCGACGACCTGCACTTTGACAATCAGCATATTTCCCTTGTCAATAAAGATTTGGTGAAAGTTCTTATGGCAGTTGAAGCCTGAACCATTTCTAAGGAAAATACCCAGATTCAAATTAAGTTCCGTGATCCAGTGCCAATTCATAAGTTGTACAACATAGGGGTCAAGTCTGGGACGGGTACATCTAAAGGTGAGGTAATTTTGACTTCAAATTGACTGGTAAAAAAGGGTTCTCTGTGTAGCAGTGCAGGTGCCAGGGAAAGGGCTATTGGTGAGGAAGAGTCAATCCACCCATTATTATATAATTTGCTGATGGATTATTTTCTCCCGAGTAGCGGCACCAATGCAGGTGTGCTACTTGTTGGACATATGGGTCAGATTGATCATCTGGACGCTGCCTTCCCGGCCACAACTACTGAGGGTAGTATCCTAGAGGAAGCGGTCTCTGCAATTATAGGCGGAACTTCACAATCCCAGGCCTCTTTCTTTAAAATATTATCATGGAATGTAGCAGGGTTAGCCAAGTTATTAGAAGAGGATGAGTGGGGTCTCTTTATTGATGCATATGACATCTGCATCTTTCAGGAGACGTGGTGCCTTATTCCCGCCCATAGGAGTGGGTATACATCTTTCAGTGTTAATGCAGTCTGCTCCACAAGGAGGAGACCCTTGGGGGGACTCTGCATATGGATTAAAACATCGATCCAATGCAGAATTTTCCAAGTGCCTGTAGATTCACTTGACATATTAGCAGTGAGATTGGTGCTCCCAACTGGGCTGATACTTAAAAATATTTAATGTCTTCAACAGAGTGTAGAGTTCCAATCAAGAGACAAATGCCATTGGTGTTCTGGACCAAGTCCTTTTGGAGAGCTCAGATAAGGACAAGCTCCTGGTGGCAGGGGATCTCAATGCTACTTTCGAACCATTGGTTGCCTCCCCCCTAGATCTAACCCAAGAGCAGGATATTTTCTGGGGCATCTCTGAGTTGGATTTACCCACAGTCAGGTGGACTGCAAGGCGTAAGTCATTTATTAGCCATGACATTAAATTGTGACTTTAGAACTACTAATTGTAGGTGCCATTCCAATTGTCAAGTAAAGCAGGCATTTATTAGGGTGGGACATAGTAGCAGAATCGACTACGTTTTGGCTGACGTTAAGCTCTGGCTAGCAATTGTGCACATGGACACATTTGAGCACCTAGATAGCGACCACAATGCCCTACGTATGAAGCTTTGTGATGGAGCGACCCCAGCTAAGACAGCCTTTGGTAACAGCGACACAGGATCGCAATCATATGCCAACAATTTGAAGTCAATCAGATGGGATTGGGTGATGAGAAATCCGGAAGCATTAGAAGCAATCAAATAAAGAACAATTGCTAATTATGAGACCCTATCCAAGTTGGCTTTGCTCTCAGAATTGAGATTCTTGCAAAAAATCATGAGGAATTAGCGGCACATGCTAGAGATGCTCAGGGAAAACATAGGCGTAGGGGTAACAATGTGCTCAACTCTGGCAACTGGTACAATGGAGCATGTAGGAAAGTCAAGAGTGAACTTATTGTGGCTATTAAGTCTAAAATCCAGCTCTAAATAGCAAAGCAAAGGAAGTTGTACCAGTATGTGAAATCTGAAGCAAAGAAAGAGTGGGAGTGCTCTCTTTGGTCAGCGCTCTAGTTCTCTTTTGGACGCTGACGCGCACATCCGCTTTTTCGCCTTCAAATTGAGCCGACGACACGACCGCGCTGTGGCACTTTTCACTCACTCTGATCCTGGTCAGAAGCGAGAGGCTGTTTTTTAAAACCGATGTTACTTTGTTGCTTTGAATGCTTTGAATATTCCTTTTTAAAAATGTTGTTGATTGCACTGTATTAATCGCTGGGGGCACTTTGAGCTGTGTTAAATACTCAGGGGGAACTTCCGCTTCTGCCAACCTTAGGTCAGCGCTCTAGTTCTTTTTTGGAAGCTGACACGCACTTCTGCTTTTTCGGTCTCATATCGAGCCGACAACGCGGCCGCGCTGTGGCACTTTTCACCCGCTCTGATCCTGGTCAGAAGCGAGAGGATGTTTTTTAAAACTGATGTTACTTTGTTGCTTTGAATGCTTTGAATGCTTTGAATGCTTTGAATATTCCATTTTAAAAATGTTATTGACTGCACTGTATTAATCGCTGGGGGCACTTTGAGCTGTGTTAAATGCTCAGGGGGCACTTCCGCTTCTGCCAACCTTAGGTCAGCGCTCTAGTTCTTTTTTGGACGCTGATGTGCACTTCTGCTTTTTCGGGCTCAAATTGAGCCGACGACGCGGCCGCGCTCTGTCACTTTTCACTCGCTCTGATCCTGGTCAGAAGCGAGAGGCTGTTTTTTAAAACTGCTGTTACTTTGTTGCTTTGAATGCTTTGAATAGTCCTTTTTAAAAATGTTATTGATTGCACTGTATTAATCGCTGGAGGCACTTTGAGCTGTGTTAAATGCTCAGGGGGAACTTCCGCTTCTGCCAACCTTAGGTCAGCGTTCTAGTTCTTTTTTGGACGCTGACACGCACTTCCGCTTTTTCGGCCTCAAATTGAGCCGATGACGCTTCCGCCCAGCGGACGCGCGCAGCGGGCGCGCCGCTGGCGCGCCAAAGGCAAGCTCGTCTTCACCCGTCCATGCCAGGATGGGGCTAGGGGCCAGAACCCCTGTCCAATCCCTCTCAGACGACCATTGTTATAACAGGGAGCAGCTCCTCCGGATTAAAGGTGAAATGAGGAATAAGTGTGCGCATACTATGTCTTTGGATGAGGGGAATATTTCTTGCCCTTTTTGTAATTTTAATTTTAAGCTTTCTCATACTACTCTCCCCTTGGCAACTGAAGATGGCAAAGGTAAATCTATATCAATGTTACTTCTCAATTGTCGGTCCCTTCCTAAACACTCCAGTGAAATTCATTTACTTTTAGAAGAGAGGAGCACAGATGCCCTCTTTTTCACGGAAACCTGGACCAGCAAGGATTCTGACGCCGATGGTTCAGGCTCTTCTCTCTAACTACACCATTTTTAGACAAGATCGTGCCAGTGGTCGTGGTGGGGGTATTGCCATTATATATAAAAATATTTATAGATGTAGATCTACTATGAGTCCTTTATCTGACTGTGAGAGCCTTTCCTTTGGTATAAGCTTTTCACCTATTTGCACTTTTTCAGGAATTCTTATATACCGTCCTCCAGGAGCGTTTGGCAATTTTTGCAATGAGTCATGCTGGAGGAATTTGCTCTGCTGACCCTATCGGCCCTGCAGAAACTTTTGAGGGAGCTCAAATCGGGATCTCCAGCTGACCCCACCCCTCTGTCCATTCTTAATCTGGTCTCAGAGATCGTCTCTCCAGTTATTCTGGACGTAATAAATTTCTCCCTTTTAATGGGGCAGGTTCCGCTTCTCTGGAAACAAGCAAGAGTCAAAGCTCTTCTGAAAATTCCAATTTAGATCCTGAGGACTCGGCCAATTACCGCCCCATCTCTTTGCTGCCAGGAATTAGTAAACTTGTGGAAAAATATGTGAATTCCATACTCGCAGCTTTTCTGGAGGAAAATAACTGCCTCCATCCCACCCAGACTGGCTTCAGGCGCCATCAGGGCACGGAGACCGCCCTTCTCACCGTTGTCGAAGAGTCTAGAAAAATCTTGGACAATGGAGGCTGCGCTGCAATCATTTTGTTAGATCTCAGCGCAGACTTTGATACGGTAAAGACAGAGATTATGATACTGGGCCATGCGGCCCCCATGAATTTAGATCCTATGTGGCCCAGCTGTCTTGGTCTCCCTCATGTACCAAAGAAACACATTAAGAGTTTGAGCGTATGGTTTGACTGCAACCTCAACTTTACAGTACAAGCACGTAAAGTTGCTGCTAACTGTTATGGTCTTCTTAGATTGATAAGGAAGATTCTTCCTCTTCTTCCGTTTGAAGCCAGGCGTATGCTGGTCCAAGCTCTTATTCTATCGCGGCTGGACTACACAAATGCAGTCTACTTGGGTGCACCACAAGGAACCACTAAGATCTTACAGACTGTCCCGCCTCTTAATGAATTTGTCGAAACGTAATTCTGCTAAGTGAGCGCTTAGTCGGTTGCATTGACTTCCTGTTCAGGAATGAATCAGGTTTAAGGCAATGTGTATTAACCATAAGTCCATTGCTGGTAATGGCCCTCCTATGATTCAGTCCATGGTGCAATTATATCGCACCAATAGGACTCTCAGATCTAACAATAAACAACTTCTTGCAGTCCCTAGGATTAAACGGTCACGGACAAGAGGTTGACGGTTCCCATACAACGCTGCCAAGTTCTGGAACCAGCTTCCAGACTACATTCGTCTTGAACATGAATATCTCAGGTTCAGGAAGCAGTTGAAGACCTTTCTCTTTCCATGAGCAGTGGTGAATGATAAGGTGTCACAGGAAGTGCTGGGATGCCCTTGGGTAGCCATGCGCTATACACGTGCGTATTCATTCATTCATTACATGCAGCAATATCCAAGAAAGATAATAAGTCCTTCTAGAAGATAGCAGCAGGCTGTCTTAACGGTCGTCAATCAACCCCTGATTTTTGCATCCAGACACAAGATTGGACGGACCATTTCAAACAGCTTTTTTCTCATAAATGTGATACTAATGATGATAGAGATGCAGAGGCTATTCTACCTAGTTTTACTTCGAAAACTGCCGATTTTCTTTTACCCTTACGGAAATGTTGCTATCTAGAAATTCCTCCATCCCTGGTCATGCTACAGGGCCAGACAAACTGCTCAATGTTTTATATAGGGAAAATCCAGAATTCTGGGGGCCATATATCAATTTGCTTTCAAACACAATTCTGGCTGGTATGGAGTTTCCACTATCTTGGAAACTAGCTGAAATCATTACTATCTACAAAAAAGGGGACAGGGCTAATCCGGCCAATTATCAGCCAATAAGTCTGATTGATTCCCTGCAATGACTTTCTTCAAACAGGTACTGTGTCGCGTACAGGAGTGGATCAGGGATGAGAGTATACTTACGGATTGACAGGCAGGCTTTAGACAAAATGTGAGTACACTGGATCAGATTTTTCGATTTGTATGTATGTACTGGCGAGAGTTGATCATTGGCAAGGGCAAACTTTATGTTGCCTTTGTCGTTCTTCATGCAGCTTTAGACTTAGTGCCCCGAGTGAGACTAGGGAAGGTTCTTCAAGAGATGGATCTACCAGCCCCCTTTTTGGATATCATTGTGCACCTCTATGCCGACATACTTGCTCAGGTGAGGTAGGGGAAGGACGGGGCCTTGACAGACCCTATGTGTATTGAACGTGGGGTCCGGCAAGGGTGTGTTCTGGCCTCCACTCTTTTTACATTATACAAAAATGTTTAATCAGCTTTTTAGACCCAGATGGGTGTGATGCCCCTAAGATCGGTGGAGAGAGGGTTCTCGCACTTCTTTTTGTGGGTGATACCTTTTTTTCTAAATCGTCACTGGGTTTGCAACAACTCCTGAACTCTTTCCAATTGTTTTGCGTGGGTCGAGGTTTGGGGCTTAACAGCTCCAAGACCAAATGCATAATTTTTAGTAGACAGTTGTCTACCTTTTGCAAGAGGTGGATGTTAGTGGGTGATATAATTTTAGATGTGGTGCCAAGTTTTGAGTAATTGGGGATTACATTGACAAGAACCTATGCTGGACACCACAGGTGGAAAAAGCCCACTTATCCTTGATTCAACACACAGCCCATATAGGAAACATTCATAGGAAAAAATATCAAGAAGGGTGGTTCCAGCATTGGAAATATATAATGTGAAGGCCCTAGGGGCAGTTCTCTATGGTGGTGAGCTGTGGGGTTATTCTCATATCAAAGGACTATCCATAGTGGAGCAAAGGTTTTTAAGAACCCTTTTGAATCTTCCCATAAGTACACCACTGCCCCTCTTTATCTAGACCTGGGCCAAAGACAATTGCTGATAAGATTGAATGTAGAATGCTGATCTTTTGGCATAGGCTATAGACAACAGCTGCCCTCGAGTCTTACAATGAGGGAGTTAAAGGACTCTTTTGGGAATATGTGGTGGTCAACTATATTAGAATGTGTATGGGCTCTCTATCTGTGTCTTTTATTGGCCAGAAACCGTTGGCTGCCTATGAAGGTACTATCAATGAAATTGCCTCTCCACTGGCTAGGAAACTATATTTGCAATTTAGGTATGGTACCCTACCCATAAGGTCATTTACCAGTCGATGACAACAGGAAAAGTACAAAGTGGTGAAATGTGTCCGGGCTGTGAGGAGTGTTTCGAAACGTCCATTCATGTTTTTTTTGTCTTTTATATAAACAAACACGTGCCAAATGGATTGTTCCCTTGTGTAAAATTCTGGGTTGTAGGGTGCACAGGGAAATGTTCGGAATACTGCAGAATGACATTAGCCAGATAGTGGGCTGTTGTGCGGCCAAGTTTTTTATGGCTTTTTAGATTAAGCGTGCAAAACTCATACAGTCTGCTATGGCTTTTTTATAAGAAAGTTTATAATGTGGGAGGCGCTGAGCTGAGACATTTTGTATTTTATAAGATGTAGATATTATTTGTGATTTTGACACACTTATATTTTTAGCAGTCATTCTGTAATGAATATTAGTGACCTTTTTAACCAATATGATTATTTATTCTCATATTCAAAAGTGTATTTTTATGTATTGCTGTACTGTGTAACCGTTTATCTACACTTTTATGATCGTTTGCGTTTGAAATAAAGTTCCTATGATATGAGGCCAATTTTGTTTTACCCTCACATGCCTTTCACAAAAAGCACTTGCTGTGTGGTAGTAAAGGTTTAAGACAGAATAAAACTGGATTAACAAAACAGTGATTTGGATTTTTTTTTCTTCTAAAGACTTTTCAAGTAACTATAAACCAACGCTTTGAGTGGGAAAATAAACAACTTCTCATCAATGAGTATGGCATACTGCACTATAGATTACAAGTTGTGTATTGTGCTAAAATAATGGAGCATGCTCAGTGCTAGCTAGTGAGTATGGTGTTTTGCTAATATCTGCAGCTGGGGCAGCTGTAGTTGACAACCATCTATTTTTAATTCAATGGCCTTGCTCTTCTCCAAACTGATTTCTCTTTCTACCCTGACTTCAAAGACACAGATGAATAACAAATAAGATACTATGTCACACACCTCACATATGAAATGTGGATATTCATATTATCCTGTCTGCTGTAAGTAGACGTTGGGGAACATTTTGGACTGCACTACAGGGAAAGGAATGGGCTATATAGATTGTATTTGGCATGTTCATCGCAGTGTATATCATACACGAAACTGGACATCAAATCATGGACTTACTTCCACTTCACTAACTAGCCTCACCCACCACCACATATTATTTCCAGGCTGGCCATTTAGTAAGGAAAGGAAACTTGACTTACTCTACTAAAGGGCAGGGTGAAGGATTAGAGCAGAGCTTTTGATATGGAGTGTAGGGGTCACTACGCTGATCATCGATTCATCATCTTTGGCTTATTCAGTCACTGTACTAGTTGACGGAAGTCAAAGTGGGAAATATCTGAACAGGACTAAAATAAATCTGTTATAGGAAACCATTAAATATATTCTAGAATCACTTCACATACTAAAATCAAATGTGGCACATGCCATGAATGCATTTTCCAATTTTTTGGGAGGCTGGGATGGAACAAATTAGGAAGAAATAAAGGAGTGAAGTATTAGGAGGTGACTTAGTGGGCGAAGGGAAACACACCTTGTGTGTTCAGTTTGCAATGTATTGAAATGTAAATGCTGTGGTAACTGAAGCAGAAGCACATTGCACAGCCAAAACTACTGCAGTCATATGACGTCAAGAATCAAACCATACTGCACTTCGGTCATAGGTGGCAAAATGCCATAAGCGGGGAGGGTGGTTTAATGATGGGATACATCTGGCTCACTTAACAAATACATTGAGTCAAGGGAGTAGAACAAAAATAAAAAATACCCCCCACTTTGAACCATAGCTTTGATAATCCTACATAGACAAAATAAGCGAAGTAGGTGAGCAGCATGCCCCTCTCCATGAGAAGAGCTGTCTTTCTTATTCATCAAAACAATCCAAATATTCATTCATCCTTACATTCTAATTCAACCATAGCCACCATCATTAAGCTTTACTTTCTCTCATATAGTCTTTCACCAACAGCCTTCCTTTCACCCATCTATCCCTTAACCCACCCATGCACCATTTCACCCACCACTTTTTCACTCATATACCATTTTCCTTTCTTTTAACCTTCCATTACTTGAAGTTACCCTCAAGCCATCAATGCTCATTATGTGCAGCTTATGGTGTGTTGCAGAAGAGGCCCTAATAACTCAACCACCACTGCAGCTGGTCAAGCTTTGAGGGGGGGTTACCATCAGGAGTTGACTATGCCCTGGTAATAGCTAGTGAATTTACTTGTCAATAAGCAAACAATTTTGTGACTTAGCAGTGCCTATCACTGCCACCACTTCTCTCCCTCCAACTGACTTGCCTCCTGCAGTGGCACTGGAGCTGGGATCACTGGTGGTCTGTGTGGCTAGAATAAAACATTATACATATTTTAGATGCCAGATACGCCACCCTTTAATGTTTTCAACCAAAAATTACAACCACAATACCTACAGCTCTTGGCATTTGGTTGGTTCAAACAATGCTAGACAAGCCAGGCGTGGAATAATGCTCAAAGATAGACATATGCTGTTTGTTGGCAAATGCAATGGGAGTGGGACCTCATACATTTTTGAGCCATGCTGCACTGTCATGGAATACTGCTGGTATGCTGTATAAATGAAAATGAATGAGACAGTACACAACATTGAGGGGGTCCATGAAACGAGGGTCACTCTCTCATGAACTCAACTGTTGGCGCACAAGCAGGAAAAAGAGAACATTCTCAACAAACAATCATGAGGAATATTTTTTTGTAATACTAGCTTACTTGGGCCTCCAATCTTCATGGTAGACATTAGTGGACCAAATAAATGTGTTATTCTTAGTCTTACTCTTACGGCACCACAAGATATGTAGAAGAAAGAGGGAAAGATTTCCAACAAAGCAGAAGATAACTTAGTGAACTGGGGGCATATGTATCAAAATCCTTTATTACGATTCTCAAATAGCGATTTTTTGAGAATCGCTATTTGAGAATCGCAAAACGGGATGTATTTAAAAATTCGCAAATATTTTGCGATTTCTTGTTATTCCTTAATTGCGATTAGCAAATTGCGAAATCGCAATTAAGGAATACCTTCCCATTCATTCCTATGGGCCAGGAGGCCTATAGGAATTAATGGGAAGTAATTCTCAATTTGCGATTCGCAATTAGAGAATCGCAAATTAAGAATAATTTCAAGGGTGCAAGGGTGTCATAAGGACACCCTGATTCACCCCTGAAATGAGCATGTGTGCACATATGGCACACATACATGCCCTAAGGGCATGTATGTGCGCCACATGGCACTTTGAAAAATGCCAAAAAGTGCATTTTTCAAAGAAATCGGAAATTACCACCAACTTGAAGTTGGTGGTAATTTGCGATTTCTTAAGGAGAAATGGCACAACTTGGGTGCTTGTTACATAGCATTTAAGGAATCGCAATTTGCGATTCCTTAAATGCTTACGCAAAATTAAGGAATCGCAAAATTAGCGATTCCTTAATAATGCGATGCGAAAATGGCTCATACATGGCGTTTTGCGATTTTGTATTCGCAAACGCTGTTTTTTTTGCAAATCGCAGCGTTTGCGAATACAAAATCGTTTGATACATATGCCCCCTGGTGACTGGAAAAAGTCACCTACCAAAAAAGAAAACCATATAATATAAGGAGAAAAAAGATAATGCAGGGATAACAGGAATGAAACAAAAATTTAATCCATTGTGCTTTGCATGAGTGGGTTTGTATCCCGTCCTCGTCACCATGGAAGAAAGACGTCAGCTAAGGGTGCCAGAGGACCATTATTTCTCACCTGCAACACCAGACTCCAGGGAGCAGCTCTCATCCTGGACCCCAGCATCAACATTCCAATATACCCCAAGATTCTACCCTAAGCCCACAACAATCATAACAAAACCCAGCATTAGAGAAATGATAAATAAATAATAGGACTTACTGGTGTAAAAGAGCCCTCAGCATTGACACTGGTGGTTGGCGCCTCCTAACCAGCTTCTTATGGACCCTCAACAACATCCCTCTTCTGGGCCTTGGATGCTGATGTAAGACATGAATAGGAAAAGAAAACAGATTAGTGACTCAGTTAATCTCTACAGAATTACAAACGCAGTCACAGAATTGTACTTCTCCAAAACAGGTCACCTATAGTACTAGTTTTGAATCTATCGACTATCGTTGAGTTGCCCATACTAATTCTAAAATCCCTATTCCAAATTTCCTTAACAAATACTACATTTGGAAGTAATGCATTGCAGTGAATGATCTTTGATTCTATTCTAATTTCTCAATCTCAAGTTCAACCCCCTTGATGGACCAACTCAGTCTCCCTTTTTTGCAATGCATACATGCATACTACGCATTGCTGTTAGCTTGGGACTGTACGAGCTACATAAAAAAGTCAGAGAGAATGCTAACTCACTGTTATCACTTATTCACTATGGTGACAGGATGACAGTCTGCAATGGCTTCTTAACTAATCATCCAAAGCTAATGGCAATGATGAGTATGATTACGTTCTGCTTCTGAGCACCTGCCGAGCAGAAACTAGAAACTGGATCACATAATAATAGCCCAATGTAAACTAAACGTAACTTACCTCTGAGTGTGAGCAGGATGATATTCAGTTTTTTTTTAGCATTGTAGAAAACAAACACAACAAATAATTAATACTCACCGAGCCCCAGAATCTCAATGCCTAGCAAGTCGAGGAGGTCCAGGTCGTGGTCCAACATATCCGCCCCTCAGTTCGTCAGCTGATGGACCGTACGCCGAACATGGCGAGTGCGGCCTTCCCAAGTGCAGCGGATGGTCCTGTAGGCGCTATTCGGTGACAGGCCTGCCACATGCTAACAGAATGGAGGTGAGGTGCTGCTGCACACAAAAGAAATGAGTGCTGCCACCTCCTCTTCACCAAAGATCGCCCAGGGCTGCACGCCTGGGCAGCAGTGCCACCTGCAATGGAGTCGTCCTCCCTCCATGGTGCTTGGTGGGTTAGAAAAAATAAAAGGAAAGGAAAGAAGCAGGAAGTAAGGGAAAATAAACAAAATGAAAGATACAGAAAGTGACAAAAAAACATGAAAAAAGTTCCCCAAAACATAAAATACACAAGGGCACACAGTAATATAAAAAATAAAAATGAGGGGTAGATACGTTTGAAAGGGGGATGATTAAAGAGATTAAAGAGGGATTAAGATTAACTCCATAACAGAAAGCAAAAAAACAAAACGGCCATGCCCATGCAGACCACATGGTGCAGTTTACGTCTGATTTAGAACACTAGGATGCATGTGAGGACCGCATGCTTCCATACGCACCCAATTTGAAATACAAAAACAAAATCTGCATTCCCATTGCAAGGAGAACAGGCATGCCTGAAATCCCTGCCCGCAAGCGAAACACTGCGTAGTGCGGAGGAGTTTTTTTGCGACTTCATGGAGTTCCGCTTCTGCCCGGGCCTAGACTTTACAACATTCACCTTCGATGTAACAGAGTACGTGCAGTTTGGTGCACTCTGAATGTGACAGCATGCCTTTAATACCGCAAACGGAGCACAAACACAATGAATGGAGGTTAATTTTACCGGGGAGGTGGTTACCCAGGGGCGGCTCCCCTAAATAGGCATCAGGGCTCCACCCCCTGCATTTTTCCACACAATTGTTAAATGTCCCAACGTAACCTTCTGCATATATCCAAGCCTCTTTGACGGCGGGCAACACGGCAGGGATGCCACTCCCAACATATCAAACATACTCCAATGTTCCATTCTCAAAGAAAAACTCACTGGTGCCGTGGCCTCTATATAAAGACGTGCTTTATTCAACGGAAGTCCCTACGCGTTTTGGAGTTACAGTCACTCCTTGTTCACGGGCAGAGATTCAAAGTGCAGTTCATTCTTTTAAAGTTACAGCGTTCATTTCTTGTTAACTTTAGTAAACATAGTAGACATACTGTCAACCTTATTGTTGCAAAATAAAGTTTTGTTCAAAATTATCTCATTTGTAAACACAAAGCAGATGTATTATTGCAGTTCTAAATATGTGTTTTAAACATACTACATATTTTATAAACATGACAAAATTCATTGTCAAAACGACACAAATATTGTACCCCAGTGGGTGTTAATCCTTCAATTCTAGTATCATTTCAATTTGTAACAAATACATAATATTTTCACTCAAGTGATCACATCCTTCCGGTAGTACAATGTCTTTTAATATACTTTTTAACCTAATACGTCTGCTTGTCTGTGATCTGCTTCAATCCTGCAACAAACCAAAAAATCCATGTTAACTAGATGAACTGCTGCGTGAAATTTCTAGAATAAAAAACTTTAAAAACTCTTAAAAACATATATCGACGAATGCAGTTTCTGAAACATTTCTTTATCTTAGATGTACTGACATTTCCTCCTCCTGATTCAAACCTATTGGGCACATGGTGTTATATTTAATAATCATTTTTGATTCCCTCTTTCTCAGTTCCAATGTTCGATTGCCCCCCCTTTCCCTTTGGGGGACACTATCCAACACATAGAACTTGTGAAGATTTGCATTTTGATTATGTTTGGCATAGAAATGGCGGGCCACTGGATATTGCTTGTCATTTTTATTCACAGCTCTCAAATGTTCTAAGATCCTCTTTTTTGCTTTGTGGATGGTGCTTCCAATATAAAATTGGTTACATGGACATTTAAGTGCATAAATTGCATATTCTGTATCACAGGTCAAATGCTTCAGGATTTTATATGCTGGTTTATCATTACATAACTTTACAGTTTTACAACTTTGGCTGAATTTACATGCTTTGCGTTTATTACAAGTATAGAAAACTTGTATTGCATTTGGTTTCTTTGGTTCTTTAATCGTACTTGTCATAAGTATATCTTTCAGTGATTTGGCTTTCCTAAAAGTAATTGAAGGATAGCTACCTATGCTTTGTTTGAGATCATCATCCGTCCTTAATACTTCCCAAAATTTATTAAGGCTCTTTCTCACATCCCAAGCTTGATTGTGATATGTTGTGATAAACCGTATCTGATCATTGGTTTGTACTTTTTCTTTTCTATTCATAGAAAACATTTCTTCTCTTTCAATTTTAGTAACTTTCTCAATGGCTGAATTGATAGTAGCCTTACTATAACCCCGTTCTAGGAATCTCTGACTCATGATTTTTTCTTCAAACACATAGTTCTCATCTGTACTACAATTTCTTTTGGCGCACAGTAATTCACCAAATGGAATACTGTGAGTCAGATTTTTTGGATGACAACTCTGGGCATGCAATAGACTATTGCCAGCTGTAGCTTTTCTGAACAATTTACTACATATCTTATTATTGTGAATTTCCAATCGTAAATCCAAAAACTCAATGGAGCTACTGTTGGTTTCACACGTAAATTGTAAATTCAATGTATTTACATTCAAATCAGCAACAAAGTCTCGTGCCTGAGTTTCCATGCCCTTCCATATGCAAAAGATATCGTCAATATATCTTGCCCAGAGGACGACGTGGTCATTGTATTGTCTGATGTTTCTGACAATCTGCTCCTCCCACCAGCCGAGGTAGAGACCTGCAAAGCTGGGGGCGAAGCAGCTTCCCATCGCCGTTCCCTGGGTCTGTCTGTACATCAGTTTATTAAACAAGAAAAAATTGTTTTTAAGACAGATTGAAATCATTTCTATAATCATTTCTGTGTGCAAAAAGAATGACAAAGATCTTCCCTTAAGGAAGTGTCTACAGGCATCAATCCCCTTGTTCTGGGGAATGCTTGTATATAGACTACATACATCCATGCCCATTAACAAATATCCATCATCCCAGGTGATTTCTTTAATGATTTTCAAAAAATCTCCTGTATCTTTAATATATGATGGTAGACTTTGCACGAGGGGCTGCAGGAAATGGTCAACATATTTTGATATGTTCTCAAGGGAACTTCCTCTTGAGGACACAATTGGTCTCCCTGGTGGAATAGTGGCATTTTTGTGTATTTTAGGTAATAAGTATAATACTGGTATTATGGGATCTTTGCATAGTAAAAACAAATATTCTTCCCATTCAAGGATGCCTTGATCACGCCAGTCAGTTAATTTATCTAACAACTCTTTGTTTGCATTTTCTTACACATTTTTAGATGTGAGACAGTATTTTTCTTTATCCGCCAATTGTTTTTGACCTTCCTCTAAATACATCTGGAGAGGCCAGATGACCACATTCCCTCCCTTATCGGATTTTTTGATTACAATATCTCTCCGATCTTCTAAATTCTGTAGAACATCTCTGTGTGTTTTTTTTCATATTTTGTACACTAATCAACTCTTTCTTTTCAAGTTTCTTCAATTCATTTATCATTCCTTTTTCAAAGCAATTAATTGCCTCATTATTGATACAGGGGATAAAAACAGATTTAGGTTTGAAGTGGGTCCCACCACTCATTCCAATGTCAACGTCAGTATTGATTAAGTTTAGAAATGGATCATTGATAAAAGGTTCTACATTTCCAAGTTTATAAACCGTATGTAAAGTATCAATATCATGTGTTGTCAGCGTTGTGGGATCCACCCTACCACCCTCCCTACTCGATAATTTACTGTTTGCGAACCATTTCTTTAATTTCAACTTCCTTATGAAATTGAATAAGTCTATTCGTATTTCCGTATAATTAAACTTTGCTGATGGACAAAAGGACAACCCCAGTGATAGTACTTCAAGTTCAGTTTTAGAAAAATTGTAATTAGAAAGATTCACCACAGTCATTTTCTCTTTCATTTCTTGGCCTTTCTTCCCCTTGTTATCATTCCCACAGGGTTGTCTTGTAGACTGTTGTTAAATGTCTGCATATTTAAAAAAAGAAAAGAAAAATGTTATTAAGAAAAACATCTACAAGTTCACTCACGCTGGCTGGCTGAGGGCTGCAATCACCCTCAGCCAGTCTTGCTTTTGTATAAACACTGGGCTCTGTTATCTATGCAGAAAGATAGACATGTATTAATCCCAGCTTCAATGCATTTTCTGGGCTGAGGCTTCACACAGCCCTTAGGCCTGTGATGTCATCAGCCCAGCAAAGCCATTGCCTCGTGGGTTGAACTCCACCCCCTGAGGCGTTTGCTATGAAGTTAGCCCTGGGCGCTTTAGCCAGAAGCCCTGCAGTGCCAAGGGCTTTCTGTCAATCAGCGAATTTAAGGTCTGTCACCCCACTCTTTCACAGCTCTTTACAGAGTATGGTGGGGTTAGCCTCACTGCACTGGCCACACCCCTTCCTGTGACGAATTTTGAAGGGGTGGGGTTAGAGGGTGCAGGCAGGAAGTTGAGCACTAAGTCTTCGTAGTTTGCCTGCACAGCTTTGATGCAACACTGAACACACTCCAGTACTGAGCTTTCTCATCTGTGCTTCGAGTACAGTGCATTTCCAGGGGGAATATGCCTCCTTACATTGCATGCCTTTTCTCCGCATGCAATTACAACGCAGTCTTTACAATGACCGCATTGTAACAACGCATACCATTAACTTGAAAGTCGTAACAATGACTTGCCTTAGGGTGGGGCGATGGATGTTGAAATAGTATAATTTACTATTCCAACTCCAGTATGTGCAACAGTAGGGAAGGTGTTTGATTTTAAATTCAACACCTTCTGCCCCCTCCGCAAGTCATTGTTACGACTTGCAGGGTAATGGTACGCGGTTGTTGTAACGACCGCATTGTAATTACATGCATTGAAAAGGATTTGTGGTAAGCGCTGTTTACCTTCCAGGGGCAGTTAATTTCCTTTAGTGGAGAGATCGATGCTGTACAGGAGTGTGCACTACAGTGCAAAGTTAAGCCAAGCAGGTGAGTTTAGCACTGTGTGCACTGAGAGGTAAGGCACTCGAAATCCGAGCACTGATCTCTAGAGTCTGCTCTGTATACATGTTCAAATGTGCTTTCTTTCTGGCAAAAGTAGTAAACATATACAATCAATGCACGTTCAATAAGTAATTGATAAAAAATGCCAGTTCGAAGAACAATCTGGTGTATGCAATTAAACACCAATTCACAGTGATTGTGAATATTTACTACTTTTGCTAGTGGAGTCTTACGAAAGAAAAATCAACGCCCATTTTGTCTTTATAATTGAAATTAGGAACGTCGATTTTCTTTTTTCTGCGAAAGTAACACAAATCCCTAGAAGAAAGAAGCTGAGCAAATTGGCACAGAGATGTGATTTCACTGTTTTCTTTTCGTGATTTGCTGTTTTTAGGAGCAAAACAATAAAGTTTGAAATGGCAAAATGCAAAGAATCATTTTGAGTGCCATAAAACAGCACTGATGACTACAACCTCTCAGGGACCCCTCATTGTTTTACTCAATCATGATTCGGAGGACAGCCTGTACATGCCTTTCCATTTACCAAGATAATTGTGTTGTTATGTGTTCAATGCCAAGCACAAAAAAGCAACAATCATTCCACATCTCTGTTAATTTCCTGCTTTGCACATGCTATATTTGTCCTGCTAATTATCTTCACACACTTTCAATGACTGGTCACAGTGCTTTACTGAAAGATGTGTTGCTGTTAACCTGCAACTATGCTCTTAATGCTTTTGTATTTCTGAATCTCTGCAGTAAGACTGGTAACACTACACGTTTCCAATTCCTTTGTGTGCCTTGCATAATAAACACAGCACCAAAGTCAAAATACGTTAGAATGGGGAGAGCAGTTGGCCTAACGGTTAGGGGCGCTCGACCTCGGACCTGGGGGAACTGGGTTCGAGTCTCAGTAAGGACGCTAAACCTCCTGTGATTCTGGGCAAATCACTTAATCTCCCCGTTCACAACACTAAAAATAAATGAATGTGTGTCCTCATGTAACGTAACTGGTGCTAAGTAAAGCGCTCTGATTGGGTTCGGGTCAAGTTCGAGCTGTATAAATCTCTGCAAAAAAATTTAAAAAAAGGTGAACACATATTCTATCCACAAAGTTTATGATATTTCCCAACCGATTTTACTGGTAAGAACTGATAACAATAGGGTTATATTTGTCATGTTTCCATACATTGGGCCTCCTTCAAAGGGTGATGGATCTTTAAAAGAAAGAGAAACTCTAGTCATGTTTATGTGTACCACAAGCAATTAATGCACAAAAAAGAGCAAATGCTTGTGTCCTGAGCTTATACTCAAGACCTTACTATGTTGATGCTTCTACTTTATGGAAAGGCTTTGCACTGCAGTGCATTCAATTTTTTCCTAAGGTGTAATATCCGAGCACCCATTTCCTCTTTTAAATATACTCATTATCTTTAGCAGCTGGGAGCCCTGCATGAGAACTAACTTCATGTTATGAAGGAATTATAAAACACATCAAAATGTCCTAATGCATTGTAGCTTTGTAGTCGTACAGAACTCTAAAAACATGAATATTGCAGCATACATTAAAAAAAACAGAAATGTATAACTCAGTGTCTTCACTCTAGCATTATTCATGGTCTTAAAATGAATTCCATTAAATTATTAGAGCATGATAGTCTGCTACAAAGGGCAATACAGGTTATAGGCCTTCTACATAAGTTATATGCCAAAGTCACATGTTCTAAGTAATTCTGATTAAAGAAATTATGCTGGAAAATGCACAATCTCAGCCATTTGTTGAAACAAATTCTTAGGGGGATAACATCTTTCCTTACCCCACAAAGCCAGTCTGAGCTAGAGCAGTGGCAAAACATGACTGTGCTAAGACACACAGGGGCATATTCTCAAGGAGCGATCGCTGAGTTAACGGCACATTAGCACAGCCAAAATCACGTTAAGTACATCGCCCTATTCACAAGCTGGTGCTGACAGCCAATATCACCAGTTTTCCGGCGATAGCATCCTCAAAAAACATCGCCATAGATGTATCCGGCAACTATCGCTAATGAGATGCAGAGTAGGCATTCCCTAGCACAAAGCCGGGACAACACCACTCCACAACATTCTCAGCGACCAGCCACATCGGTGATAAGATCACAAAACGGGCGATAAGGCACGTTAGCACCAGGCAACTATCACCTGTTCAGACCTGGTGCAAAGTCGGACCACAGTCTGCACCACAAAAGCGCGCCCAGCCCAGAGCCACACCTGAAGAACAACAGATGCCATGGAGCCACTGAACATGCGTGCCGGACACCCAAGAGAGCCACAGCACCCACCGCCACCACCCCCAGGACCCCAACCCTCAAAAGGCCCCCCCCCACCAGACCACCACAGAGGCAGCGCAGACAAAGACAGTGGACCCCCAGGAAACACACCAGCTTCACAGACCCAACACCTGACAATGTCATTGCCCACCAAAGGCCCAAAAGGACAACAATCCTATGCATCCTGACCATCATTACCCAACAGGCTGATGGCACCAACACAGCGTACAACCAACATCCCACCCCACACAAAGCTGCTGGCTGTGCTGCACCTGTTGGCCTCTGGAACCCCCCTACCAACACCTGCCAGAGTCGGAGGAGTCTCACAGCCAGCCACATCCAAGTCCCTCACACCTGTCCTGGACATCACCATCAGCCTGGTACCCCAGTCCCTATACGTCCAACACAATGCGCAGGATCCGCTGGAGACCAAGCAAGGACCATAGGCCATAGCTGGGGGCACGCACGTGTTGGGGGGAAATCCACAACACACATGTCATACATGTGCCCCCTGGTGACACATCACACAATCACCGCAACATAAAGCACACATCTCACATCAATGTGCTGGCAACATACGAACACAAATGTCGTTGCCAAATACCAAGCCAGTGTGCATGATTCCATCATCCTACAACAGTCCAACTTCAACCAGCGCTCCCAGGATGGCAGAAAGGGAAATGCACAGCCCCTTGGCAAGACCCAAATGAACACCCCACACACCTCAACTCCACAACCATGCAACTCACAACTCTGGCAATGAACACGTCACAAAATAACACACAACATGCAAAACAACATACCCACCCACCAGACACGACAGAACAACTTACTATGGTAACCTGGGCAAGCCGTGAACATGAGCCCTCAACTGCATGGCACCTCAGCCACACAATAGCTGAATGAGGGGAGATGTGGGAACCAGGCATGTGTGAAGGAGGCAGGAGAACCATGATTGTGAAAGCACACAATATCAAGAGTGGCGGAGATGTGGTGGACAGACCGCAGTATGCAGAACACACCCATATCCATGGTGACATACACCACTGGTGTATGGAGTATAGTGGACAGTGGACGCAACCATGTTACCCCAGCCCGTGGGGGAGTCCAAGGATATGTTGCCTGTTATGCCCCCCTCGTAAGCGTGAGTGGAGTGGGATGGCCCGGCGTATGCAAGGCCAGCGTAAGGGTGTGAATAAAAAGCACGTATCCCTGGGTGTGGTTCTCTTCCGGAATGCCCAACGTCTCTGCCAGGGCGGTGCTTCTCACCTCGCCGCGAGGCTGACGCCGTCCTCGTGAGTGGAGTTGCCTGTGATCCTGTGCGCCTGTCGTACCCAGGCCCACTTTACCCCAAACTCGTCAGGCCCACCCCTGCGCAGCCAGGCCACACAGATCAACTGCCGACACTGGCGTGTGTCAAGGAGGCCCCACCACATGCCGGCGCAAGCTCCAAGCCCGAGGCCCATGACCTTGGCAGCCTCCTCAGACTATCACGGCCTCCACAACACAGGCACGCTTGACTCCTTTCTCATTTACGTACTCTACTGCTGCCTCTGGCCGTCACTACAGTCAAGTAGGTCATACATTTGGAACTGATTCTTGATTACACGATGGCAGAGTACATATGTTAATTGCAGAGTTAATATCTGTGTACTCCCTTTGAAGTGGTGCCACCAACTCTGTGCATGGCATCCCTACGACACCTGTCTGTTGTCCCCTGCTGACTACTGCTTCTGGCCTACACTACGGACAAGTAGGTCACACATTTGGAACTGAGTCTTGATCATACATTGTCCGTGTACGCACAATAATGAAGATTCTACTTCACTGTACTCCCTTCGATCAGGTGGGAGCAACATTGTGCATAGCATCCCAACGACACATGGCTGTGGGCCCACGCAGACTACTGCTCCCGGCATACGCTGCACTTGAGTAGGCCACAGAAATGGAACTGAAGATCGATCATTCAAAGGCAGAGTAAGAATCATTGCACGCAAGGAGAGGCGTAAGAGGAAGACGTGGTTCAGTCAGGAGGAAAAAGGATCATCATTACGGAGGTGATCGAACACCACCGACAACTGCCCTGGTGTCACTAACTCTGTGCATCGCGAGCCAATGACACGTGGCTGTGGGCTACTTCAGACCGCTGCCTCCGACCCATGCTGTGGGCAAGTAGGTAACACATTTGGGACTGAGTCTTGATCACACATTATCCGAGTACGCACATTGACGAAGAGTTTATTTCACTGTACTCCCTTTGATGTGGTAACACCAAGTATGTGCCTGGCCTCCCAACCACACGTGTCTGTGGGCCCCTGATGACTATGCCGTCGGCCTACACTGTGGTCCAGCAGGCCTCACACCAATCCACTTTAGTACGTACCAGACAGGACACGTCATTGTCGCTGATTGAACACCCGCTCGGCTCTGGTGCTTTTGCCTCCGTCAACCACAAGTCACCCCCAAATGTCATCTCAACATTGTGTGTTAGAGTTCCAGGAGGGGCTTGCTGAAATGCATCTGGCCCTTGCTGACCACTGCCTCCGGCCTACACTGCAGTCGAGTACGTCACACACAATTTTGAATTCAGCCTTGATTTATTAATGGCTGACTTGATGTCATTGTACAGGCCTCATCGCATACTGCATCCCCTTTCAGCCCCGGTGCCACTAAGTCTGTTTCCCGAGACCCATGGACACTTTCTGGTTGGACTTTGGTGGCGACTGAGTCCATGGACTTGGGGTTGTCATCGCCATCATGTCGGTGATACTGACTTTGTGGCAAAAACTATGCCGTGTCATTCCACTCCTCCATTTGCTGCTTCACTGGTTCACTGTCCCCCGCAACCCTCTGCAACATACACCTTAGACATTGATGAGGACCCACTCAGGTCGCATGGCCCATCTGACTGCACCGCAAGTCACCCTCCCGTACCTGGGTGCCTGTGCCAGCCGCAGTGCATCCAGGGCCACTAATTCTGTGCTGGTCAGGTCCAGGACAGATTCTTCTGAGATATTGTATGGCCTCTGAGGCGATGGCCTTGGGGTCATCAGCGTCATGTGTCTGTGGCCTTACACTGTCCGCAGCCTCCGGCCTCAACTGTTGCCCACCAGGGCTCACACATCAAATCAAGTCCTGACCGGCCCGGACATCGCATCACCACAGGAGGCACACGCAACCACCTCCAGGACCATCTCCAACCACAAAATGCCAGTGTCGAAACGGTCATACTGGCAGACTGACGGAGTTGCTCGCACATGTCGTGGATGCCATCTTCTGCCTGATCCCCTGCTCAGCACTCCAGGTGCCACTGACTCAGTGCACCACAAATCATCGTCCATTACTGTCTTGGTTATGTACTGTGGTGAGTTCACGCAGCAATGTCACCTCAGGCGGTCTGGGAGAACTCAGACGACAATGATGAAGATGATGCAGGTGCAACACCGCCCCACTGCAGCTGCATCATGTAGGTCCCGAAGAGACAGAATCTTAGACATTTTCTTCACATGAGCGTGCTCAGCTCTGGTGCCCCAGGCTCAGCACACTGCAGCTCACTGACACTTCTGTTTGCTCTTTGTGTGCCCTCTGGACTTGCTCAGGCTACCTCCATGATGCTCTGCAGTTGTCCCTGTAATGCTGGTGTTGTATGTTTCCGTATTCATATTGTTCACTGTTGTATTTGTTGCCAGCACCAACAACTCCATGAGGGATGGCTTGCACTCACCCCACACACATCCAGCACAGGCGTCACTGTACATGTGGCCCTGCCAATAAAGGAACGGACGCACGTGCCCGTAGCCAGTTCAGCCTGATATCTGCTTGTGTCCCTGTGATCTTGTTGTGTTCATGAGGCCCCTGGGCCCAGCGACATTACATTCTGCTGTGTACAGGGGACATGTTACCGCAGGCAGCAGGTTAGAGCTTAGACATGTCGCTTTGTCGTCACCCACTCAATTCGTAAGGGGAGTGGACTGGGCCGTCGTACGCAGAGCCAACGTGGGTGTGTGACTGATATGTGTGTGTCTCTGGGCCCGGTTCTGGACTGGGAATGTACATCTGCACGTGTCTCTATGGCAGTGTGGGTCTCCTTTGTGGGATGTAGGTGGTCGCTGAAGGGTATTGAACACTCACGTATGTGTTCTAGTTCACCTTCCATGGTCTCGAACCACACCCGCACCTGTTGGGCCACCTCCTTTTGACGTTCTGACACCTGGAATTAGGGTGCCATGTGTGGGTCGGTGAAGTGTTGTGAGCCAGCCGTGCTTTCGGGTGCTCCATGCTGTGTGGTCTGTTGCAGGGGCTGGGTTCTCCTCTTAGTAGCTTGTCTACCCTGGTCCTGGTGGTGGGTTGCGTGAGATTTCCATGGGCTGTTGTAGGGCGTCGGTGTCGAAGGTGTGGTGTTCATCTCCGGCATCACTGATGGGTTGTCTGGTCTGACCTGCTGGAGGTGTTGTTTGTCTCTCTGCAATGTGAAGGGGAGATGCATGCTGACATTGTGTTGACATTTGTGTTGGCGCATTGTTCTTGTAGACATGCAGATTGTGTGACAATGTACATTGTGACTGTTTAGGCGGTGCTGGCAATTTGAGTTGGGACAGTGGACATTTGGACTACATGACTGATGTGAGGTTGTACCCGTACATAGGCATCTCACAATGTGATTGGCCTGTTTCTGCACATGGGTGGGCCCAGTTGTGTCCCCTGTTCTGCAGTGTCAGTGTTGCACTTTGTGCCACATTGTCATGGGATATGCTGTGATTGTTATGTGTGTGTGCTGCAGTGTGCCACGGGGATGGGGGACAAGTCCCTGTGTCATTGTGGTTGTGCAGTGTGCTACACATCGTTGTGCATGTGTGCCATTGTGCCCATCTCCCCCCGTACCCCCAGTCCCTGTTGGATCCTCACCCTGTTGTTGTTGTGTCAGGTTGTCTCGCGCTGTGTCCGTATTCCCACCTCCTTGCACCGTCTCCACATTGATGACTGGCCTCCATTTCCTCCAGCTCCTCCTGTGGCCTCTCACCTCCTGTCGCCTTTGCTGCCTTCCTGTTGGCAGTGGCTTTGGGCCTGGTTTATGTTTTCACGTCATGCCAGCGCCTCTTGGCCTCATCCATTGTCCTCCTCAATACTCCTGCTGCATTCCAGGTGGTCTGATTGTGGGACAATTGCTGGTAGTGTTCTGTCACCTCCGTGACGCTGGTCTTGTTTTCCTGCGGACTGCACCCCGTCTTCCTCTCCCTCTTCTCCTTGGCCTTCCCTGACCATGTTGTTCCTTGCTGGTGGTCTGTGGGGCTTGTGGGGTTTGCGTTGGCCTTTGCGCTGGGTCAGGGTGCATCCATGTTGCTACGCACTTTGGATTCTTTCTGGTGTGTAGTTTTTGTAGCATTTTCCCACCAGACGCATGGGATTTGCAGGCCTGCGGCTGGTTTTCGCGGCTTTTTGTATCGAGATTGGCCTCATTGCCGGAGTTATTGCATTAGTGTTTCGCATTTTTGCGGCGTGGCGTTGATTTTAACGCGGACACTTGACGCGTTATCTGGTGACTATCACATGGTACCGCTGCGTTGTGAATACCTGGTTAACACAGCGTAAAACTCCCACTATCAACTGTGATGTTGGAGGTTGCGTTAAGTAACTTTTGCCATGGTTATCACACGTTCTCGGGAATATGCTCCACACTTTCACATGATGTTCAGCACTTTCAAACTCCACCAGCCACCAGTGAGGTTACCACAGATATAGCACATTGTTCCGTGGCTATCTCTTCATTATATCGAAGGTGACCTGTCTAGGTGATCTAAAATAATGTAAATATATACACTGATCTGACGCAATGGTGCGGCAAGCATAAACGGCACACCAAGGTCACTCAAACATACCATAATGTGTGTCAGGCTCACCGTCGAACAAACAAGCTGTGTTTGTCGAAGCTTGTGAAATGTCACCGGCAATAGTGGAAAGTGAAAGACCTTCTAAGCAAAGCTGAAGGCAGTTAGGCACAAGCTCAAGATATGGGGCGGGAGTAAAGGCGAAGTTCTGAAGTCCACAGATAGAAATTTGCATTTCCTGACATTAAATTCACGGACCTCGTATAGGCAAACATGAAAGAGAGTTAGTTATGCACCATATGGCCATTATGTAAAGGAGTACATTTCCACCTCACATCCGCCGTCTGCGACACAGACACAGCACAAGGGCACAGCAATCAGCCTCGGAGCTACTGAATCTTGCATTCGGCAGATAACTTGAATTGGAATTCAACTCTGCTAAAAATTTTGAGTGCTAAAAAGATAGCAGGAAAGTCCCGTTTGGGGGAAGGTTCCTTATCTAGCCTGTCAGTTTGTTTACTGAATAATTCAATATTTTTCTAAGCATCCTGTTTGGCTTACTGCTTGCATTTCTTGCTTCTTTTACCCAAAAGGATTTTTGGCAAGCAGTTTTGCAAGTCCAACTGTTACATGCTATCAAATTCAGATGCACAATCCTGCCTGAATTAATTCTTTTTAAATTATAAAAAATCAACCATGTACAATGAAAGCACGAATATCTCCTGGCGTAAATGGTGAAAAACAAGAGGATTTCTGTTCATTTCATTGATTATAAACGTCCCCACACTTTTCTGGCTTGGTTTTAAATCAAATCTTTCTGCAATCCACTGAAGTTGTATATTTTCCATTTTATTTATATTTTATTGTATTTATTATAAACATTTATATAGAGCTGCAGGCAGGTATACATGCTTGGGAACGATAGTCCTAATAATCTGAAGTTCGAGATAAAATAGAGAAGGCCATATCACACTGTGGGATGTATTTGCTAATAATTTGCGCCGTTGTGACACCAATTGACGCACAATCTTTTTCTACCAATTTAATTTCCATAGCAAAAAATTTTTTGTGGTGGAAATTAACTTGAAAGTAACACAAAGCAGTCCATAGCACTGCTTTGTATTACTTAGCGCTAAGGGGGCATTCCATGGATGGTGCATGGGCACTGTCATGCAATCACCCATGATTTTTGATGCAAATCCCTATCTACTACAAAAAGTAGACAGGGTTTTGCGTCAAAATATAGCACCCATTTCAAATTGGCATTATCCAGGAGAAATGCTTTTATTTCTCCTTTCTTCGCTGACTTTGCAGGTGTGCTGTACTGTCCAGGAAACATACAAGGTGGGAAACGTTTTAAGGTTAGTCTACGCATAGCAGTTTGTACTGGAAGGGCATCTTTCCAGTAGAATGCCTATGCTAGACTCATGCAGACATCATTGCAGTATGGTGCAAAGGTGTGTATGTGGCGCTCAGCACCAAATTTCTGAGCTGGCACTAGGGAGAGGGGAGGAAAGAGCCATATCTCTGTAAACATGGCGCATTTGGCCCTCTTCTACTCACGCAACGAAGCGCTGAATATTTGTCTGCAGCGCTGTATTGCTTATGAATTCAGTAAGCCGGGGCCAAAATGAGCAATGCAAGTCTTAGTTTAACACTAGGTAAGGGTCACAAAACATTTCTGACTTATGCTTTTTCATGTCCTTGGTGGGAAGTTACGTCCATGCTTGCTCCGAACACCTTTTACCAAAAAGTGACCGCTAGGAGCTAAGCCACAGTATCAGCCACAGTTTTGGGCTGACTGGCGTCTGAAGTAATTGAAGAGCTGCAGTTGTGCTATTTTACCCCTTTAGTTAGTGGTAAATGGCTGTTTGTGTGAAAACTCTTGTTAGCCTGATCAGAGGTGAGCATATCCCAGTGATCTCAAGGAAATTAGGGTAAACTAGGATCAATATGTGTGCTCTAGACTTTTTCCCTCCGAGCAAAAAAACACATCACTTCAATTTTTCATGCATCACGTCCAGTTTCTTTAAATCAGTGGTTATCTAACTGTGGTCTGCAGACCCCTAGGTGTCCCGAACACATTCCCATGGGGTCCGCAGGCAGCAGTTTTAAAAGTGCTGCAAAGTTTCTTGCATAATCTGCAGTTTTATGGCAACAATAAAAGTGTCAAGCTAACTCCAGTGATTAATGTACCTGCTGGAGCGAGAAGGAAGATTTTCCAGTGGCAGCTTTGACTCATTTTAGGGAGTGCAGATGGCTAAAATGCCTGCTGTAAAGAACATGCACCATGCATTTTAAAAAACAGTATTTTGTGTGCATAGCTCAGTGGGTTACTGCGTTTGCCACAGATATTCTTTGGTTACTGTGCAGTTCAAAAGTTATAATCCCAAGCTATGAAGTGCCATCAAAGAGCTGCATGCAAACAAGTTAGTAAGTTATGTCTTCCCAGTCTTTCATTATCCTGATGCTGCTAAAAAGGTTTGTTTGGGTAGAAATAAATTCTTCTTGCTAAAGTCAATGCTGGCCACTGTGTTACATTCTGAATCCTGAATTTGTGCTTTTACAGACTAGGCCCTCTTAAAAAATGCCTACCACAATGGATGACATGTGAGTCCTACACTTTGTAGTCCCCTTTGCCTTATGTAACATTTTCAATACACTGATTTCCGCACATATGATTCATTGTCTGTGTATGTGTGTGATGTAAAGTGCTCTGACACGCTACACTGGTATGAAAGGTGCTATAAACCAAATGTAATACCTGTGACAGAGGGGCTATGGAGAGATGAGGGACACTGTAGAAGGGTGACAGTGAGGGAATTATTGAAGAGTAAATATTGTGGCAAATGTGTTGTAGAATGCACCAGCTTTTCCTTAATTTTCTTGGGGGAGAGACCGCCAAAGTCCCCTTTGCAGTGGTCAGGCTCACTCACTGCACTTGGTGCAGACCATATGGGAACTGGTCTGGCAACATTTGCCAGGGCTGCTTTGGGTTTCCAGTCTAGCCCTGGCAGGAGCAAGAGCCCCGTACTGCGAAATAAAACCAAACATATAAAAAATCAATCACCGAGATGCAGCACCTACCTCCCAATTAAAAGTTGCTGATTTTGCAAATGTTTTCAATATAAAATACTAAAATCTTTAGTAATTTGAGTATTTGTTTGAGGTGTGTGTGTTTAATTGTTTTAACCCCTTCGCTGCCGCGGACATTCCGCTGCAGCGCTGGGGGGGGCAGGGGGGCAGCGCGGTGGGCCTGTGCTCATGACGGAGCCGCTCCGTCATGAGCCACAGTTGAGCTGTGCTCATGACGGAACGGTTCCGTCATGACTCCGCCCATTTGCGTTGTCGCCCCGCACAGGCGGGGAAACAGCGCCGCGCAGGCGGAGCGGCCGCCAACAGGATTGTCATGACGGAACCGTTCCGTCATGAGCACACGGCAACCGTGGCTCATGACGGAACGGTTCCGTCATGAGCGGGGAAGGGGTTAATTACTATTTTGATGTTTGAAATTCAAATCGTACAAATTGCTTGGGGTCCCGGGCTTCCAGTAGTGACTCAACGGGGGTCCTCAGGAGTCAAAGGTTTGAGAACCACTGCTTTAACCCATTTATAAAGCAGTGAGACAGGTAAAATCCTACTTGATCTTATAGTTAGCTCAGTCCTTCATGTTGGTGAATTCCTAGACTTGTTGGAAGAAGGCTAAGTTTAGTTTATCTTGTTTAGGTGTTTGTGACTGGCATCTGCTTATTTTTGGCGTTGTCCCATCGGCACCTGGGTGTGTGTGTTTGTAAGTTCTTTTTCCTCTGAGCGGATGAGTATTGGAAGTTTAAATGTAATTTCAGCAATTGCAGGTTTTTACACTCAGTCAGTTTACTTTAGATATGCTTCAAAAGTTCCTGTTACAAGCAACTATTTACCACTTTCTTAAGTGGTAAAATAGCACTATGCTCGCTCTCCAGCTAAATATCAGAGAAGCCAGCCAAACACTTTGGCAGAAATTTTCAGTGCTCACTTGGGGTGATACAGCCCACAGTCTCAGACACATCAAACACTAATTATATACTTTCATTCATCGAAAACTTAAAATATCATAGGCAGGTTATTGTTAGCAAAATGCATCAAATTTGCGTTTTCTGCATGATCACCCCAAATGTTCTCCTTTCTATGGAGTCTATGTTTGCTGGTATTATGACTCTGTGAATGGAAACACTGCCATTCCATGTGAGTGTGAGTGCACTCTAACACTAAAACTATACTGTAAATTTGCTTTCTCCAGTTGGTTTACTAAACTTTCTGTAAAGCAGTGGTAGATGGCTCAGATTTGCACCAGTGGTTTGGTAGCTAGATGCCATATGTAGGCTACAGTATGTATTTATATTACTCAAATATATATATATATATATATATTACCTACTGGCGGTCGCCAGTAGGTAGTTATAGTTAGGACCACGTTTCCATAGGAAAACCTCAACATTCTATTTTGAATAACTTTGGCGCCGGTCGACGAATCCTCGCGAATTTCTCAAAATAGGTGGGGCGCTACTCTCCGCTCCTACCCTGAAAGTCTCGGGGGGATCCGTCAAGCGGGGGCTGAGATAAAAGGGGGGTCCCAAAACGCGTTTTTCCCATGCATTTTTCCATAGGACCTTTAGAACGAGCTACAGCCCGAACGGCTGAACAGAATTACTCAAAATTTGGCAGAGAGGTAGTCCCTAGGTCAAGGAAGTGCCTTTTGTAGGTTTGGTGTAAATCTGTTCAGTAGATTCTGAGAAAATAGCCTTTAAATCAATATATATATCTGAGCCCGCTTACGGTACGCTTACCGTACGCTTACGGTAAGCGTACGGTGGCGTGCGCGAGCGCGATTCTGATTGGCTCTTAGATCTTAGTAAACATTCGAATCGGCCGAAACCAGGAAGCGGCGGCCGCCATTTTGTGTATTTCACTCTGAAAAAAAAGAGTGAAAACAAGGAAAGGGGGCAATGAGGAGAGTTACAGACCCCCTAACATTTGTAAGGGGGTCAAAGAAGGACAGAAAAGTACAAAAGAAACATTTATTGATTTTAAAAAAAATCACGGGGTACGCGTACGGTAAGCTTACGGTAAGCGTACGATAGAAAAAAAAAAAAAAAAAAATGAAAATCAGATTTAAGTGTTTAGATATTAGGGGGCTCTAAAAAGAGCCAGACCCCCTAACATTTGTAAGGGGGTCAAAGAAGGACAGAAAAGTACAAAAAAAACATTTATTGATTTTAAAAAAAATCACGGGGTACGCGTACGGTAAGCTTACGGTAAGCGTACGGTAGAAAAAAAAAAAAAAAAAATGAAATTCAGATTTAAGTGTTTAGATATTAGGGGGCTCTAAAAAGAGCCGTTGTGTTTATGAAATGATTTTTTAGTGGTACCTACAAGTAAGTACCGATGCAGAGTCTAAGGTTCAAGAGGAAGACTCTGTTCCCTTCATCATTGAAGTGCACACCATCTCCTCTATAAATGTCTTGCATGTCATAACGCAATTTGTTTTGGTAAATGGCACCCATACCATAGTCACGGAGGAAAGCAGAAACAGATTTGTTGACGTGCTTTCTTGCTTTGTCATCGCACCGCGTGCCCACCGTGCGTGCACGGCACTAACTGCGTAAAGTGGGCGCGCGGTGCGCGAAGCGCACCGTGCGCGCACGGAACGAACTGCGTTAAGTGGGCGCGCACGCCACGAATGGCGTAAAGTAACTTAGCATTTAAAAAACCGTACAAATTCACTGAAAAAAACCATAGGTTTCACACACGTTATAGTTAGGAATTAGCATTTAAAAAACCTTGCAAATTCACTGAAAAAACCATAGGTTTCACACATGTTATAGTTGGCGGAAATTTTACGGATAAAAAACCAATGAAATTCCCCCGTTATAGTTAGTGCAGGCAACTACAACTCACGCGACCGCAATCTTCTGCTGATGACATATGTGTCTTTATGAAAAAAAAATATTTGTTATATATGTATAGCTAAAAATGTATGGAAGAAGACATGGGCAAATAAGTGTCTAAATACAGTATTAGCATCAGCAGAGGATTGCGGTCGCGTGAGTTATAGTTGCCTGCACTAACTATAACGGGGGAATTTCATTGGTTTTTTATCCGTAAAATTTCCGCTAACTATAACATGTGTGAAACCTATGGTTTTTTCAGTGAATATATATATATATGTATTACCTACTGGCGGTCGCCAGTAGGTAGATATAGTTAGGACCTATTTTCCATAGGAAATCTGCAACATTCTATTTGGAATAACGTTGGCGCCGATTGACGAATCTTTGCAAAATTTTCCAAACTTTTGCCCAGCTCCGGTCCGCTCCTATCCTGAAAATTTCACGGTGATTCGTCAAGCGGGGGCCAAGAAAAAAGGGGTCCCAAAACGTGTTTTCCCCATGCCTTTTCCCATAAGACCTGTTGACGCAGCTACAGCCCGAACTGCTGAAAGGAATTACACCAAATTTGGCAAAGAGGTAGTCCTCAGTTCAGACTTGTGCCCTTTGCTTAAATGGTGTAAATCCGTTCAGTAGTTCCTGAGAAAATTAGAGTTAAAAAGATAGATATATCTATGGCCTCGGAGGATCCGCGCACCCTCCCCGCACACAGCGCGAACCCTGCTGTGCACGAGCTGTATTCTAATTGGCTGTCAACCCTCCAGATCAGGAAGTGTTGGCAGCCATCTTGCGCCTCGGTAGAACCGAGGCACAAGAAAACAGAAAAAAGGCGCAAAACACGACAAGGGGGCAGGGTAGAAACACCCTGACCCCCTAGGCCTGCTCAGGGGGTCCCACAAGGCCCAACATTTTATTTTTATTTTTAAATCACGGGATGCGCATCCCGCTGATGAAAAAAAAATGAAGCGCGGGCTCCCGGGCTTCGTTTTTATTTAGCCCCTGGGGGGGCCAAGTCCCGGGGGCAATTTGTATATTATAATGGGGGGCCCAGAGGGCCCCCCAGCCCCGGGGACCGCCACACCCCACGGCTTATCTGAATGTATGCAGGGGGGCTCATGGCCCCCCACAGCCCTGGGGACCGCCACCCCCCGGGGCTTGTTTGCGGGTGGGATGGGGTCCCCGGGGCAAATTATGGCCTGGGGAGGGGGGCCACGTGGCCCCCTTCCCGATTTTTGGTTTTTATAAATAAAAATTGGAGGCACGCCCTGGGGGATGGGGTCCCCAGGGCCAAAAAAATAGAAAAAGAAGGTGGGCTACACAGCCCCCTTTCTTAAAAAAAAAAAAGACCAGCATCGCGCCGAAGGCCACGTCCCCTCCTTTCATGACTCTGCAAACGCGCCCCCTGGCGTGTTTACAGAGGGGAAACGAATTCCCTTTCAATACAGGGGGTCCCTGGGGGCCAACTAGCCCACCAGGAACCTCCAGTATGCACCAGGGGGCTGCGTTGCAGAGAGGTGTAATGAGGCCATGCCCCTTTTTACATCTCTCTGCAACGCAGCTCCATGGCGCTTACTGGAGGTACCTGGTGGGCTAGTTGGCTGCCAGGGGACCTCAGGATTCAAGAGGACTTAATCTCCCAACTTAAAACGCGTCACGGGGCGCGTTTGCACAGTGGTGAAGGTAGGGGGCGCGGCCTGGGTTGATGCTGTGCAAACACGCCCTGTGGCGCGTTTTAAGTTGGGGAATTCATTCCTCTTCAATCCAGAGGTCCCCTAGGGGACAACTAGCCCACCAGGTACCTCCACTAAGCGCCACGGAGCTGCATTGCAGAGTGTTGTAAAAAGGTGTGTGGCCTCTGAACACCTCTCTGCAACGCAGCTCCCTGGCACATGCTGGAGGTACCTGGTGGGCTAGTTGGCCACCAGGGGACCTCAGGATTCAAGGGGACTTAATCCCCCAACTTAAAACACCCCACGGGGCGCGTTTGCACAGTGGTGAAGGTAGGGGGCGGGGCCTGAGGTGATATGTGTGCAAACACGCCCTATGGCGCGTTTTAAGTTGGGTAATTAATTCCTCTTCAATCCTGAGGGTTCCTGGGGACCAACTAGCCCACCAGGTACCTCCAGTAAGCGCCACAGAGCTGCGTTGCAGAGTGTTGTAAAAAGGGGCGTGGTCTCTGAACACCTCTCTGCAATGCAGCTCCCTGGCGCATACTGGAGGTACCTGGTGGGCTAGTTGGCGCCCAGGGAACCTCAGGATTGAAGAGGAATTAATTCCCCAAATTAAAACGCGCCACAGGGTGTGTTTGCACACGTCACCTCAGGCCCCGCCCCCTTCCTTCACCATTGTACAAATATTCCTCTAAAATCAGCCGAACTACGAATTACGATTTACTCACCTGTTATCAGGAGAGAACCCAGGGCTGCATCTTTTAGACCAGCAGTGACCCTGATAAGTAATTCTAAGCGTACTTACCAGTAACTTGTATTTCCTTCCATAGGAATCCATTGAGTGGTTTTCACCAGAAAATGTTCTAATGTCCACTTTTGAAACGTAGAAATATTTCTCTAAAATCAGCCGAACTACAAATTCCGATTTACTCACCTGATATCAGGAGAGAACCCAGTGCTGCATCTTTTAGCCCAGCACTGACTCTGAAAAGTAATTCTAAGTGTACTTACCAGTAACTTGTATTTCCTTCCATAGGAATCCATTGTGTGGTTTTCACCAGAACATTATGTGTCCATTTTTGAAACGTACAAATATTCCGCTCAAATTAGCTGAACTACGAATTCCGATTTACTCACCTGTAATCAGGAGAGAACCCAGTGCTGCATCTTTTAGCCCAGCACTGACCCTGAATTGCAATTCTAAGCGTACTTACCAGTAACTTGTATTTCCTTCCATAGGAATCCATTGTGTGGTTTTCAGCAGAAAAGTTTCGAAGTGTCTATTTTCAGAAAATAAAATTTTCCTAAAAATCATCTGTATAACTTAAACACATTCTTTCAAATGTTTACAGGAGGTTGGCCAGTGCTGGATCCAGGATCCACCACTGAGTGAGAAAAAGTAACGATAACACTACTTACCTGCTAAGTGAATTTTCTGCCATAGGATAACATTGGTGATTCTATGTGAAACATTTTCTGTGTCAACTTTTAAAATACAATAATATTCCTTAAAAATAACTACTGTAACCAAAACGCTTTTACTCAACTGTTTACAGGAGATGTCCAAGGACTGAATCTAGGATTCAGTCCTGTTTTTCGAAAAGTAATCTATAAAGTAACTAATTGCATTTAACTAGAAATTCACATTGAGCTCAATGTTGCTTTGTGTTTGAAATTGTGTTGGCCATTGCAACAACTGTAACTACTGTACTTAAAAGTCTGTTGCCTATTTGCCAAGTATTTAAACTAAAGTAATTCATTCTGAGAAAGTATATTTTGTATTGTAATGTATAATGTAATTATAATGCAATTAAAAAAATATATCTAAAAATAAATAGTTTAAAAAATGTAGTAAATCAGTATCAAAAAAATCAGTATAACAATTAATACATTAAAATTGTCATTTGCAAAACCTTTGAAATTCACTGAAAAAAACATAGGTTTCAGGCCTGATATAGTTAGGAATTAGCATTTAAAAAACCTTTGAAATTCACTGAAAAAACCATAGGTTTTAGGGGTGTTATAGTTAGCTGGACATTTCACTCGAACAAAACCATTGAAATTCCTCCGATATAGTTAGTTGTACTAACTACATCTCGCGCGCCCGCAATCCACTGCTGATGATGTCACATATTACATCATTCATTACATGGTCAGTGACATCACTGATGTCATCTCAAATGACATCACTGATGACATCACTGACGGCATCATCCACGTGACAATCAGATACACCTCATCATACACTAGTATAACCTTTCATCACTCACTGTAAAATACAGAATGCCAGATTTAAAACCATTGACACACCAATACAAGTTTCTAAACACCCACTCAGTGATTCCTAGATCTATACACACATCTAAACACTTACCTATATATTCACTCATACATGCTGTCAATGATCAATAGAACACTATCACTTATATTCCTATATCGACATTACACACCAGCACACATCCTAATCACTTATGAAGTCATCCTACTCACTTATGCAAACAATGGATTATACTTACTTTTACTTAACTATACACTTATAAAAACACCACTTCATCTATTCATATAGATAATAAATCATACTTAGTGTGTTATAAAAACACTATTACAAGTATACAGTTATCCACACAGTCACTCTTACAATCACTGAGTCATATATATACTTATTTATATACAGCAACTGACACATACACTGGCTTTTATTTTCCTAGTTTTTGGGCATGTACCATTGAGACATGTATTGGCTCATCACCACACCCATAAAGATATTCACTCACCCAAACAACATGTTATAACATGTAGTTTTAACTTCATATACCTACTGAATCAACTATTCACACATCTTTGGGCAGTCACACACACCCCACCGAACCACACACACATTCACTCTCCCATATAAATACTCAGTTAACTAATCAATAAATAATATAGACTTTCACGTAGCTAGTAACCAACTGGTGCAGCAGTTTACACAACAACTTACAAAGTGATACAGATATTCACACAGTTTAGTCACTCTCCAATATATTTAGTGAGACACTATAAATTAGTCAAGTAAACGGTCAATCACACTGCTGCTAAATCCTCCAGCCAGATATTTATATTTATATATCCACTCATTATTCAATGCAAATTGCTATATATATAATACATATTTAAATAACGAACCAAACCACATTCACTGGATTATGTCATCAGTGATGTCATCCGTGATGTCATTTGAGATGTCATCAGTGATGTCACTGACCATGTCATGAATGATGTAATATGTGACATCATCAGCAGTGGATTGCGGGCGCGCGAGATGTAGTTAGTACAACTAACTATATCGGAGGAATTTCAATGGTTTTGTTTGAGTAAAATGTCCAGCTAACTATAACACCCCTAAAACCTATTGTTTTTTCAGTGAATTTCTAAGGTTTTTTAAATGCTAATTCCTAACTATATCAGGCCTGAAACCTATGGTTTTTTCAGCGAATTTCAAAGGTTTTTTAAATGCTAATTCCTAACTATATCAGGCCTGAAACCTATGTTTTTTTCAGTGAATTTCAAAGGTTTTTTAAATGGTAATTCCTAACTATATCAGGCCTGAAACCTGTGGTTTTTTCAGTGAATATATATATATATATAATCTACTGGCAGTCGCCAGTAGGTAGTTATAGTTACAACCTAGTTTCCATAGGAAAAGCATTGTTTTATCTGCTAATAACTTTGGCGTCGTTTAACGAATCTTTATGAAATTTTCCAAAAAGTTGCACTTTTTAGGCCAGCTCCTATCTTGAAAGCTTGGGGATGATTCGTCAGGCGGGGGCTGTGAAAAAAGGGGGTCCCAAAACACGTTTTCCCCATGTTAATTTCAATAGTAAATTTTGCGACGAGCTACAGCCCGAACTGCTGAACGGAATTCCCCCAAATTTGGCAGAAAGGTAGAGCTTGGTTCAGAAAGCAACCTTTTTTTTTTAAATTGTGTAAATCCGTTCAGTAGTTTTTGAGAAATTCAAAAAATAAGAGTGAAAAAATCGATTTCCCATAGGAAACTTTGTGCAAGGCTACAGCTGAAACTACTGAACGGAATTACCCCAAATTTGGCACAAAGGTAGTGTGTGGGTCAGAAAGCGAT
Organism: Triturus cristatus; assembly: GCF_964204655.1. Taxonomy (NCBI): domain Eukaryota; kingdom Metazoa; phylum Chordata; class Amphibia; order Caudata; family Salamandridae; genus Triturus; species Triturus cristatus. The sequence goes on from NC_140580.1 coordinate 687,700,376, forward strand.
GTTTTTTTAAAATGGTGTAAATCCGTTCAGTAGTTGCTGAGAAATTAGCAAAATAAAAGTTTTGATATATGGGCGGAGCCTAAGTCCCGTGCATGAGGTTCACTGTGATTGGCTGCCATCACTCCAAACCAGGAAGTGTTGGCAGCCATCTTGTGGCTCGGTAGAAGCGAGACACTAGAAAACAGAGAAACAAAGGTAGAAAGCAAGAGAAGGGGGCAGAGTAGAAACACCCTGACCCCCTAGGCCTGGTCAGGGGGTCCCAGAAGGACACTTCACCTCAGGCCCCGCCCCCTTCCTTCACCATTGTACAAATATTCCTCTAAAATCAGCCGAACTACGAATTACGATTTACTCACCTGTTATCAGGAGAGAACCCAGGGCTGCATCTTTTAGACCAGCAGTGACCCTGATAAGTAATTCTAAGCGTACTTACCAGTAACTTGTATTTCCTTCCATAGGAATCCATTGAGTGGTTTTCACCAGAAAATGTTCTAATGTCCACTTTTGAAACGTAGAAATATTCCTCTAAAATCAGCCGAACTACAAATTCCGATTTACTCACCTGATATCAGGAGAGAACCCAGTGCTGCATCTTTTAGCCCAGCACTGACTCTGAAAAGTAATTCTAAGTGTACTTACCAGTAACTTGTATTTCCTTCCATAGGAATCCATTGTGTGGTTTTCACCAGAACATTATGTGTCCATTTTTGAAACGTACAAATATTCCGCTCAAATTAGCTGAACTACGAATTCCGATTTACTCACCTGTAATCAGGAGAGAACCCAGTGCTGCATCTTTTAGCCCAGCACTGACCCTGAATTGCAATTCTAAGCGTACTTACCAGTAACTTGTATTTCCTTCAATAGGAATCCATTGTGTGGTTTTCAGCAGAAAAGTTTTGAAGTGTCTATTTTCAGAAATTTTTTTTTCCCTAAAAATCATCTGTATAACTTAAACACATTCTTTCAAATGTTTACGGGAGGTTGGCCAGTGCTGGATCCAGGATCCACCACTGAGTGAGAAAAAGTAACGATAACACTACTTACCTGCTAAGTGAATTTTCTGCCATAGGATAACATTGGTGATTCTATGTGAAACATTTTCTGTGTCAACTTTTAAAATACAATAATATTCCTTAAAAATAACTACTGTAACCAAAACACTTTTACTCAACTGTTTACAGGAGATGTCCAAGGACTGAATCTAGGATCCAGTCCTGTTTTTCGAAAAGTAATCTATAAAGTAACTAATTGCATTTAACTAGAAATTCACATTGAGCTCAATGTTGCTTTGTGTTTGAAATTGTGTTGGCCATTGCAACAACTGTAACTACTGTACTTAAAAGTCTGTTGCCTATTTGCCAAGTATTTAAACTGAAGTAATTCATTCTGAGAAAGTATATTTTGTATTGTAATGTATAATGTAATTATAATGCAATTAAAAAAATATATCTAAAAATAAATAGTTTAAAAAATGTAGTAAATCAGTATCAAAAAAATCAGTATAACAATTAATACATTAAAATTGTCATTTGCAAAACCTTTGAAATTCACTGAAAAAAACATAGGTTTCAGGCCTGATATAGTTAGGAATTAGCATTTAAAAAACCTTTGAAATTCACTGAAAAAACCATAGGTTTTAGGGGTGTTATAGTTGGCTGGACATTTCACTCGAACAAAACCATTGAAATTCCAGCGATATAGTTAGTTGTACTAACTACATCTCGCGCGCGCGCAATCCACTGCTGATGATGTCACATAATACATCATTCATTACATGGTCAGTGACATCACTGATGTCATCTCAAATGACATCACAGATGACATCACTGATGGCATCATCCACGTGACAATCAGATACACCTCATCATACACTAGTATAACCTTTCATCACTCACTGTAAAATACAGAATGCCAGATTTAAAACCATTGACACACCAATACAAGTTTCTAAACACCCACTCAGTGATTCCTAGATCTATACACACATCTAAACACTTACCTATATATTC